>NW_027468565.1:9445690-9663190 GCF_046254945.1 Alosa pseudoharengus
TGTGCATTGTGTGTGAGTGTGTGTGTGTATGTGTATACGCATACGTACATCAAGGGGCTGGTATTGTAGAAGGCCAGCCCATATAGGAAAACAATAACCCCAAGGACAGCAGCAGGAATCAGGAGAAAGGTGTACCAACCCAGCCACAGGTAATACAGAGCCACTTTCTCACCAAAGTAGTTCCTGTTTCATAACAATAAAACAATATAAAATAACAATATAATACAAAACTGTACCTTTTGCCTTGCTTAGATCATCACAAACATAGCACAGACACGCAAACAAATTACAAATATACAAAACTGAATATTTACACACATGAAGAGGGGCCACATACAACCCCATACATACAAAGTGTCTCAGTACACATTTGCATGTAATGACACAAGCAATGAAATAAGGCCAATGTGTTTTATGGGGTAGGACTATTCAGCAGGGAACCAGGGGTGGTCATGGATGTATGAAAGCACTGTTGTTTGTTCAAAATGGGGGGGGGGGGGTGCTTCAATGATGATGTGCACAAGTGATAAGATGATATGGAGTTTGAACAAACCGTTTTGAGAATTACCATTCTGTTCTCAGAAATGTGCCAAAGCAACTGATCTCCACAAAAAACATACATATATTTGTCACACTTGTGTGTGTGTGTGTGTGTGTGTCTGTGTGTGTGTATGTGTACATGGATTAGTTTGTGCATCTAACCTGACATTGGTAATTGGTTGCCCTTGGAAACAAGCAGTCCACCGTGCCCAACTCTTTCTCAGTTCTTTCTGTTCTTTTTTCTGCAAAGCCCAAAGTGTGAATGGTGAGTGAGTGGCATATGCATATATGTGTGTGTGTGTGTGTGTGTGTGTGTGTGTGTGTGTGTGTGTGTCAGGGCTGCACAATTAAGACATTTTTAATAAAAATTGCAATTTCAAATAATGCAAATAGCTAATCGCAAAGGCTGCAATTAATTGTGCTGTTTGCAACTTTGCCCCAATGGTTAATCTTGTCACATCTATGATTTTTTATATTCATGTCGTTCTCAATGTTTGAGAGACTGTGAAGCTCACCTAAAAGGAGTGCTGTGTGTGTGTGTGTGTGTGTGTGTGTGTGTGTGTGTGTGTGTGTGTGTGTGTGTGTGTGTGTGTGTGTGTGTGCGCGCATGTGTGTGTGGGTGAGAGACAGAAGATATGGTTGACAACATTCTTTAACTACCAGCATAAGTGACTGTGGACTGTGGATTGTTTGTGATTATAAAGATGACGTTTTGCTTTAGGAATCCATGCCAAGTTTCATCAGGAGGCATTAATGGCTCTCGGAGCTATTTTTAGCAGATGGGTGTGAAGGCACTGCACCCCTTGCTAGGTGAATTCCCAAGAAACCAGCAGAAGGACAATATGGAAATAGTTTTGTTTTTATTTAGTGTTGCTTTGATTGAGCATTGGCATGAAGAAAATGTGGTATCGTGCCCTTATAGCCTTAATCATTTTAATCACTATACCAAACTTCCCCAACTCATGCTAACTTTCTAAAAATATGCATGTGATGTCACCTGTTCATGTGTCCTCACCTCGTGTAAACAGAACTCAGCCTCAAATACATTCTTCTTCATCAGGTCTTGCAAGTATTCTGAGAGAGAAAAAAAAGGGGGCAGATATATATATATATATATAGAGAGAGAGATAGAGAGAGAAAGAGAGAAAGAGAGAGAGAAAGAAAGAGAGAGAGAGAGAGAGTGCGCATGCGCAAGTACAGTAGAAGGGAAGGGAGCTGTCACATTCCAGCTCTACTGGAGCATTCCTCTGTGCTGAGTATGTATTGTAAGTATACTACTTCTCACCCCCTGTGTCACTGATGCAGGTGTGGTGCAAGATGAAGTTCACTATCCTTATCCTTGAAAAGAAAGATGAGAACAAAAACTTAAGAATGGATGCAACAATAAGTGACCTTTTTAAGCATGCTTTTGAAGCATGAAGTATTTGTGTCACCACAAACCTCATGGTATATGGTCTTGTGAAGGACAGTTAAGCACTCCGCATATAGCTGCTGACATGAGTCTGCAGACACTGGGAGTAGCCTAATGTAGCCAGACTCAATTCTATTCAGGCTGCTGGGTTGTATTGAAAACAATTAAATCTAATATAGGCCAAATTGGACGTCAAAAGCGGAATGCATTGGTAGTTTTCAGCTAAATGCTGTAAAACATTTCTGACATGAGAAATTTTATTTTATGTCAGCACAGACTGAAGTCACGATAGGATTATGCAATTAATCAAATTAATCAATAAATGATAATATCATTAATAATAATGATCTCAATATTGACCAAATAATCATGATTAGGATTGTTGCCATAATCAAGCAGTAAGCCACAAAGTTAATTCTGAGAGTGATTCCTGTGCATAGCTAATTGCATTGCAAGTGTGTGTGATGCATTGCAAGTGTGTGTGCATCTGAGTGCACAAACATTGTGTGCAGTTGTGCATGTGTGTGTAGATGAGTGTGTATAAAATACCTTGTGGAAAGTGGTACACAGCCCTGCTGTTCATAACTCCAGTTACAGGCGTCAGACACCTTCAGCAGGTATCTGTACTGCTCAAAGATCTCCTTGGGTGCTTTAATCCCATAAAACACTTTCTCGTCATCTGGAATTTTCTAAAATGTGATCACAGATACAGTATGTGACACTTGTAATGTGGCATACATATTTTCCATCAAGTGATTACAAAGCTCTTTAACATATCCTTTAGCATAGTCCTTTAGTCCCAACACATGGCAACTCACCGATATCTTCAGCTTCTTTGATTTCAGGGCATTCACAAAAGCCACCTGTTTCTTGAACGTCTCACTGCTTGCGTCATGCACGTTGTTAGCCACCAACACATAATCATAGGTCAGAGGGGTGTGCTGAGGAGGACAAATAAGTCTCACTTTAATAAATAATAAACAACAACTCATCAGCAATGAAGACCTACAAGACACGTTTAATGTGGGGTGATGGGCTGTCAATTACGCTGAATGTTCAAAGAATCGGTGTTAGAACACTCACAACTCATAATCTCCCATCAGGTTTCACACATAGAGTCTCCTTTTGTGAAGAGCGGGAGAAAAAACACACTGCCGCCAAATAGACATTAAAGGGACACCAGGCAAGCCTGATGCTTTTTCTCTACGAAACTCCCCCTCGCTTGGTCTGAAGCTCTTTTCCTTTTCTTTGCGTCTTCCGTCAAGGGTTTTCGCTGCTTCTTCGCCGGCTCTGCCATTATACACACGTTTGGAACAATCTCTAGCATTTCGTTAGCCTGCCTCTGTGCTGTAAACTGATCCTGCTTCGGTCGGCGGGTAGGATACACCGAACTTGCAAGTGGGATATTCTTCCTACAGGCAGTAAGGGCGGGCGAGAGAGCCTTCATTCGCCCCGTAATGAGTCATTTAACCATATACCGACTTACGAAGATGATTAATTAACACGAAAACGTTGCCTGGTGTCCCTTTAATGTAATTAGACACTGCAGTATCCCATTTTTCAGGTGAGAAAACACAGCACATACTGTACAGTCGGTCTGAGTGGCAAAGTGGTGAGAGGCTTTGCCTGCTGCATATAGAGTTGGAGTCTCTTTGCTCTGTATGGAATTAATGGATCTCAGATGCCCATCATGACAAACAGACTTACAGTAAGATGGACGCACTCAGACTCAAAGTATAATCAAATAAAAGTTGACCACTGAGAGCCATAACAGCCGATGTGCACACGATCGCCCACAGGGGCTAAATGTGTATGTAAGCATAAGAGGTCTAAAAGAATATATAAGAATATGTAAGTGATAATTGGTGATGACTGTGGAGGTCTTCATAGGTGAATTGCCCCTTCTCACCACAGGAGGAAGATAACCCTGACTGCCCTTCTCGTTGACCACCCCGATCACCTCCAGGAGGTCAATACTCCCCTGCAGAAACACAAAGTGTTGGGTTATTACACCACAATGCATGTGTATACTATTACAGTAAACAGTCACATATATGGTGCACAGCTTCCTACAGCGACACAACACAAAGGCAAAGGGTAGCCACTGATAGCAATAATTTTACGGTTAAAATGAATAATAACTTAATTTCTAGACTAGTTTCTGTTAGCCATGTGGCCCCTCCTGGCATTAAACAAAAGACACCCTCCCCTCCCCCAATGAAATGCTAATGTACTGGTTCCAAGGGCTATCAGATCCACAAGACAAAGGATGTTACCTGGCTATACTGAATCCATGTGTCATGAAATGTAAATATATTCATGTTTGGTATCATTGTAATAGTCTCAGTACAAGGATTGTAATGATTTGATTGTGAGAATGTTTGGAACATTCTATAAGTGATATTTCTGATATATAAGATATCTCTCCTCATGTTCTTCAGATAGGTGTGAGTAGGTGTGTCTAATGCAAAGTGGAGAACCAACCATGTTGGCTTGTTTTGTCGCTAAATTTCTTCCTTTGTTTAACCCATACAAAAGTGATTAACTTGCATTGTAAGACTAAGAATTAGAAGGATGGAGAACTGAAGAGAAGATAGAGAGTTTGATCCAACAGGGGCCATGGCCTCTGTGCCATGGCCTAGGCTACATAGACCATTTTTTTTGTACCCTCTCTGCTTGTAACAGAATAAAACTGATTCCTGAGTTTTCCTGAAGTTTGCCAGTCTAAGATTAATATTAAGTAATTATTCACCACAATTACTTTCACCACATGAGCAGAAGAGCTATGATAACAAACTAATGGAGTTACAGTACGTGCAACGCGTAGGAGGCTGTTTGAGGCAGCAGCCAAAGCAGAGAGGGAGGGATATTGTGTCCAATCAGGTCCAGACCCCATGATCAGCTACTGATGCAGTCTCAGCATGTGAGCTTGTGATGTTGTGGTGTGGTGGTGATGAGCTGATTTGCTGCAGTGGTAAACGCTATGGCTACACTGTGGGTGTTTTTGGAAATAGAGAAATTCACATGGGAACATTGTATAGCAAATACACCTGTACTCCTAAGAAATAAATAAAATGTTTCTCTAGGCTACCCATGTATACAGTGATTGACTGTGACAACATTATATAAATACTTTTGAGGAACACATTAACACCTCTCAAATGATACAAAAACAAATTCCTTAAATTCAGAGGAGAGGCATGGTATTGTTTTTTTTATATTCCTATTGTGTGGTGACAGGGGTGAATAGAAGACCAGACATTGGTCTACACACAAGGCTCTACCTCTCTATGTTTACAGTCTGAGGAATTAGCCTCGCTGTTACTGTCAGACTGTGATGGTGAGTCAGTGATATTGATGACGACAATATAACAACAATACCCACACCTTCATGGGAACCCTTAGCACTTCACCTTAATACAGAAACTGATTCTTTGAAAGTATGTATGGAATGAGGCTTACACCAACCTGACCATGGCAAGCTCTTAAAAGAATGTTAATGATGAGATTTGGGTATTTTGCTGTATCTGTAGTGTGTGTGTGTGTGTGTGTGTGTGCGTGCGTGCGTGCGTGTGTGCGTGCGTGTGTGTGTGTGAACATGGGAAATGGGATATGGCACTACATCAGAGCCACTCTCACCCTGAGGACACTAATACTACACATACTACTAATAATACACTAATATTCTCTGTTCTCTGGTAGTTTCAGGGTGGACCAGAAACCAACTTGTAATAAGAGAAATGTTAGATCTATCCATCTTCACACAGAAACTATAAAAGCATGTTCAGTTCCAAAACCATGACTGAATTGTATGTAATGTAGCTATTTTTTATTTTTAAATATAATGAAATGTCCCTCCAGTAGTTTCAGACTATTGTCTGAACAGAAAAAGCAATCACAACTGTTTCAGTGTTTGGAGGTTGAGTTGAATTGGTTGTTCGATTACAATAGAATGGAACAATACTAGCACTCCCCATGTGCCCTTAATTAGTCCTGCAATATTAGCAACATGACCGCAAGCCAGAAATGCAAACGGGCAGGGACAAACGATCTAAGCATCACACTGCAAGTTTGCCAGTCTAAGATTAATATTAAGTAATTATTCACCACAATTACTTTCACCACGGTAAAGGGACATGAGCAGAAGAGCTATGATAACAAACTAATGGAGTTACAGTACGTGCAACGCGTAGGAGGCTGTTTGAGGCAGCAGCCAAAGCAGAGAGGGAGGGATATTGTGTCCAATCAGGTCCAGACCCCATGATCAGCTACTGATGCAGTCTCAGCATGTGAGCTTGTGATGTTGTGGTGTGGTGGTGATGAGCTGATTTGCTGCAGTGGTAAACGCTATGGCTACACTGTGGGTGTTTTTGGAAATAGAGAAATTCACATGGTAACATTGTATAGCAAATACACCTGTACTCCTAAGAAATAAATAAAATGTTTCTCTAGGCTACCCATATATACAGTGATTGACTGTGACAACATTATATAAATACTTTTGAGGAACACATTAACACCTCTCAAATGATACAAAAACAAATCCCTTCAATTCAGAGGAGAGGCATGGTATTGTTTTTTTTATATTCCTATTGTGTGGTGACAGGGGTGAATAGAAGACCAGACATTGGTCTACACACAAGGCTCTACCTCTCTATGTTTACAGTCTGAGGAATTAGCCTCGCTGTTACTGTCAGACTGTGATGGTGAGTCAGTGATATTGATGACGACAATATAACAACAATACCCACACCTTCATGGGAACCCTTAGCACTTCACCTTAATACAGAAACTGATTCTTTGAAAGTATGTATGGAATGAGGCTTACACCAACCTGACCATGGCAAGCTCTTAAAAGAATGTTAATGATGAGATTTGGGTATTTTGCTGTATCTGTAGTGTGTGTGTGTGTGTGTGCGTGCGTGCGTGCATGTGTGTGTGTGTGTGTGTCTGTATGTGTATGTGTGTGTGTGGTGTATCTGTGTGTGTGTGTGTGTGTGTGTGTGTGTGAGAGAGAGAGAGAGAGAGAGAGAGAGAGACAAAGAGAGAGAAAGAAATAGAAAGATAGAGATGACATGGGATATGGCACTACATCAGAGCCACTCTCACCCTGAGGACACTAATACTACACATACTACTAATAATACACTAATATTCTCTGTTCTCTGGTAGTTTCAGGGTGGACCAGAAACCAACTTGTAATAAGAGAAATGTTAGATCTATCCATCTTCACACAGAAACTATAAAAGCATGTTCAGTTCCAAAACCATGACTGAATTGTATGTAATGTAGCTATTTTTTATTTTTAAATATAATGAAATGTCCCTCCAGTAGTTTCAGACTATTGTCTGAACATAAAAAGCAATCAAAACTGTTTCAGTGTTTGGAGGTTGAGTTGAATTGGTTGTTCGATTACAATAGAATGGAACAATACTAGCACTCCCCATGTGCCCTTAATTAGTCCTGCAATATTAGCAACATGACCGCAAGCCAGAAATGCAAACGGGCAGGGACAAACGATCTAAGCATCACACTGCTCCTGGATGTAAGATTCAAGGTCCATTGAACGTTTTGCAATAGACAACTTCACAATTCTAATAGACTCTTGAGGGTACAATAAAACATTAAGATGTTTTTAAATGTGATTTGTGTTTTCTCAAACTTAATTGTTCAGTCCATGTCTCATAATTTTCATCAAATTGCTGTATTTTATCACATGGCAAAAAAAGATATCAGCATTGCATACTGGATTTTTTTGTGTGAAAGTACAGTAGTAATCCAGTCTTATTACAATGGCATTACTTCTCTAATTCAGCTGTGCAAGATAGCCTCAGTCACTGCCCAAAACACGCCATGGTAAAACCCATAATCAGATAAGAGGCAATGGGGGGGCGTAGCAAGCGTGGGGGATGTGGGTGTTATAACGTACACACTTTTCCTGGAACACGATTCTATCCCCCACACTTTTTGTCAGATTAAAACGAAAGTAAAATATGGAAATAAACGCTCACGTAAAGAGTTGGAACCGTATGTCTAATAAGGGTGGGCTCTGATAACGCACACACAGAGAGACACAAATAGGTCTGTTGATTTGATTGAACGGTCATCCAGCCAATCACATGAAGTTAGCGTCAGTGAACTAGAAAAGCATTTCCTGAAGGAAATACAGTGCATGAAAATGCAAAAAATATGATGGAAAATATGCAGAGTAAAAACAAACTATATTGGTTGCTAGGTAGATGAGGTTTAATATAGTTGGAATGACTGAACAGTTAAATAGGTGGATAGTTTATATGGTTAAATTATTTGCTTGGTAGATAAGGTTTAATATATTTCGAATGACTGAACAGTTAAATAGGTGGATAATTTAAATGGTTAAATTATTTAGGTAGATAGTTGACGATAACTGACAGTTGGAATGGCTCTAATGTTTGCTAGCAGTTATGCTAACTATGTTAACAAAGATAATAATGCTAACCAAGTTACTTAACTTAGCTAATGTTTTCATTTTTAGTAGTTATGCTAACTAGCATGCTAATATGTTAACTATGCTAACATGTGACTTAGCTAACCTAGCTAATAATTTTAGTAGCTATGCTAACTATGCTAACTAGAATGTTAGCAATGCTAACATGCTAACTATGCTAACATGTGACTTAGCTAACCTAGCTAATCATTTTAGTAGCTTTGCTAACTAGCATGCTAACAATGTTAACTATGCTAACCATTTGACTTAGCTAAGTTAGCTAATAATTTTTAATAGTTATGCTAACTGACATGTTAGCGCTAACTATGCTAACCATGTGACTTAGCTAACCTAGCTAATAATTTTAGTAGCTATGCTAACTATGCTAACTAGAATGTTAGCAATGCTAACATGCTAACTATGCTAACATGTGACTTAGCTAACCTAGCTAATCATTTTAGTAGCTTTGCTAACTAGCATGCTAACAATGTTAACTATGCTAACCATTTGACTTAGCTAAGTTAGCTAATCATTTTTAATAGTTATGCTAACTGGCATGTTAGCGCTAACTATGCTAACCATGTGACTTAGCTAACCTAGCTAATAATTTTTAGCAATTATGCTAACTATGCTAACTAGCATGCTAACAATGTTAACATGTTAACTATGCTAACCATGTGACTTAGCTAACTTAGCTAATCATTTTTAGCAGTTTTGCTAAAAATGCTAACAATGTTAGCAATGCTAACATGCTAACTATGCTAACTAGCTACAGTGGGTAGGAGTCATAGTTGATGACAATGGTCGTTACAATGGCTGAACAGTTAAAAAGTTCAGTAGTTTAAAGGGTTAAATTGTTTAACAGTGAAATATTGTAGTGAGGACTTTTACTTTGAAACAGTTTTTGGCAGAGGAAGCAGTTGAACAGGGTGTGTAGTCTTAATAGGGCCAGTTTGTATGCTTAAAGCCTGAGACTGGCAGTTGATCCAGGTGGCCGGAACCAGAGCCATATAAAGGTTAGTTAGCATAGTTAGCATAACTGCTAAAAATAATTAGCTAGGTTAGCTAAGTCACATGGCTCTGGCCGGAACACCTGCCATAGGATTCTAATTGCTTAACGGCTCTATTGTGATGTCATCAGCCCATGTTAAGTCTATGGAGAAATTTTCAGTAGTTTTTAATTAATAGTTTAAAAAGTATAAAAGTTACAAAGCTGAAAAATACATAGCCCACATGTCCTAAGTAAGACCAGTGGCGGATTTAGCAAATTGGGGGCCCAAGGCGAAGGTATGTATGCCCCCCCCCCCCCCATCCGATCTTTAATGAATAAAAATTTAGCCTACCTACTGAATGGTGGATAGGCAGGTAAAGCTAATCTACAGGAAAGTAAAGGTTGGAGAGGAGAAAAAACCCTTCCCCTTTAAACCCTGCATACACTTCTTTACTCCAAAATGAAGCAGAGAACACACAAAGTGTAGCACTACACAAACTAATAGTCACAACAGCCCAACAGAGAACTCGACTCCCCCCTACCACCACCTAAAAAACCCTGATGATGGCCCTTTAATTCCCCTTTACGCCTGTTTGTTTTTCTCCTACTCATATTATAGGCAACTTCTTGAAATATTTTTTTTAATACTTATATATTAATTGGTAGGCCTACACTTTAAATGTCTGTACTATCTTGTCATATACACCAGAACAAGCATCAGGTGGCTGCTGCATCTGCTTTGCACTGCATGACATCTGATTCACCATAGGGTAGCCTACACAATTGTAGGCAATGGCTATATTTTGGATATATTTAGGCTAGGCTTAAATGTCACTCGGACAGACCGACAGAATTGTTGTTGTTTTTTAGGCTACTCCAGCCGACAGTCTGTCCTGCATTGACAACATGTTACATAGCCTAAACAAATGTTATAGGCCTAGGTGTTTCTACTTTTTTACTTGTATGCTCGATTTTGAACTATCTACTTTGTGAATGAAGTTGTAGCTATACTTTCCTTTGTTCAATGTGCATGTTGAACGATGCTGGCAAGCATGTCTCTCCCTGTTTCCCTGTCATCATGTCATTGCTCTCGTCTTGTTTTTGCTGAACCTTCCAGTGCCCCCCTACTGGTAGGGGGCCCCAAGCAGCCGCCTACCTATGCCTCTATGTTAAGACCGCCTCTGAGTAAGACCTACGTAACATAGTTTGAATGAAGTTTCTACGTTAAATGGTTGAAGCAGCATTAACTGCGTTAGAAGAAGAAGAATAATCAGAAGAAGAAAAAGCCTTGGAATAACAGTACAGTGCATTTTCATGCACTCTAATAACCCGAGCCGCTCTGGGGGTCGTTTCAGGAAAAGTTAGCAACGACGTTGCTCAACCACCATGGTACGACGCAACTTGCGACCAAACAACGACACTGTTACACCTGTTTCCAGAAAGCATCGTACCTGTGTAGCAATTCGCTACCTCCGACGTTCGAACACCATAGTTCCAACAACGTTGTTGATGATGCAGCGATACATATCATTGGTGGAAACAGTGGCAACGTGTAATACCCCACCCCCTAGAAATGTTCTGTCATCGCCTATGTCGACATGTTTCTAATCTAAACCGAGTGATTAATGTTGGTATTGTCATTGCCATCAGCCAAAACCTAAACCTATTGCAAGCATATAAAACAGTTAACTTAAGCAGACCAATATGAGTCATTAGTTGTGTTAAATATCTGTGTTGGAAAAAATATATAGCCTGGACAAATATCTGGGTATCCCATAGGTTATCAACTGTCTCGTGGCTTAACGGCAGCGCGTTGGTGCACTGCGCGCTCGGCCTGAGTTCGCATCCTATTTCTTCTTTTCTTTTCATCTCTGAGTAAGAGTAGGCCTACGAGACACAACAATAGGATTTGACCATACATATTTATGTATATAGTTACTCTACATCGAGAGACCATAGGTACAAGACATCAGTCAAAAACAATTTAATCTATGTGTCACACAGTTCACCTGCAGGTGGCGAGAAGCAAGAGGACAATCTCACATCATAAGAAAATCGAACCTACAACGTTGGGATAATAAGTCTTCTGCTCTAGCCACTACACCATTTATCACTGCTGTTGTAAAAGTCTATGAAGATTATAATACTAAAGCTAAGGCAATACTCGAATTAACATAAATAGAAAGAATGAGCTAAGTAGGGGAGTCAGTGTCTTAATCAAAATTAAGCAACAGGATATATCAATCATTGAGTCACGAGATAAACATCCACTTCGCAATTTTTGTTTAGGCGGTTGTGATTTTTGGTTAGGCGCTCTGGACACCAACAGGAACTACCAAGGAACGACACAAGTGCGACTGCCTAGGGGCAGTAGTTCAAACGACCAAACTTTGCGTCCTTGTTTGCGATTGAGAGTTCGAACTACCCTTTCTAGAAACACCAAATCCAAGAACGATGGAGCGTACTACCAAGGTTGCGACGCAAGTTAGCAAACGACGCTTTCTAGAAACGACCCCCTGATCAAATTCAAAGTGTGCGTCTTTCAAGGCTGCTTGAGTCTGCATTATAAAGTCTGCAGTGATCAGATTTGAGGTAGAATTGAAATGATAATTGTTACCACATTATTAGTAAACCAAAATTCACTGTCTGTGTGACAGTTTTTGTCACAATGTAGAAATGCACGAGTCAAAGTGAAAGCGGGGGTGCGCGCACCAAGGCCCTTGGCTACTGTTCTCATTATTCTCTGTCTATGATCTGCAGCTTTTCTCCAACTATGGGCCTCCTCAACAATTAGCTTACTGGTCCACGTAGCCGCGAAATTAAGTTATGCCTGGTGCTTCACGTCTGATAATTTACAGCAAGATTGAATGGTATGGAACAGCGGACTGAAAGAAAGATAGGCTAAAAGTTTCCCCAATCAGAAATAGCCTTCTTATTAATTTGGTGTCATCAACTATATAGACATAGCCCAGCCAGGCCAGCACATATACGTCTCCAAGACGCTTGGAAAAGATCTGAACAGCTTACATCGCGTTCCATTTAGAACATCTTATTTGATCTTATTGAGCTTACAAACGTCGGCGGCATTTCACTGTCAATGTGTGTCGTTCTACATCTACTGGAGATCTTAATGTCTTAAATACGATCGCGTTCCATTTAGAACATCATTTTGATTTTACAAACAGCGGCGTCAAGACACATTTGAGTTCTAGGATTCGAGAACTAGAACTAGGATTTCCAGCATGTAGAACTCAAAGAACGCTTATGAGCGCTCATGCAATGTGTGCGTCCCTGCAGCAAGTGGAAGGTAACGTAGGCTACAACACTAGTTTAAACAACAACTTCCTGTAACTATTATTGAAAACAGCATAGAAACTGCTAATCATAATCTTTAAACTGACATTAATTAAGCTGGATATGCAACACAATTTATTTATATTCCCTTTGCATATGTTTGGGTAGACTTAAAACGTTTTTGAATTTGAGCTTACAGTTCTGTCATTATTCTGTGTCCTTTACATTTATACATAGGTATAATAGTCCAGTGATACCTCGAAATTAGGCTGTTGTCTGTTAGGCAATTTATTGTAGCCTGCTAACCATATGCACAAAACATAATTTCTGAAATGATTTCTTCATTTATAACATGAGATATGTCTCCATGTAGGGTAGTGTCAAATAGTGAAGTGATAGCAGGTAGATAATGTAGGCCTACATTTCACATGAGCCACACAAATGAGGGGCGCTGCTTGTTTTGTCCCTCCCAAACTGCATTAAAATGGTGTATTTATTTAGCAATCAGAATTTCAAAAAAGTTTCGGGGGAGAAACTCCCGGATACCTGCCAATATAGTCCGCACCCCTCTCAGAAAATACTTACAACGTCCCTGTAGGGAGTTATTTATAATTTGGTTGGATTGTTTTACTTCCCTATCCCACAACCCCCACTCTTTTAAAAAGCTTGATACGCCTCTGGGAGTTTCTCATTTTTCTGTTGCGTATCCTACATTGGTTTGCACTTCTTGTGCAAATCAGAAAGAAAAAAGTTATTATGGCCGATAGTGCCAATTAAATGTAATTCAATGTAGGCCTACTCAATATATTTGGTTGAATCAGGCTAATAGAGCATGCATATGACCTCTTCTTAGGGAAAAGCGGGTCGTGCGTTGCATTTTATAGCCTGGGCCTATAAGAAGGGAAAAACGAGCCCATAACTTGAGCTATACAGTAATTCCAATGTGAAGTGAAAACCAGATAAAGTCTCATTTAGCCAAAACGATGTGTATAACAAAAGACCGCTGTTGTTGCTGTTAGCGTAACATCTGATAGCTGACTTGGAAACTTCATGCGTTAACCAAATATTTGGATGTGTAGCCTAAAAACCTAGCTTTGGTCACCAGTTTATAGCCTACTCAAGAACAGATTTACGCTTAACCTAAACATAATTGGTGTGTGTCAAATAGCCATGTTACTTACGTGTCTCTTATGGCCCAGTCTGTGAGACATGGCAGATGTTCCTTTATTTCGAGGTTCCTAATAAGCGCCGCTTCGCTCTGTTCTCATCGGGCCCGTGATTTAATAGTGGACTATGTTTTGACATGAGCACAAGTAGCCTACCTGCGCTCACTCGCCACCACACACGATATGTTTCCGTACTTCCTCATCTAACATGTAGTCGAATTTCCTCTGACACAGGTTAAAGGAATGTCACTAATCTACAATGTCACACCTGTTCAGCGGCTCACACAGCAAAATCAGTATACCCAAATTAACACTATCAGAGTTGATTTCAACACTTTTGAAGTGTCTATATGGGTCCACACCACAAAGTGTTAATTTAACACTTTTTGGAGAGTTGGCACCTTTACACTGATTCAGTGTTACCTATTGACTCTCCGTAGAGTAAAACATTTAACACTGCTTAACACCAACCAGTGTAACATTTTCTCAACTCTTAAAGTAGTGTTAAATGTTAACTCTTACTCTCTGGTGGATTATTTTCAAAATAAAGTTTGCTAAAATAATGAGGCCAAGTTCAGTTAAAACACCTTTATTTTTAATTAATGCACCACATTAACATATTTACATATTAAAATATAAAAATATATTTTAAAACATATAACAATATGGAACAATGTATGCTCGGTCACTGTCATTAGAGTATTGTTTATCAAAGGGTCTGAAATAAGTAAGCTGGTCAATGCATATCACTACATAGTCATCATTTTGTTCCTCTATACAGAATGCATGCAAGTGTTCATCAAAGTACAAAGTATCAACTGTACAACCTATTATGAATGCATGCTGTTCATGTATTATAATGCGGCATATTTTCTTGAACACAGGTAGATCATGGGATGTTTCAGTGGCTATAAATAAACCAATCTGGTATTCTGTGCCATAATTTCTAACCCAATTTGTAGTTGAAATATCTGAATATGAATCTAATTTTAGTATTCGACACAGTGTTTCTCCACATTCCATGCTATCAATTGTTTTCATTTTCACAGGACCAATCTCAAACCTCCTAAAACAATAATTTTCATAGTAAAAAGCCAATTGACGCTGGTGTTGTTTTACTAGAGATTTTTTAAGATTTTTAAAATTCTTTACAGACTTTTTAAAAACATAATGTTTTGCCTCAAATCGCATGCACCACATATGGATTAAAGGGCCAATTTTTTTAATACATCTCGGATAATGGATCATTAAGTGGTGTTTTGGGATCAATTTCTTATCAGGGTACAAAGTTTTAAACAAGTTATGGTGATCACAAATCAAATGTTTTAGGTAACATATCATGCCGTCAGTAAGGAATGGGGAGAACACGATGTTAACAATTTGTAATAACAGGAGCACAAGGTTCCAATGACTGTTGCCCATTTCAACCACATCACCAAAGATAAGTGGGGTATTGCGGAGAACACACCATGACTGAATGGCATTTAAACCTAAGTGCTTGCTGTTGTCATCAATTTTTAACCCACTTGGTTTGTTCTTACGTTCTGTAAAACCAAAATTAAAACTATGCATCCTGTCTGAAATACTGTTCAAAGAAATGTAGCCATTTTTTATCAGGTACTGAAAAAACAACTTAAGCTCATATTGTACAACACCCTCTAACAAATCATGCATTATATCAACAGCATAATTATCAGTGCTGTGAAAATACTCTAATGTATTGAGCACACATGACTTTTTAACACCATAAACAGAGGGTAGAGCAGGTTCTTCACTTAGTGCATTACAATGTTCAATGTGAAGCGCTCTGGAGCGCAGAACAAGTCCAGGATCATCCTCATTAAATATCGACTGAATTTCTTTCTTACTTATCAGACAAAACCTACAACAGTGTGTTGCACTGAAAGACTCAACAAACCCTAAAATGCCATTTAAAGCAAGATTATCTCCCGTCACTTGAATTACAGATCCAAACAGTGGTTCTTCAATACATGGAATTCTGATTCCTCTTGTCTCTAACATTTTTAAATCTTCAATTAGAGGCTTAAATATTTCATCAAAACCATATTTCTTTAAATCTGATGTATAAAAAAGAGCTGCAAGATGCACATTCATTAACACAGAGTTTACTTTTGGTGGGAGGTTTTTTAAAGTAAAATAAACACATCCAAGTTTGTGGACACCCTTCTTAGAACCTAATGGGTTTGCGGTTTCAAAGTCATCATAGTAAAGCAAAATCTGTAGAGCATGCCGCTTTTGAGAAAAAAGAGGATGGTTTTGGAAATATAACCCATCATTGATGTTCCCTTTTGACTGTGTTTCTCTTGCAAAAAACATTCTCTTATCTCATCATTTTGGAAAATGGACTTAAGTGTGCCTAAAATGGGTACATACATGAACTTGTCTGTCACAGGAACCTGACTGTAGACACCTGTAGTCCTATCTCTATGTGTATCCAATCTCACACCAAGAACAAATTCTTTTGGCTCAACTATTTCCCATTTTTCATCATAATATTTTTGTCTATTTGTCTCTGTGTTAAATGTTGAAAAAGGATTGTCTAACTGATTTAAAGTATGCTCTATTTTATTATACATTTCTGACTTCTTGGTTTCGGGAGAAAATGTTTGGAGAACTGCTTCTCGTGTTTCACTTTGAACATCACTGACAACTTCCTCCATTGAACAAACTATTGTTTGGACGGTGCTTTCGGAGAGACCACTGGCTTGTAAGTGTGCAACAAGTGAACCGCACATTTTAGTAAGTGGTTTCTGTGTGATAACAGGAAGGACTGGCAACATGGATGCAGAGGTAGTTGGCTGATCACTTGAAAATTCCACCTCAGAATGTATTTGTGATGCCACTTCCTGGTTAGTACTGACCTGTTCATCATAGCAAAGCTTATGCACAGTGTTTAGGTGCTTTCTTAAGCCATTGTACGTACAAAAAGATGAAGCACACCCTCGCTCTCCGCATTTCAAACGTAAGTTCTTAGCTGGATACAAACCATGTTGAAACTTTAAATGCTTACATAGAACTGAACAGTCTTTGTGGTGCATTTTGCAAACAAAACATGTGAACATTTTCAGAGAATTGTACTCTGACCTTTGAGAGCTGATGGCCTTTTAACGCTCTTGCAGTAGTCGAGCTCTCAGTTCCTTGACACGCGGGCTTTCCTTTGCTTTTCCAATATCAATATTGTACACCGCTGTCTGGATGAAGGTGTAGAAGCTGGTAAGCACTTCATCGTAAGAGAGGCTGAAGACGTAGTGAGCTTTGAATAGCTCATCGAAAGCAGCTACCGTTGTCTGAGCATTGCTTGGGATGGGTTTCTGGTCCACGACAATGAAGAACCTCTGGATTCTCTTCTTTTGCTCACCGATGCAGAGGAGGAAGGGCTGTCTTGCATCAACTTTCTCCAGGAATGTGGTGAGGCTTGCACCCTCCTGTAGTTTGAATGACACAGCATCAAGATTTATTCTTATAGTCCTATATTAACTTGCAACAAACTTCCAACATAACTGCTAAGCAAAAAGTGGTTTTGGTTGTACAAGAAAAGATGAGGGTACATACTTTAAGAAATCTTACAAGATGGTTGGCTGCCTGTGCTGAGCTGATCTTAGCTGTTTTCTTATGGCCTCTTGATGTAGGGGGCAGGAGATGCAACAGCAGGAGGAGAGCTGACATATGGCTATCCCAGCCTTGGATAAAATAAATAATTAGTTGAATATTTGGGAAGAAATTACCTCTTGCTTGCTGTACATGTAATCTATCTAAAAAAAAATCAATTATTTACCAAAGTCATTCTCGGCATCAGAGTCAAAAGCTGCAAGAAGATCCTCAACATGCATATTTGAGGGAAGACTCTGGCATTCTGTGATGACTTTCTGCATGAAAAATGAGGGCCACTTTGCCAGAAATTTCCCAGATACTTCATCCCCAAACATCATGGAAAAATCTTGGTCAATCTGTAAACAGACACACAATGTCCATATACATGTCAAAAGTGTGCGTTTCATTTGGAGGGATTCAGTTTTAAAATACTAATCAACAAGCTATACATATACTTACCAATCCAGGAACATCAAGGAAACGAGGGAAGACATCCAAGACTGTAGATGTTGCATCCTGGTCATGAACTAGCTTCTGTCTATACTCAAAGGTGGCTCTTTTACCACGGAATGATCTGTAGAGTATCTGATGACAGAAAGCGCCTCCCGACACTCCTCACCGAAGAGCTGCTGACTGGTTAACAGGGATTCTCGATAGGTTGTTGGGCTGTCCTGCAAATCAGGCCTGGAACGCCTGTGGGAGCCATCAAAGCTGTTGCGTTGGACTGTCTTGAGTCTCCAAGCAAGGTAGCCAGTATTGGCGTCTGGATCATAGTAATGTTCCTGTTCACATAAGCACAGATATGTGCACACACAAACGCATCAAAAAAGCAACCAAAAACTATTCAAATGTTAGCAGTACTAATTACAAAAAAAAAACAGATTTGGTCTTCGAAGACACATTAATACTTACATATCCATTTTTTGAATATGGATCTTGCAGATATGGAAAAAGGGTCACAATTCCTAGTGCATAGGTGGTCCGCACACTTGTGGGTGGAATTCTCCTTTTAAAAGAAAATATGTGTTACATTTGTATCCAGTCTATGCATGCATGTTATCCTTGGTCGTTTCAAATCATTTCTTACCCATAGGATTCAGTCATTTCTGCAATCAAAATATTGATCATCTGTCTACGCGTTGCATCCGACAGCGTTTTCTTTTTGTAATATTCTTTGAAGATTTCTTCACCCTTTGGATTGGACCTCAGGATAGCTTCAATCTTCTGCAAAATGTTTTTTACATATCAGCTTAAGCAAATGAATTACTTCCTCCTGTTAATTTAACTTTAGATATACTTCTAACAATCACCTGCTATGAGATGCATGGTGGCAGTTCAAGTGCTAGTAATAATTTTCCATTCTAATTTACATTTAAAAATTTGACTTTCATTGTTTTTCACCTGTCTTGCTTCATCACGGTCCAGGTCACCAAGGCCCCTCTTCCTGTTCTTAGTGGATGAGAGAATGACAGTAGAAGCTGTTGAAGCAGAAGAAGCTGGTGATGCTGATCGGTCTGACGTTGACACAGGGGATGCTGGCAATGACACTGGTGACACTGATGGGCCTGGTAATACTGAGGACTGTGTCTCGTCTGCCACAAGACATACTTCGAGATCTAAAAATGTTCCACAGGAAATAAAAATAAATATTTCCATACAAGGATTAGGGAGAAGTGTTAAAAAATATCCTTGACAAAATGACAGTGAAATCATATTTTAAAAAGTAATCATAAACTGCTAGGATATATCAACACATAACTTACACCAAGATCACGTCTTCCAAATATTGATTTATTAAACGTACCTGATACTGGATACTGACAATATCCAATCTTGAAGTTCTGGATCCCTGACTTGATGAGCTCATCAAATATGTCTGCGTCGACCTCAGTACCTGATGTATCAGTCAAGCTGAGGAGACCTTCATTCAGAGATTCAGCCTGCAGGCTAAATTTGTCTGTTACTAGGATAATACAAAGAGAAATTACATTGAGCTACCATGTCAAATATCATTTGGATTTGACCTTTGTAAGTCATTATTGTTTTGAGTTTAAAAAAGGTGGATACAAACCTGTTTGAAGAAACTGGAGAAAATCAAAGTTTTCATCATTTTGTGGAACTTTTATGTATTTTTGGACTCCTCTATATTCTACCCTGGCCAGCATTTTCTGTAGAAATTTTAGAAAATTCATGTTCAAATTCAAGCTTTCAACATATTTTCTCTGGCAAATGTAATGCAGTTTAAATTAGTGGTCAATGAAAGCCAATGTCATGCAACTTTTACACCATTTTATCACAAGAAACGACAGGGATGACAAATCCCATTCATCTGGTGTGCCCTGTGTAACTAGTGTCGCGACAACCAGCGCGAGTATAAATAGTTACGGCGCTCCCGTGACGTCACATTGTCGCGCGACAGGTCGGGAACGTCGAGTATAAATCTATGGTATAAATCAGCCCTTATCCCATTACTGAAGCTATACTGAGCCAAATGCAGTATAACGGCTACCAGGCAGTCAGGGCACACGAGATGATCTGGGATTGTAGGCCTACATTTATTTCCACAATGAACCCGATCAAACACAAATGTTTCTCTGATAAAATACAAAGGTCTTTTGAATTACACCAACAAAACAAGAGTCGCACCGCGTTACATGGGCTACATATTACCAGAGAATGTCTAATAAGGGGAGAACTGCCACTCTCGGAAAACTTCCGGTTTCTGAACTGGTTGCAGTTCCTGCTGTGGTTCCACATGAGGGCGCTCGTCCACGAGTGCAGAATGCATGGAGGTCTATGGAGCTGTACCCCTCAAAATCCACTTTTCTCTGGATATAATTTTTTTCCAAGTAATTTGAATATTGTTTTCGAAAGGGGAGGCAAAGAAAATACACTTGGTTGAGTATTATATTTTTTAAAGTCACTTAATTGTTCTAAAAAGCCTTTCAAACGTGTCAATGACGTCATTCATTAGCACAATGCTAGCGTGTTATGGGCAACAACGACCCAACCTGTAAGAAATCAAAAGGACATAAGTACTCGTTCATTCAACTTTTGACCTATAACCCATGTTGAAGTTATACAAACTACAATCAAATCTGAGATTTGTCAACGACAATCAGGTGAAAGAGGCAAATTTAGCCGTCTAGCTCCATTGACTCCCATTCATTCTGCACTCATGGCGATCGCCCCCAGTGGAAATCTAGTGGAACTGCAACCAAAATTCGGTACAATGGGACTTAATACGGAGTGGCAAGGCTCTCCGTAGACGGGCTCTGATATTACACAATCACTACACAATCGTACACTATCAGCGCTTGCTAGCAAGCGAGGCATGTCAGACAAAATGTTCACGCACATGGAACTATAGCTAGCTAATTAGCGTTCGTTAATGCTAGTTAACGCATAGACTGTATCTGAGTTAACGTTAACGCTGGCTAATGCCAAGCTAAGCCATCAAAATACTGACGTTAGAATTAACTTACTTAGCTTAAGCTCTTCAAGGTGAAAATTCCCGCAAAGTTGCAAACTTTTCATTACCATGAAAGGCAAAGTTTTAGTTAACCAAAATGTTTACAAGTTGGCGCTACTGCAATTAGCACAAGTTGCGGTGGCGTTTAACGGTGTGGTGCTAAATGTTATAGTTAGTTTAGTTTACCATGGAATGAAAAAAGAGCAAGAGAAAATATTGATATCAAACTATTACTTTAACATACGATATATTAATTACTTACCGAACAACACACATCTGTTGAAGACCGAGTGTGGACAGCAGGAGAAATCTTCTATCGGTGCAGGTGGTCCATGGGTGGGTGCATGTGAGGAAATGAGGGCGGGGGTGATGTGCACGTTGAGTGTCACGGCCAGGTTCAGAGTTACAGAGTTGTCAAATCAGGGATGACACTTTAAGTGTCAATTTAAAAGCACTTCGTCATGACACTTTGTTTTTACACTAACTATATGTCAACAGAGAGTTGAATATGTGGGATTCGACTCTATTCAGAGTATAATTCACTCTATCCTCCTTAAAAAATCACTGACACCAAAATAATAACTCTTTTCAATTTGCTGTGCACCTTTCTGAGACAACCTTTAGTATTATTTTCGGGGTCTACTCTACAAGATATCAGGACAAGAACAGCATGAAACATTAAAGTGGAATACATGGGGGGGAAGAAAGTTCAGACGTTATGGACATTGCAAGAAGTGAAATACTCCACTGTGCTCCCGGTCTGCAGAACCTCGCGCAGAGTCGCGCTGTTATCAGAACCTTCAGATGTCTCAACTTGTCTTTGTTGTTGCATGATCGTCCAGTAGATGGCGGCAATGTATTTTGTCATAATCGACTTGTTCACAGTTATTCACATAGGCTACTCATTTTTGTAGTATCGCTAGCCTAAACACAACAACCATGTATTTTGCTGACAGGGAAGCGGGAGCAAAGCCTGTAAAGCCTGTGTATTTCCGTGTAAAGAAGTGAACACAATAGTCACTTTTTATTATTCAAACAATAGGCCTAATCAACAATATTTAGCCTACTGGCAACTCACTGGCAAATGACTGTTTTTGATTGTGATTAATATACTGTAGGCTATTGTACAATTCTAACTTGGCTAATTCTTCAGTGGCAAATTAGCCTAATTATCCTACTAATTAGTGCATCTAATTCATGTATAGACTATGAGAAAATATAGATAACAGCTATAGGGTATATCCAAGTTACAGTAGCCTACTGTATTTTTTGTAAAGGTAATATTTGTTGTTACTCTAGGTCCCCTATTGTACTGTAGCTTGAATGTGATTACTTTGGATAACAGTGTCAGTTAGATGAATAAATGTAACAATAAATAAAGAGTCTGGTTCCAACATCTCCATTTTTAAAAACATGAATACGTCATGTTATTGAATTGTGTATTTCAGGTAATATCAATAAAATTGCAGTTGTGTTGTTTTTTTGAAAACATATTTATGTAAAAAATGAAAATGGAGGGTATCGTTTGGGAACCAAACTCTTGAAATATTACCTTTACAAAAAATAAGAAGTTACTGAATCTGGACCTTAGAGAGTAAGTGCTCTATTTTACAATGTTACATGCACCCTGGAATCTCTCATTAGACAGACTCATATACAGCAAAATCATATACAGAAACCATATACAGAAAACCTCCTCATCAGTAAGGTGTGTGTGTGTGTGTGTGTGTGTGTGTGTGTGTGTGTGTGTGTGTGTGTGTGCACAGGCATGCGAGAGAGAAAATGTGTGTGTGATTATCTCTGTGTGGTCAAATGTCATCTATATACCTCAAGTCATCTGTAATCAGGTTGAATGTTCAACCAGACCCACCCTAGGCCCTGTTATTACCCTGCACCCCACCCTCTGAGTCGTGGCAGTCCAGACCGCGGCCCCCGGGAAGGTGCAGTGTGCCCTGGCCACTGCCTCTGGGCCTGGCAGCAGCCAGCAAGGTTCAGAAAATGAAGGGCTTTGCTCCAGCTCCATGCTACACCCAGGGAGCAGGCATGGCCTAATTACTGGAGAGCAGTAGCACGGCGACCACATCAGGGGAGGCTGGGTACCAGCAGCTGCTAAATCTGTCCAGACTAAACCTCTGTCATCACACATGTGGCACAGTGAGGGTGGAGGAGTGTGTGTGTGTGTTTATGTGTATGTGTGGGTGTGTGTGTGTGAGAGAGAGAGAGAGAGAGAGAGAGAAAGAGAGAGAGAGAGTGTGTCTGTGTGCACAGTTCATGGGGGACTGTACATTCTAGGAAAGGCCCTCTTTGTGAAAGAGAAGGCCATTCAGCTACTGTATAAGGACATTGGTGTCATTAGAATTGCATGGTTAGCACATATTGTGAATTGCAAACGATTGACTTTGACCGAAATCATAGAATACAATGCAATGCAATTTGTAAAATGAGTGGAGGGCATTTTTCCATGGAAAATTACGTTTTTTTTTTATTACGTTTTTTCTGTAACATCCATAACGCCAATAAAATGTGATGGTATGGTATGATGTGAATGATTACATTACATTTGAGCATTTGCTATTTTTGGCTAAAGAATGTACATGAGAAAAAATGCACAAAATATGAATGTTATCATTCACATCATACAAATGCCAAGGCATTTCACTGGCGTTATGGATGTGACAAAAAGTCCATTTTACGTGCAATTGCCCTGGACTAGAATATGAACAGAATATGAACTCAAAATACTTTTGCAGGTTTGACAATGACAAACCAGAAGTAGCCTAGGCTAAATATAGGCAGGCCAGGCCTGAATCCCAAGTAGCTTTCTGCATTCTTTAGTAAACCTACCACATATTCAACTGTGATCACGTTAATGTTGTAGGCCTATTCGGTTTATAAACAAGTAAATAAGTTCATATATGTCCACCACAATTTGGTGAAAGCATCACCAGTTGCTGATAGGCCTAATAAGACCTAATTCCTGAGACCGACAGGAAGAGTTTGGTAGCATAGTAGCCTGCTCTGCACAACCCCTCCCCTTTCCACGATGGGATTCGCTCTTTTGGGAGAGCGCCAGTCGTTTCAGTAACTAGGTGCCAGAGACGCAGAGAGGAAGGGAGGATACGCGCTTCTTTGCACTCATGTTCATGCGCCTGTCTGCGACCAGAATAAATCTTACGTAGGGGCCAGAACCCGAAAGGGGTCTGGTCAATGATAGATCTTTACCTTGACTTTAACATCGGTGAAAAAAAGTTTTTTTAGTGCGCGGATCCTCGTCTTCGCTTAGAGGATGAACCGAATAGCGGGAAAGCCACGGGATGATACCCTGATAGACGTTCAGTTTAACGGTGGTAAGTCTTACATTTGCTTTAAGTGAATACTTTACTGTTAGTTAGCGAGTGTCATTGACGTCTAATATGTTTTTTTAGTTTACTAAATCGGTGTAGTTTGTTCATTCTGTTGATGGTAAGGGATATACTTGCTAAATAGTTTTGAACACTCAGTCAGCTAAACACAGCACAACCTCAGTCGCTAACATTATTTAACCATTTAAGGCCACACTAACATGGTGAAATAGACCGGGGAATAGTATTATTGAGCTGCAAGCCAGCGTTGAGGGCTACGTTAAACTTTACTTGGATTTGCTCCTTATTCAAACACATTTGCCACTTGAACGCCCAGTGAACAAGTCACTCAGCCCTTGGCTTTAGCGTTACACAGTGGCAGTCTTGAACACGATACTGTCGTCATCCCTTGTAGTCATGCTGCGGAAAGAGTCAGTCAGTTCAGGCTGTGGCTATTTTTTCCTTTAGGAAAGATCTGAAGTTTAACTGTTGTCTGTATGTTACCATCTGTGCTAAATATTGCTTGAGAACGAATAATCTAAATGAAGCTATAATGTAAATTATTTAGCCAGGCGATTTAGCCAAGCAAATGTTCTGTGTCAGTGAATAAATACCAATAATTTTCTTCCTGCCAAATTAGCCATATAATTTTACTGTGTTAAATTGGGTGGAATGGAAACCAGCAAGTAGTCTTGAGCTCGGACAGTGTGTTTTGTGTTCTCATGAGTTACAAACAAATAACGTTAACTTTAACGTTTCTTCTTTAATTTCTTTGAACTGGTGACCCACCAATTTCTCCTTTGCTGAAGATTGCAAACTCTCAAGAGTACACTAATGTCAGATGCACTTTTGCTCCTGTCCTGAACAGCTTTCTTCTTCATGCCATGGAATAGCCCATCGTTGATTTTGACACAGCAATGTACCTATTTATAGTTGGAACTTTTGGTTATTATTATATCATATAACAAATTGTAATCCCATTGATTGATTGTGCAGCCTGCACTACATGCCATGAGTGTTATGTCACTGGAACCATTAGAGCCCAAAGCTAAGTTCATTGTTTCCAAACAGTATTTTCTCTTGAGATGAGCACAATACAATGATACTTGCAGTGGCCTCCACTGTGGCTGGTTTGTGGCTTTCAAAGATGTTTCTGCTGAACAACCCATATACTGGATTAGAAAATGTTCTGTTCTTTCTGCTTGTTTAATTTAATTTAATGAAACAGATTCAGCCCATAGCATTTAGGCAATAGCTTTCTACATTCTGTAACTTAATGAATAGCAAGGAATATCACTAGCTCCCCTTTTTTCTGTTTAGAGTTACACCATAAGTGATACGTTAGATTCTATAACTTACCTCAAAGATGTATAGCATGTTTAAATTGCTCTCATCATGACATTAGAGGCCAGAGTTTAACATGTTTTTGCCCTTCTGTCACGCTTTATTTAGACTTTGCTTTGTATTATTAGCCTAATAAAAATTACAGTCACTTGCGGTGACGCCCAGCTTTTATGCACTGGTCCCACTCCTGTTCCCTCTGCTCTTCCATGGTCACCTCTGCGTGAACGCTAAGACCAGACTAGCCTGCCAGAGTTTTGATTACGCCTAACAGCTGAAAGGAGGCCGGAGGCCTCCCGTGAGGCTTTGTCGTGTTTTGCTTTGTCACTGTCCCAATGTGACGATTGCAACAGAGTTGTTCTCTGTCGGAGGTGACCTGTGTCACACCGGGCGTTGGAACTTAATGAACATAGTTTGGAAGGGACACTTACCATGATCTGATATGTTTGAATTCTATGTTGTGTCATTTATTAGCCCTAAAGCAAAACTCTGTCTCTGAAGTATTTTCCACAATATTTATGGACAATAGAATCATGCTTTGAAAATAAATACTGTGTGCACATAGCATTGTTATCTAACTGTTATCATTGTACCAGGTCCAAAAGCAGCTATAAAACACATTTTGTAAGACTAATATGTTAAACAGTAACTTACTTGCCTATGGGGTGAGTCAGTGGCAGTGCTGATAATTAAGGGTGTTTAGCAATATGCCGTGGAGACAGTTTAGAGTGGTCATCACCATGGGTACAGTGGGATCATCTAACAGGGTTATGATGGATTCCTATTATTATTAGCCTACTTATTACTGTGATTGTAATGATTATGTTAACATGTTATGTTAATGAAATTATTTTGTGTATACTATGAATTATTACCCTATTTGCTATTTATTTATTTGTTTATTTATTTATTTATTTATAGACATAGTACATATAGTATCCTTATAGTATTTCTGCATAGATCTACTATTCCAATCGGATGGAAGGCTCACTTAGGAGTTTTAGTTTTGTGTGGATGACAGAAGTAGTGTGTGGTGTGTGTGTATGTCTTAGGGCTGCACACTCACACACTATTTTTTATTTGTTTTTCAGTTTTTTAGAATTATATTTGAAATTCAGTTCAATTCACTGTTATTTTTTTCTGTTAAGTTTAGAAATTAGATGATGATTCCAAAATCACTGAGTAATTGTAAATATTGACCAAAATAATCATCATTGTGGTTTTTGCCATAATCGAGCAGCCGTAGTTGTGTGTCTGTGTGTGTTTGTGTGTGTCTGTATGTCTCTGTGTGTGTTTTTGTTTTTATGTGGATGACAGCTGCAGGAACTTCTGTACATAATTTGCCAATGAGATGCTGGAAATGTAGTTTATTGTGTGCCTTGTGTATGACAGATGCAGCAAGCCTTGCCTGCATTAATTAAAGAGTTTTTTTGGTGTATAAGTTGCAACCTTGTTCATGCTGCTGCTGCTGCTGTGTGTGTGTGTGTGTGTGTGTGTGTGTGTGTGTGTATGACAGATGCAGGAACACTTGTGTGGTGTGTGTATACCAGCAGAAACAACTGTCCAACTGTGAATTCTGTAGTGTTGGAAGTGAGGCGTGTGGCCATGCAGCCTCCTGCTGCCATCAGCCCAGAGACAAAGCCTTGTTGTTCGGTCGCCACAGGCTGATTATGAGCACAGGGAGCAGGGACACAGCAGGGAGAGAGGCCAGCAACCTGGGGCTATCTGCCTCATGATCAGCTGCTTAGCATGCTCACACAGGCACGCTCACGTTCACACTCTATCTTTCTGTCTCTCTTTCTGTCTCGGTCAACCTCTTCATTTTTGTCCCTCTCTAAGACACACACACCTGCATGTACACAAACACACACACATATACACAAGCATACATGCATGTACACATACACATTTGAATGTGTTTATTTGGATCTGAAAGGCAAGCAAGGAAAGTAACATCCAAATACTCTGGGAGGAGTCATTAACAAGGTGACAGGTCTACATGGCCTTCCATTTATAATACACACACACACACACACACACACACACACACACACACACACACACACACACACACACACACACACACACACACACACACACACACACACACACACACACACATATATATCCCTGCACTCTGTACTGCCTTTAAGCCACTTAAAGAGAACAGAAAAAACCAACCAGCTGTCAGGAAACGTCTGTCTTGAATAGAGTCCCTAGAGTCCTGCTAAATATCTGTTGTCTGTCTCAATGCACAATTGTCTCACTTGCTTGCATCATGCCATTGATTGCTGATAGAGATGGCCAGTTGGCTGTGCTGGACTCTGTTCTGACTAGTTGCTGTGTTCCTGTGAGATCTTCAATTCTTCATGATGCATCAGCACACATGGAGGGCAATGTTGCCCCTACAAATCTGCACTGACAATAAAATGAAGAGACAATTTAACCACAGCCATTAAACATGTAGGTTTAGTAATATTGCCTGTCCGTGTTGTTGTTGCAGACATGGTCAAAGGTAGGCTATTTCAGACAGGGAATATGAAAATTTACATCTAACAAAAAGCTTAATAAAGCATGTTAGCTCAAGCTCATAGGTTTACAACACCAGTGGCCAGGTGGCCTTCTCATATAGGGATATCATAGCCACATCTGTCTATCTGTTGACATAGTGACATAACATCTCAACGAGGAAGCCTAGCAATGATATCTGAAAAGAGGTTACTTGATTGAGTATGTGCACACATATACTGTAGATAGACATAGCCTGTAGGCCTAAATAATGTCTTGGCTATTTTCAGTCATGCAGTTCAACCCTGATGTGTGGTCCCCAGAAATGCACAAACACATTTAACACACACACGCACACAGCCGTGTGCAAATGCTGACTCAAGATGCTCTGAAAGCTGATGCCGGCCACCAGCACATGAGTGTGCTCTGCGTTGCTAGTGATAGTGTGTTGGGGGGGGGGGGGGGGCACTATTTTTAATGACCTTTTATGAGTGTAATGTCATATTTAATACAGGGGGAGTTGAAGTATGACATGAATGCAAATATGGTGTAAGTCCACTCACGTTTCTCATTATTGTATAAGATTCTTTTGCCTCCAATTGCGTGATTTCTGGGGACTAGATTTATGAAGCAAATGGGTATCTCAACTTGATTTTAAAGCTCTCTCTCTCTCCCTCTCTCTGTTTATCTGCAGAAGACAACAATGCCTGCCAGTTAGAATCCTTTTCTGAGGAGATTCCTGGCCATGGACACAACGGGGTAAATATCAGCACATGCGGACACGCGCACACACACACACACACACAATTTTGCAATAGTTCTGCAATAGTTCAGGTTCTTTCACATACTTACTACATCATTGGGTCATTGGATGCCAGCTGTCTTAACGTGATCTTATCCGTTTAATTCTCAAAATATTTTTACATATATTTTTGTTGGAATCTATTATTCATTCTCCATGGAAGAGAACCACACCACTGGCCTCTGTCCTTTCAAACGGCTGTTATTGCAGCAGCTGAGAGTTTGAGTGTGACAGAGACACATAGTCCATTCTCCAGTACTTAAAGGAGAAATCCAGCGATTTTTCA
Organism: Alosa pseudoharengus; assembly: GCF_046254945.1. Taxonomy (NCBI): domain Eukaryota; kingdom Metazoa; phylum Chordata; class Actinopteri; order Clupeiformes; family Clupeidae; genus Alosa; species Alosa pseudoharengus. The sequence continues at coordinate 9,474,921 of NW_027468565.1, forward strand.
CATAGATCTCCATTTCTCAAGGTCACCGGGTGTACTGTTGGTATGAAAACCCCCGAAAAAACAATCGGTTTAACCTAGCTTGAGTTGCTAGTTCCAGCAGCTAAAACATTTTCTGTGGGGGCATGTCCGTGAGCCCCCATGCTCATGCCCCCAGAGTGTAGCGCTGTAGCTGCCTGGCTGTTTTAGCTGTTGGAACTAGCAGCTCAAGCTAAAATTACTGCATAGTGTGTTGAAGGATCATTGCATGCCCTGTAAATATATCCCTGGATGACCTTACATGTTGACCCCACAGCTGATCAGAACTCTCTCATTGATTAGGTCAGACTATGTGAATGAGCTAAATGGAAACACACACAGATTCTACGTGTATAGACTATGTGAATGAGCTGAATGGAAACACAGTGTAGAAGGGAGTCCATTCTCCATTAGGATCCATTACTCAAGGACAGACTTCCCAACTAGGCCCACATTATCGTCTCAGACAAATGGCATGTTGGGTTGTATGCCTTTAAGTATTTATGATATCTGTGTCTAATGGAACTGAGCTGGCCTAAAGAGTCAGTTATAGTGTAGATATCTGCTCTTGTGGTATTTAGACAAAATTGGACGGTGGTTCATGAAGCAGGATGTAAATCATCACAGTCACAGTTTGACTGCAGTGGAACACTGTAATGTAGGTTGATATTCCTCTGTCTTATCTCCTCTCTTCATCCATATGTCTATCCACCTGGCTGTTTGACCTCTCTCTCACTCTCTCCCCTGCACATCCTTCTTTCTATCTCTGTTTCTCTCTCTCTCCTGGGCTACCTCACCTGTGTGTGTGTGTGTGTGAAGTCTGAGTCATCTCTGTCCTGCTCAGACCTGGTAGGGTCGGTCCACTCCTCGCACTCCTCAGACAGTGTGTGTGATCAGTGCGAGAAGGAGAACTCGCAACACAACCATGAGTCTTTCCACCACCTCTCCGGTCTTTCTGGGGTAAGGGGGGCACAGCATGTGTGTTTTAGTGTGCGTGTGTGTGTGTGTGTGTGTGTGTGTGTGTGTGTTAAGCAGTTAAGCTTCTCACAATGGGAATGTGTGTGAGCCCCAAGTTGAAGCGGAACCAGCTAATCCTTCAAACGGAGAAACCCCGCAGTAGAATTCTTTTGTCGGAGTTTATAAAAATGATTTACGTAAAAACAGTTCAAAACAGTCTGCAGTTAAAACTTTGACCTGAATCTAAAGGCATGCTCCTCTTGTCCCCTACTATGCCTCCTCAAACACGTCATGATCAAAGGGATGTATTATCTCTTGAAAATATTGTGCTGCAACAGTTATTTCCTCCTATCACCAGGCTTCTGTGGTCTCGTGTCCAAAGCTGTGGAGGGTTGATTTGATAAATAATTTGCTTCCTTGTTGATGCTAATGACATCGACAATGCATCGACTAAGCTGTGGTTTTATCTTTTACCACTTTGTGCTAAACTACTAAGCTATATTCCCTTTCCCACACATACTCTCCCTGGCACTTACATTTTTTGCATGTGCATGTTAGGGTGTGTGCTTGTGTGGGTCTGTGTGTGTTTCAGAGAGAGAGTCTGTGTGTGTTTGTTTATGTGTGTGTGTGTGTGTGTGTGTGTGTGTGTGTGTGTGTGTGTGTGTGTGTTTGTACTGCTGCACTAGTCACTAGTGGATGCAGCATTTGTGTGGTTTGTCACTAACATTATCATATTCCATGGCATTTGAGAACAGCACTTGCAATGAACGCATTTTTCCATGTGCATTGGCAGTCAGTTTTATGAGACGTGTGTGTGTGTGTGTGTGTGTGTGTGTGTGTGTGTGTGTGTGTGTGTGTGTAGTTAAAAAAAATAGAGTCGTCTGTCTGAGCTGTTGTTTGAGCGCTGGGTAGGATGGGTGGTGAATGAGCTCCAGTGTCCCTGTGCTTGGCTGCTTGCAAGTGCTCATCCAGTGACTGGCATGCTGCAGTAGACCCTGCTGGGTGAGGATGGTGCTCTGTGGTGGAGTGGCTGTGGCTGTGGCTGTGGCCCTGGGCCCGTAGTGCAGTGTGGCTCCTGGGCCTTGTATTGGTCTGGAGTCTCACCATGATGGTTGGTTTTCCCACAGATCTGGAGGAGAAGAGCTCTCTTCCTGAAGTATCGCTCCAGGGTACGCCATGGTAAAGAGGGTTAACCTGCTACCTGCGTGTGTATGTGTGTGTTTGTATAGGCATGGTTGTGTAAGTGATAGTGTGTGTGTGTGTGTGTGTGTGTGTGTGTGTGTGTGTGTAAAAGTGAGTGTGGATGTGGACGTATGTGGGTTGATTGCACAGTGTTATCTAACAGTTGTGTATGATGATTACCCCTTATGCCATTGTGAGTGGTGTGATGATACAGTACTTGTCCTTGTGAGACTGCTTATCATCTGAGCTGGCCCTCATGATGAGGCTTTACTCTTTGATAAGCGTTCCTGACGCTCGAGAGATTCCTGGAAATTCCCTGTGTTGATCCGATCTTTACGGTCCTCTTATCACCTGTGATATTGCTGCCCTGATATTGCATGATTGGCATGAATAGCTCAAATTATGCAATGAGCTTTCCAAGAGTTCAGATCTTACATCTAGCTACATCTATAGTTTCCTATCTTTACTCAAGAATAATTTACTAATTTTATTGAGTGAATGACCTGCTTGTGAAATAAGAATATACAGCACATGTTTTTATGTGAGTTTTAAGGTGTGACCGATTGGCCTAGTAAATAATCTCTTCATTTTAAGATGGTATAATTATGGAGCTAAATTTGTCTCAATAATATTTGTATATGCGCAGAGGGGGATCCACAAATATTTCTTGATTTGCATGTGTGTTTTGATATCTACAAATAAAAAAATCATATTTGTAACTCGTATATTGATTTTTACAAATATAGATGTGCATTTGTAAATAAAATGCCATTTGTAAAACCGAAAATTTCATTTGTGAAATGTGATTCTGCATTTGTGGATCACCAGCACACACAGTTTTCGTTTTCGCATTTGTGGATCAGCATTTGTGGATCACGTATTTTTGAGACAAACTTCGCGGCAGAGCAGCCACCCAGATCCACAAGTAGCCTGCCGATACTTTCTAATCCAGTAGATGGCAGTGTTGTTCTATGGGACTCATAACACAGAGCTAGCGAAATTATTTCTTACATCTAACAAGTTATGCCTTTTACAACAAGCTTTTTGATGGAAAAGTGGTGTTTAATTTCCATAATCTTTGTTTAGTAAACGCATAAAACCGTCAGTTTGCAAGCGAAATCAAGAATTACGATCTTTGAGTTTGTTTATAGTTACCTAGCAACCTTTCACACTGTCAGTTCTTGCAGTTCATTCGCCTTGAACGTTCCACCAGAGAATGTCTATAGACGGGCTCTGGTTCCACCGAGCCTGAGGGGTACACTTACCACTTCCGGGATTTCTCACAACGCGATTTATCACACTGCTATGTTTCCCGATGCACTTCAACACACAGGAAAAAATCAAACAGAGGACAAACGTTTCACCGTTTCCCCAAAGATCAGGGACTACGTCGACAATGGATAATAAACATCAGAAGGGATCCTGGTCGTAATTTTAAGGTAAGTTGTATTATATGTCTGGTGCTGTAAGGCTGAGCCGTCTCCATAACTAGCTTGTATCGCTAGCAGCTAACTATCGATAGAACTAGCAAGTTTTAATAGATAGATTAAGGCAGAGAGACAGGTTGTTGAAATATACAGCCTAGTCCAAAATTAGTAGTAGCCTATGTTATTAAAATCTACCACCACAGATGCACTAGTATAAGCATATTCTGAGTGACCTTGTTAGCTTCTAGGCACAAGCTAACCTAGGGAACACGTTACATCAGTTTTCCTAGCTAGGAGGAGGATGTACAGGAGTCACATTGAGTCTGATCAATAAAATTATACATGTATAAATGCTTATATGATTACATTTTATTTGCTGATGCAGATAAACACATACACAAGTGTGCTCTGAGCATTTCCTCCCAGACTGCCTTGTGAAAAGCAAGACTGGCATGACCAAGTTGAAACAGGGAGCTCTGTCAGACCAGAGAGGAGTGTTGTTTAGATTAATTAAGTTACTAGTTTGTAATGCATTTATTAACTGTGTAGAGACAGTATTTCTCTGTTGATGATTTCCAGTAATGTTTCCACGGATCTCGATGATCGACATGGTGTAATTGGTTACATGAATTGAACATGAATATCCTTGTAAAAGACCTAATGGGACACATCAATATGTTTCTCTTATACTTCCAGTGAAGACACCCCCTCCGCACCCAGACCATGAATATGCTGCACTGCCTCCCTCACTTCAAGATCAACTTGAGGAAGCCCGCAAGATCATCAGTGATCAAGAACTTTTCATTTTAGAGCTTCAACAAAAACAGTTTTTGATTTCAAATTTTCAAGGTGACGATAAACAGATTTCATTTTATACTGGGTTCCCAGATTATGATACATTTAAAGCTGTGTTTATGGCCCAGAAACCTACTGCAGAAAATATGGTGGGATCATTTTGAATCTATACAAAACCTTTACCATCATTATTGTTCATCTTCACAAATCTATAAAAATACTTTACCATCATTATTGTTCATCTTACGAATCTACAAAACCTTAACCACCATTATTGTTTATCTTCACGAATCTATACAAATACTTTACCATCATTATTGTTCATCTTACGAATCTACAAAACCTTAACCACCATTATTGTTCATCTTTATGAATCTATACAAAACCTTAACCAATATTATTGTTCATCTTTATGAAGCTATACAAAACCTTAACCACCATTATTGTTCATCTTTATGAATCTATACAAAACCTTAACCACCATTATTGTTCATCTTTATGAATACAAAACCTTAATCAATATTATTGTTCATCTTTACAAATCTATACAATATGCGAACTTGTATTCTTACCATAGCACCTTATCATGGTCAATGTATCACAGGATCAGTCCCTGTCAGACCTTATAATCACTTCTCATGCTCTTTACTATTACATACCTGTGACTGATTTGATTTTTTACATGTATGTGTGTGTATGTATAAACTACTGGATGTCTATCTATCTAAAGAATAAAGTACAATTGTATTACACATGGATGATGTCCTTCATAACTATAATTTAATATACCGGAACCAGAACAGGCCGGAACATCAGAAAACATTAAAAAAAAAAAAACATTGATAGGCACACTGGTCTAGGTTTGTAAAGGTAACTTTGTACATAGAAGTTGGTATGGGGAATAATGTAAAAAGGCCTGCCTGTATACGGTAAGCATGGAAAAGGAACCAGATCAGAAAACAGGCTGTTCATAAAACATTGATAGGCACAATGGTCTAGGTTTGTAAAGGTAACTTTGTACATAGAAGTAGTTGCACTGCGTCTCCATTATCAATGGCTGCTCAAGTGACAGCTCCACCTGAAAAGATAATCAAACTTTAGACACTTGACACTTCAGAGTTGATATTAACAAATATATGGCATATACATATGTGTGTGTGTGTGTGTGTGTATACATACACACACATACACTGCGTGTGCAGTGAATTAGGTACATTTGGCATTGAAATGATCTGCCATGAAAATATTACAGCTACATGCTGGTAGTGGTAGGTTGTTTACAGCTGTGATACTTGCGAACACAACTTGAAAGATACAGGTAATATCTTGGACACTCATTGTACAAAAAAGTCAGGGTTGTGGAAAAGCTCATATTAAGATTGAACAGTATGGATCCTATGTCAAACAGACAAGTGATTTGTAAACTAATTACATGTTGAAGAACCTTCCTCAACCCTGGCTACACTGCTCCAAGAACTGAGCAACTCCTATCTTAACATGAATGTTACTTACCTTACCTAATCACTTACCTGATAGTTATACTGATATTATACTATCATTGTCAACAAGCAATAGCAACATGTTCATGCATTGTTACTTTACTGTACACATTTAATTAACTATATTTTTATACCATTTTTACCACTTTGTATTTGTACCACTTAGCAACATGCACCTAGCCCTGTCTGGCTTTGCTAATTTGAAACAAAATAATATTTGATTAGATATCAATGACGCTTATGTGATACTACATCAACTACAGTATAAGATAAAATAGACATGTTATTTTCAGTCAGACAGGGAAAGGTACATTGTTGATATAAACTCATAATGAACATTTAGCAAGCTGGTTTAACTGTGGCACTGCTATGCGAACTGAGCAGTTTGTCCACAGCACTATGCTACCTGTAAGCTATGTTGTAAGGTGCCTCATTTTCCGCACCGAGGGAAAATACCTAGCCCTCACAAATATGTGTGCTTTAGCTGTCGATTAAAGACATGTTAAGTGTTAAATAAAATATAACATAGTACAGACAGTCAACAACTCCATATCACAGCTACGCTTACTACCCCTAGCTGCTACAAGCTAGCAGAAATTGAGGCAAATTAGCGTCCATTCTTACCTTCAATGCCGTGGATAAAACCTTCGATCCAGTTACTGTATCAGCCCGGGGGATGTTGCAGTCGGTACTGGCCCACTGCTCCACATTTTGTATCGTTAATTCGGGCAGACAGGAAAGATTGGTGGTCCATCAAAAAGCTTGTTGTAAAAGGCATAACTTGTTAGATTTAAGAAATAATTTCGCTAGCTCTGTGTTATGAGTCCCATAGAACAACACTGCCATCTACTGGATTAGAAAGTGTCGGCAGGCTACTTGTGGATCTGGGTGGCTGCTCTGCCGCGAAGTTTGTCTCAAAAATACGTGATCCACAAATGCTGATCCACAAATGCGAAAACGAAAACTGTGTGTGCTGGTGATCCACTAATGCAGAATCACATTTCACAAATGAAATTTTCGGTTTTACAAATGGCATTTTATTTACAAATGCACATCTATATTTGTAAAAATCAATATACGAGTTACAAATATGATTTTTTTATTTGTAGATATCAAAACACACATGCAAATCAAGAAATATTTGTGGATCCCCCTCTGCGCATATACAAATATTATTGAGACAAATTTAGCTCCATATTTAATCATGTTAATTTGCTCTTATGTTCCTGCAGAGAAGGATACCTGTTTTTTTATTGAAATTATTCTGGAGAATATTTATTGTAGCCTAATGACTGCTGATGGTTAAGATTCTCACATTTAAACATAACATGAGAATGACATATGGCCAACGTGCTTATGGGTCCTGTGCTATGTGTTTCTGTATGTTCAAATGCATCACAGGAGTGCAGACACAGGAGCACTAATAATGGAAAGGTTCACTAAATTGTTTTGTTCTCACCTACAATTAGGGAACTTAGTGAAGAGAAATAGGTGCAGACACACACACACACACACATGCACACACACACACACACACACACACACACACACACACACACACACACACACACAAACACACCACTAAGCGCCACACACGTGCGTGCATACACACACACACGCACGCACGCACGCACGCACACCTGTTGGTTTGTGTTTATTGCGTGAGTGTGTATGCAAAGATCTCGATTTGCATTCACTGGATGCCGTCTATATTTGAATTTAGTGGGGCTATAGCCAGGGAAATGTAGGATGCTAACCTTATATCGTGGTACTGTCATTACAGTACGGTGCCAAGAGCTTGGGATACTTTATAATTGATCAAATTCATGCAAAGTCTTCACAAGGTTCTTTACATTTACAATGTTTACATCAGATTAGAATGTGCCTTATTTTAGATTTACAGTACATGTGTTTTTTTTTATAGATACTCTATATTTGAAAGACATTTTACATATAATCATGGGACATGCTGTAAGCCCCTGAGACATGCTGAGTAATGGATGTCATTTGGCGCTCTCTCATTTTGTCATGCTAAACCTGTTATTATGAGACTATAATTGATGTCTTTTAAAACTGGCCACATCTCCTACTTTGAGCAAAGAAGATATACGACATAGACGGGTAGACGTGATGGCGACATCAGATTATTCAGATTGTTGTATTTACGTGCGACTTTGCTGAGTTGATCCCATGGTGCTGCGATGACAGCGGGTCAGATCTCACAAACTTCTGCATGGGACCTCAATTATTGAACAAAGAATGCATTCCAGTCACCCATCAGCTCTGGAGTGGATTTGTCAGATTGAGGCCTGATTAGTGGCAAGCAAAGATGATAGAACACTCCACTCTAAAATCTTTGCTGCCAGGAATCAGCTGCTACCTTGAATTTGACCAGTCAAATTCCACTGTCTGATTTAAACGTCAGTGATGACAACACAATTCATTTCCCCTCCAGTATGACTGAAATGTTATTTCCTCTCCAGTATGGTTGAAAAGAGTGGTGCATCATGTCTGGTCCATATAGCTGAAGACAGGCTAAGAGCCCTTGGGGCAAAGCAACATTAGAGAGGTTAAAAGCTACTCATGTTGGGAGTGGCATGAGAGAGGGAATGGATCTTAACTTCAAAAAGTGGGAATCAGTAGAGCAAAACGAATTGATATCATAAGATGGCAATAGTTCCATTCCATTGCAATTTTGAGAAATGTGATATTCTGCCTAGCCGTATTATATTAGGTCTTAATCTTATATTTGTTGGTCATCTAACAAGATGAAGCTTTTTCCAAACATGCTGGTAGTTCATTAGCTAAACTACCTAGTTTTTTATAACCATATATATGGTTTTATATAACCATTTTTATAACCCCCCATATCCTGCTCTAAAGGTTAAGGTAGTGTTTGTTAGTTTCCATGGCTACGTATGTCTAATCCTCTGTGCTCTGCTGCACCTGCCCTCTCTGTGGGAGCAGAATTCATTTCTTCTATTGGGTCATTCCGTGTCTAATCAGATAAGGTGGTTGCTGCATCGTCTCAGATTTTGTTTAAACCTTGTGTATATCAAGAATGTGTCCTAAAACCAAGGCCTGTAAAATATTTCTATTTCAATCCTATGCCTTCATGTTATTTTCAGCCCTTAAAATTACGTACATCAGTTTTACAGCCTGGAAATCACATTATCTGGGAGGCAATGTTTGGGCATTAATATCATGCAATGTTTTATTCATAGGCTGCCCAAACTTTGTAGGGTAGAAGACTGGAATATGTGGAATATGTTCTCAGTATGTCTGAACCATTAAAAGTTTGTATGGCATTCTCATTGATTTTCTTTAGATTTGGAAAAAAGTGCAAAAAGATTGACATTAAGGGTAGTGTAAACTTTTGTATGCATTTGTAATCAGTCATATTTTTTTGTTTTATTATTTTATTTTATTTACTTAATGTTCCAATATTTGAGCTATCTACAATCTATGGCTTGTAGGTTTGATTAAACAAAGAGAGTTTGTGTTTCTGTCATTTTCATAGAATGAAAATGGTACAGTATGTGGGATAGCTAGTAGGCACTTGAAAGTCTATGTGAAAGTAGCTCAGTGTATGGGCATTTAGTGTACAAAGGGCCAATGTTATAGATAAATAAATAGAGTTCTGCCTCAGGAACAAGAATGAAAAGGCATTGGTATACAATGTAACCAAGTAATTGTATTTATGTATGAATGAAACATGGTACATCATTGGCACTTTATACACAAAATTACTATAAACTAAGCTATTCCCATTATCATGTTCCCACTAGCTAGCTCCTACACACACCATTTTAGTCCAATTAAAATGACCAAAAAATGCAATCACACTATGTTTCATCCTTAATATCTTCATGTTCATTTGTTGCAGAGACCTCAGATATTGGCTCAGCATTAATGAAGTATTGTATTTCCACACAAAATAATGATTGGTGTCACGTGTATACAAAAAATTAAGTGCAGAAGACCCTCAATGTCACCAGTTTTGCATTTTGTTCCATATCTAGGGCCTTTTATAAAATGAGTGCAAACTTTTAACAGTCCAGTCATACTAAGAAACATGTCTGTATTCCACCTTGCAAAGTTTGAGCAGGCTGGGAATAATACTTTTCAAGATATTAATGCTCAAACCATGTCCGTCCACAGCATGCATGTCAGTGTATTGTAGATCAGGGGTGCGTTTCTACAAAAGTTTGCTTCGTCGTTGCTAAACCACCGAGGTAAAATGCAACTTTCGCTCAAACGACGACCTTGTAACACCTAGAAAATGTCTAGAAGATGTTGTTGTTTGGTCGAAAATAGCAATTTCCGTTCAAAATACTGTCTAGTGTTAATGACTTCAGGCCATAAGTTGATGGTAAAGAAATAGTCCTGCACATTTATTAGAGCATCTGTAGAGCCACATCATACATACAACTTATAATAAATGGATGTAAATGCTTCTGTCGTATCCTAATATTTTCTTAATTACAACCTCTGCTCATGCGCAGGCGTGAATGAGTGGAGGCAATGGACACTATATTCAACCTCCGTCGTTCCACCCTTGCACTTCGTCGTTCCACCCTTGCACTCAAGATGAATGAATGTAAATTTAAAACGTTATGATAAGTGAAATACTCAGTTGGAGGGTGTTCAGGTATGAATATAGAGGGGTCAATCTAATAAAATTTATGCGATTAAAACATTGACAACCGCAAAATATCCATGACGACGCTGCAACCACTACTCTTGACCTGGCATTCCAACCACCAAACATTCTGCCCATGTTTGCGATCGAGCGTTGGAACTACCCTTTCCAGAAAACGCCAAATCCATGAACTGGATTGGAATTCACCTGATAAAGGTCTAAGACCGAAACGTTGTAATTTCTAATAAAAAATAATTGCTTGCGCAATGGTCAGATGGCGGGACTCTTTCTAAGTTCAAGAAAACGCCAAATCCAAGAACGACAGTTCTAACTACAAAGATTGCGACAGGTAGCCAACTACCCTTTCTAGACATGCACCCCAGATCAGAAAAAGTATCAAAAAAGTCCATATAATTTATCCTAACATCAAGAAAATGCAGATATTTACAGGGACACACAGACACATGCACACGCATGCACACACAGATGTAAACGTATCGTATGCACATCTATAGGTCACGTAGCATATAGGTCATGTAGCCCCCCACTAGCACCACCCCACTCCCCCCGCATGAGTTGTGGCCACCCAGGTTTGGGTCTATTTTGAGGGCTGTGATGAGAGAGGGGGGGAGGGCGAGGACCAGGGAGGGAGTTCCAGCAGGGCCACAGCGTTCTCCGTGTGTATGTGTGTGTGTGTGTGTGTGTAATGTGGGATCTGTAATTAGGGGGAAATGAGAGAGGAGCAGCCAAAAGGAAAACTTGGGCCCTGCCATGTCAAACACGACTCTTAAACATGATTCCTAAACACAGGGCACTTACACTAGCCTACAGGACGGGCGGCTAATTCTAGCCCTGTGGGCACAGCTGAGTACAGCTGCTGAGAATCTCACAGACAGGACAGAGCAGGACAGGGTGGTGAACATGGATTAGAGGGGAAAAGAGAAAGTGATAGTGAGATAAAAATGATGGGTGAACATCAATGGTGGAAAAAGGCAAACAGGAGCAGATCTCTGGATGTCTGTAGCCTGTTAAATGTGGTATAGGTTAGCTGCCTAGTTGTAGCCATCCATCATCCACCATTTTTTTCAGAGTTTGTGTACCTCTGGATTATACCCTTGACCTTATATTTGTCAGCTCCACTAGTTCAGATACAAAGTGTTAGCAAAGTGACATGAGAATTTAGAATATGGATGGATGAAACTCTCATGTTTGTTACAGACAAACTGATAGACCCTTTCTGCTGTTGTTTACATAACTCATTCTGGTCTGTTTAGCAAGTTCTTTCGCAGCATGCTGATTACACAAATGGTTGACCCTCCCCCAGCTGTGTGGACCTTTGTAGTTGTCATGGTAGCGCACTCGGGAGACAAAGCCTGACATGATCCTCCATTCAGCTGCTGGGGTTATAAATGCAAAAGTGTTTCATAATTAAGTAAATGTCATGTAAAACACTAAGGAGTGTAAATAAAATAATGCAGTGATGCTCTTCCTTATAACACTGCCTCTCACAGTGATGCTTTTCCTTATAACACTGCTCCCTGGTAGTAGGTAGAGTATGTATCCAGCCGATTGGGATGAGATCACCGCTGCTAGTTCTGCTAGATGTGAATGCAGCAGACACATAGCATACACAATTACTAGCTAAAAGATTGGAAAGGTTGTTAAGTCAGGTAATTATATTTTGTCATACCAGTGATGTTGATAGGAGATAATGTTCATGCCACAGAATTCTGTCACTTTTTACCTAGATATAGAATGGTGAGAGAGAAAACACATTTGATCCAATCTTGTTTAAATCACATTTCCGAATGAATGAATTAGCCCTAACCTGTGGCATAAAGTAAGCAATTTTGTACTTAAAGTGGTGAAAAGTCTTGGAAATCTCATTTAAAGTCAAAGTTGTAGAAAGATTTTGTCATTTTGTCAGTGAAAATGGGTGGGAACCCAATAGACTGTTGGCTGTATGTAGTAGGGGTGGGCGATATATATCGTCTGCGATAATATTGTGATTGTTGTTTTAACGATGTGCAAATTGACATTATCGAGTATTTTAATTACACTTAAAATCACACATTGAAACCCCATACATTTACTAAATCCAGGAGGTGTATGCGGGAGAAGCCCCTGGCTGCAGCAGAGCAAGTGTCACATGATCACTAGTGGGTCCAAGTTGTCACACGCACGCCTAATGTTTATTTTGTGCAGCGAGAGGTAGGCTACTTGGGATTTTGTGCGGCTACTTCTGTTCAAGTAGCATTGAGGAGTCATGTTTTTTCCTACATGGTATTATATGGAGAGAAAACATTAGCCTTTGAGTATTTTAATAGTCAGTTGTAAACAAAGAATTCTTCTCATGTACATGTACACATTAGTTTCTATTCTGTAACTTGGAATGTTAGCCTACATGATTGCTCTTAAACAAAACCTTGAAGGAAATAACGGAGATGTACTCTGTTGGTCTGCTTAGTTTTACAGTGAATCCTAAGTAAAGGTTTTTGAAGGAAACTTAAGCTTCAGACTTTCTCATGGGAAACTGTCAGGCCTATTCATCTTCTCTAATGTAGCTGTAGACCATGTCATTGCCACACACACAAGTGGGGGCAGAATTGGAAATGTGTCAGAGTGACAATGCATTGGTTGAAAGGTCACAGGTTAGGTTATTGGTTAGTATTGTATTGATGCTATTCATAAATAATGAGCTGTAAAGTAACTTAGACTTTTACACATTTCTTTTAAAGGATATCGACTAATTATCGTTATCGTCAAAATCACAAAAAATATCGAGATATTACTTTTTGTCCATATCGCCCACCCCTAGTATGTAGTATAATTATTTTGAAAAGAATGACGCAAATACTTCTGACTACAGTTAGAAGCACATGGTTAATCTCAGACATTTTAGACTTATTATTAGAATGATTGTTTCAACAAAAAAATGTTTTAGGAGGACTTAGACCCATCAGGAAGTTTCCTATCCTGCAGCTTGTTTTACTGTATTTGCATTCTCTGCAGTGCTCTGTCTCTCGCACACACAAACACACACACACACACACACACACACACACACAAAGAAAAAGAGAGAGAGAGCGAGAGAGAGAGAGAGAGACGCCTCACACACACACACACACACAGAGAGAGAGAAAGAGAGAGAGAGAGAGACGCCACACACACACACACACACACACATACACACACACACTCACACACACACACGCTCACACACACACTCCTCATTGCTGTGAGTGCAGTGTGCTGGTTCCCCTGTGCTGTGTACACCACACGCCCACAGCTCTGCCTATTTAAAGCGCTGGTAGGGTCAGACAGCCGCTTGGTCGCTATTCCGGGAACCACACAGCATTTTGTTGGCAAATCCTAGATAGCTGGGGACTCTGGGGTGGGTCTGGCTCTAGTCTGGCGCAGACGTGGCCCAGATCCAAAGGCTTCACTTGGTGTTTTTTTTGTGTTGATTTAGCACCAGAGTATGCTGCTATGCTATGAAAGACAGTGTGTGAGTCTCATATAAATTGTTTTATAGGGTGTCTGTAAACGGCCTGTTTGGTTTATGTGGTGAATGTTAACGTCAGCTCAGTTGTTTTTAAACGGTGCGCATAAAAAGGTGAAAACGGCCTTTAAATGACAGTGATGTTTTTTAAAATCCGCCACTACCAGCATCACCTGTGAGTGATGTCACTTCCTGTTGTGATGTGATTTTATCATGCCCCGAGCATCATCACTGTGAGACCCTCTTTATCTCCCTCCCTCTCTCCTCACTCTCTCTCTCCCTCTCTCTCTCTCTCTCTCTCTCTCTCTCTCACTCTCTCACTGTTTCTGCAGCTCTCCCCCTCCCCTTCCTTCTCTCCTCTCTTGCTCTCTCCCTCCCTGCTTTCCTCCCTCTCCTCCATGGCAGTGTGTGTGTATATGTGTGTGTATGTGTGTGTGTGCGGTCTGGGCGTGTGCTGGCTCGCTGCTGTGGAAGCCTGTGGTCACTGTGGAACAGCTGTGTGTTCATGTGTGTGTATGTGAGGGCCTGGGTAAAGGCCGTGGAGAAACGGGGTGTATGTTTGTGTGTGTGTGTTAGAGAGAGAGCGCAGTTGGATATAGCAACGTCCTGACAGCCTGGTGTAGCCACTGATGCTGCGTCCCTGAGACCAAGAGAGCGAGAGGCATGGAGGTAAAACGCTCATCTCTCACCGCACATTGCACACCGCACACCCCCAACCCCCCACCCTCACACACACACGCCCCACTCTCTCTGCCTGCAGCTAGCAGATAGAGCAGAGAGGGCTACCCAGGGAGGGGCTCTATCAGTATAGACACGGTAGCCTCACACAGCAGTGCTACTTTACTGTACAACTGCTGTTAGCAATCCTGCATGTAAAAGACTGTTAGCTTTGCTGCTGCACATGCTTCTCGTATAGCTTTTTATTCAGGTGTTAGTGTGTGACTCTAATACTGCTATGTGGCATGCCAAACCTCTACTAGTAGGCTAATGTTTTCATTGTCAGTTTATGTTGGGATGTGTTGTGCTGGCTGCGTTGGCAGCTGTGGTTCTTTTTTTTTTCAACATGAAAAATTTAGAGATTTGGCTGGAAGTGAGGAAAACTGGATGTGCTTTCCACCTGCAACTGTTGTTTTAGAAAGTGCGCTCATCAGAATCTGTAACTCTCCTTGTATCGCCTAACTCTTGAGGTTTTTGATTCAGAAGTCATGCGTGACACCACGGCGACCTTGGACTTCAACAGGGCTTTCCCTCAGGAGGGTGGCCCTTATCTCTGCTGGCTCAAGGCACTGTTGACAGTCTGCCATAGCTCATGCCTCAGGCACTCTTAAGAGGCCGCCAGAGTTTATGCTCGCTGTCCCTCGTGTGTTTATATCTAAAGGGGTGGGGATGTGGGATGAGTTTCCTTGCTCTGTTTATATTGGCGGGGGTGGGGCAGGCAGAGGGGGTCAGGAGATGGTAGTGAGGTGTTAGCCGCGTGCTGCTAGCTAGATGTGGCTAACACCACCACAGCTCAGGTCTCAGACTGGGGGCTCTGCTGTCTGCACTGTCATTGGCTATTTTTAGACTCTGAGAACAGCTGCAGGAGAACCAATGACAGGAGACAAACCAGGTTTTTACCTTGCTATCTCTCTCTCTTTCTCTCTCTGTCTCACTCAACGCATGTGTTAGTGGCTTTTTGTCCCTTCTCTCATACTCTTTCTCTCTCCCTGGTGCTTTACTTGCTACATGTCTTATCTCTCCCTACCTCCCCACCATTCTCATCATATTTCTCTATCCATTTATCTTCCCCTTTCTCTCTCTTTCTCATTATTTTTTCAATCTCTTTGACTCTCCCCCTCTCTATCCATCTTTACTCTCTCCCTCTCTCTCTCTTTACTCATTCTCCTCATTCCTGTCTCTCTCTCCCTCTCCCTCCCTCCCTCCCTCTGCATTCCATCTCCCTCCCAGTAGTAGAGATGACAGTGGGGGGTGCTGGAGGCCATGAGCCACGTGGCACAAGCCCCAGCAAAGGGCTCAAACTCACTGCAGCCACTTACTGTAGCTTAGTGCTCCTCATATGGTGTGTGGTAGATACAATTATATTATTCCACTGCTTGGTTGAATTTCCCATTGTCCTACGTAATTAAGAACGACCATTAACCGTATGTTATCTGCACACCTATGAAGTAGATCCATTTTTTGGCCGTATCACACTTGTATATTAATTCGCCGAACTCGTTGTGAAGTTTAAATGAACTGTCACGTTGCATCCGAGCTGTAAAATGCAGACGTTCAGAACATTGCAACATTGTAGCATATGACGGAGGTGGCTTTTAGCTAGATGGATGACAGCAGGCTAAGTAAAATAGCGATGTTTCAGCTAACATTCATCAGAATCTTGGGATACGCCCGCTTGACAATGGGAGAGATAGAACTAACGACTGGCCTCTGGCCGTAGCAACCATCCAGAACAAGTAATGGCAGTTTGTCCTGTGAGTTGAGAAATTAGTTGATATGTGTCGGAAGAAATTAGTTCTACAAACAACACAGTTTTAGCGATTAAAACGTTTAAATTGTAACAGGAAATGAACACAACACAAGTGGCAACAGTGGAATAAGCGGGATAATGGACTCCACGGTGGTCTGTTCACAGAAGTTAATGCACTACGAGGTTTAAACGGCCCTCCGCTTCGCGTCGGGGCCGTTTTACAACCTCGACCGTGCATTAACTTCTGTGAACAGACCACCGTGTCGTCCATTATCCCTTACTTATTACTCAGGTTTCCTGCTGGGATAGAAGCAGTCATTAGTCATGAGTGGCCTTGCATAGAAGCTGCATTGGTCAGGCTGTGCCTGGAATATTAGTAACACACCCTTGGCCTGGCCAGGGATATTGGTCACATTGCTGACATTAAACTGGGCGTAGGTCTCCTGTTTTAAGTAGCTATCTAGGGTAATTCAGGGTTAACTTAGAGACCCACAGAGGCACTGCTCAATGGCGTGATTCTGCCTACATCTCCCCGATACGGTGGTGTATAGAGACGTGTGGTGAGATTGAATGCTCGCAAATTGTGGCAACAGATATCAAGGGAGCTGTTAGTGCAGGGCGATATGTAGCAAAAAAAGGTGTTTGGAACATTTCATATAGATTTTTGCAAATTATGTTTTTTCACTTCTTCAGACCCTATAGTTTGCAAAACTACCTGTTTCCAATTTTTTCCCGGACTGCACAGGTCCAAAATCCAAGATGGCGGATATATCACCAAAAATGGCAAATAATCGCCTTTTTAAACATTTTAAATGGATATATGTTAGGTATTATCATTATATACATACATTTTCTAATAAAATTGAATGACTTAGGTAATAAATATGACCATGGGTGACATGAGATGTCATGATTATCAACCAGTGATGGGTGTAACCACCATTATGCTTTTTATTGGCACACCCGGAAAAACACATTGACTGATTTAAAAGTTTCCTTCACATAACCTAATAATCATTTGAATTAAAGTAATGTTCTGCACTCACCCCAATAGATTAGATTAGAGTAGATTAGATTCAACTTTATTGTCATTGCAGAGTACAAGTATGAAGACAACGAAATGTGGTTTGCGTCTAACCAGAAGTGCAAAAAAGGAGAAAAGTGCAATGTGATATACAAAGTATAGACAGGTGGTGCATAGACAGGTCAAGAAATATAGTGCAGTGTAGACATTAGTATACAGTTGATTTATATAAAGTAGAGAGGTTTAGAGTAATATAAATATGTGCAGTGTATTAGCAGTTACCTTATAAGAGCAGAATAAATATGGCTATGTAATGTGAACAATGTATGAGGGGTCTGCCTCCTTGTTGTCCCTGTCAAGGTTGCCATAGTCGTGGACCCCTAAACAGGCACAGGCAAGGAGGCTTTGGATAGGGGGGGGGGGGGGCTTAGTTGGTTGGTTGTCACTGAGATGGAGAGCTAGACTTCAGCTGCAGGAAAGAAGCTTCCTCTGAACCTGCTGTGCGCCTTATGCAAGCATCGCTTGCCCTGATGGTGCAGGGGTAGTTCACCAGGATCTGAGGAAGCCGGTGGACCTTCTTTAGCCTCCTCAGATAGAAGAGATGCTGGTAAGCCTTCTTGATCAGGGTAGAGGTGTTGAGGGGCCAAGAGAGGTCCAAGAGATGTGGACACCCAGAAATCTGAAGCTGGTGATACACTCCACTTCAGTCCCATTGATGAGAATGGGTGTGTGTGCTAGCTTTAGACTTCCTGAAGTCCACAATGAGCTCTTTGGTCTTCAATAATTCTTCAATAAGGACTTGCAGGAAATTGTGGGAACATATGAATTTGTTGATTATATGCAAGCCTAATGCTGCCCACTACAGCTAAGTCTGCCTTCATCCATGAATTGTGACTGGTTTCAGAAACAGCATCCTCTGAACAATCTACAGAGAGTAGCTCAGTGCAATTAACACACACATTGGATAGCATCTTAATAGATGGCATGGCTGTTGTGCAGGAGATGGTTGTCAGGAAAAGTGACATAAACTGTTGCCAAGATCTGGCAGAATGCTTCTTTGAAAATGTTGAAAGTAAGGCACGAGGCTACAATGACATATACTTATTATTTAACAACTATACCATCACAAACTCCATGAAAGACAGGACGAGACAGGTCCATACAATGGGAAAAGCACATGATAAGGGATACAAAATACAAGACTCTACACCAATCAAAGACTTTAAAGCTTTCCTGGGATCGAAGGAAACCAAAGCCAACCTCATCCTCTACCTTGGTCATAAAGCTGTTGAACTATGTAAGCTGCCAGTCACAGTTCACACACACAAAGGTGGCAGTAGCAGTAAGTCATTTTGGCAAAACCCCATATATCTACATGTCACACAGATGTCTTGGTGCTTGCCCTTCGCAGGGTACCAGACATCAACAAAGACAGTCTCATTATCATGGGCACTGGAGAACGTCGACAAAAGATACAGCCTAGAAATCTTGACGCACCCTAGCGGCAGTAAATGTAATTTGCAGTCAGGGTAGTATAGCAACTCTCCGTTGGCTTGTGAGGTGGAAAAACCAAACTTCGCTCAGGGCAATCACATCGTGTATAGAGTCGGTGGACCTATCGGGTATCCTATTGTATCCTATCCTCTCAGGAAATTGAAAGTCAACCGTTTGTCCCGCCATTTACCGTTTAAAGGAAAGGTTTTACCGTTTAAAGGAAAGGTTTCTGTTTCAAGTCAATCAAGTCATGATGGTGTCATTAACACACTTTGTAGGCTTGTAGTAGGTCCTCATCCATCTCCAGACGTGTTAGCTGGATGTGAGAAATTTGTGTGTCAGCTCCTCAAAACATGGTTTTCAAACAGCTAAAGCCCTTCGGTGGAACATGTTTAAAACCCAACCAGGGAGTGGAAAAACTCGGGAACTAGGGAAATCCCATCCCTATGATTGCCCTACCATCGCCTATTGCTGTCCCCATGCTCGGATTCCTGCCCGTGCAGCCTAGCGACCCACTATTTGCCCGATGACAACTCCTAATTCCTATGGACAATTCATCCCCTACAATGGACTATTTGAACACTAAATAGGATTCATGCATTATCATACTGGTTATGTAACCATCCAACCACTTTGTACCTCAGGTGGCTCTAAATACCATGTTCTATTCTCTGTATATAGACCTTACTGTCCTGTAACTGACCCCAGGCAGATGGGTCAGGCCCTTGAGTCGTGGATCTGCTTGAGGTTTCATCCTATATGTTTCTCCCTCCCATAACAGGGGCGAGGAGTTTTTCCTCGCCCCTGTTACTCATGGGCTCTGTCTGAATGTTTAACACTCTGTAAAGCGCCATACGACATGTGTAATGTTTTGACGCTCTATAACTGAAATTAAATTGAAATTCTGAGAGCACACAGGCAAGCAAATGTTTGGGCACAAGATACAGTGCCTGCTCCAAAGATTATTGACTCACTATCACTGGGATGGAGACAAATTGTTGATGGGCAATGGGCTCCTGTTCTGTCAAAACTTCCACCAGCACCAGAGGCTGTTCTTGCAAGAGTAACAACTTACCATTCATGCAACTTTGCAGTTGTGAAGGCTCTGAGGAGATGTACACCAATATTAAAAAGACAGTGACAGTGGTGAGGATAAATACTTGAGTGACAATGACAATGTTTTGTTGAACTCTTCAATAATGAAACAAGATGCAGATTTTTTTCTCTTTTTTACATTTTTTCCATTTTTTCTCAAAATTTTTTGGCAAATGATGCAATACATCTTTTAAAAATAGTCTGTATCTCACTTGTCTACCTTATTAGGTGTATATTTATGAAAAAGTTGACCACTTTAAGCCTTTATATTATTTTTCCGCATATATTGTCCGCCATCTTGAATTTTGGCACTGAAAATGAAGAAAAAAATTGGAAACAGGTTGTTTTGTAGTCAATGGGGTCCTAGCAAGTAAAAAAACACCAGTTGCAAAAATCTATATGAATCGTTCCTAAAATAACACAATTCCCCATACTATGTAGGCTATAGGACTAAAAAGCAAGTATTGCAAACTTAAGCAAACTTGAAACTTGAAATTCCATTGCTTGCTCTCACTTTTCAAGAGGCATATACTGCAAGTATGCTAGACTGATAATTAAAGTGTTACTGTTTACCTAAAAGTATTTTAGATCATTTTTATTTCTTTTTGATAACTTTAGAAATCCTTCACTCTGGACTACTAATAAGCCCTAAATTGAAAGCATGAAACACAGGAAATGACCGTCCAGGGCTGGGATGGAGAGCATTGTGTGTGTGGTGTGTGCGTGTGTGTGTGGTATGTGTGTGTGTGCGTGCGTGCGTGCGTGTGTGTTTCTTAGAGCCATGAGGACAGTAGAGAACTGTTGTATCTCTGGGGAAGTGGAGAAATGTGTGTAGTGTTTTGGCCTCTCCTCTCTCTTCCCTTCTGGCCTTTCCCTTGAGTCCTGAGTGTCAAGGACTACAGCAGACTACATCACTACAACTCTACACACAGATACATCCCAGCACTACAACCCTGCTGTCTAACCCGTGGCCAGCCGTGTGTGTGTGTGTGTATATATTTGTGTGTCAGGTGTGTGTGTGTGTGTGTGTGTGTGGGGGGGGGGGCTTGTGTGAGTGAGAGAGAGAGAAAGAAAGAGAGAGCATGGATGATCTGCTACTACCGCAAGAGAAATCACAGCGAGGTGTTAGTCGACCATTCACTAAAGCATCTGTACTGGTTTGCATGAAGTGCATACGCACTGCTAAAGCGAGCGCTGCTGTGTGTATGAGAACCAGGCTTTAAGAGTGTGTGATCTGAATCATAACAACCTGAGCTATATTTGCAGTGAGACTCTGTGGCATGCTGTTCAGAGGAGACCTCTGTGGAGAGAGACTTTTGCATCTGCTTGAATGCTGACCAAGTATGGCTAACCCTGGTGGGCTGCCAGGCATTTCAAACACCATTATTTTGGATATCTAATTTGCTCTGTGTGTGTGTGTGTGTGTGTGTGTTTACACAGGTGGACAAGCAGCAGCAGAGCAAAGACTCTGTGTTCTTCAGAGATGGCATGCGGCGGATCGATTTCGTTCTCTCCTACGTGGACGACAAAGAAAAAGACGCCGAGAAGAAGCAGGTGAGCTGAGCTCTGCCTGTTGCGGTTGGAATGACCTGTGCCCAGAGTGACAGCTGTTCTCCTGCCCGGTCTCATTATGGGCGTCTTATACGTCATCTTGGCCTATGATCCGGATATTCGTCTATCGGTTTATTGTTTTATCAGTTTTGACGTATTGCTGTTGACTGTTCCACTGATAACATGGATGTTCTCATGTTCTCATGGACCCAGGTCTAACCCACAAGGTGTTACATAATGCCTTACAGACAAACCTACACAGACAGAAGTATTGAAAAATCACACAACACTACTTATTTCATTCCAAAATCAGACATTAGAAATTGTAAACCAATAATGCATATTGTATTGACACCTATGCTACATTTTCATTAGCAGAAAGATAAAAGATGTGCAGAAAATGCGTTCATTTAAAGCAAAGAGAAACGGGAGGCTGTGAGCGTTCGTTTTACCTCAGCAAATTTGCTGGTGTTGTTTATCTGACAATTTGTCTTGCATGGATCAGTGAAACTGCACCAGTCTCATGTGGCCTGGTGCATTAGGGAAAGATCAATACGTCTGCACTCAGAGCCTCACAATGAACCAAACTGAGAGGTCTAATAGTGAAAAGCACACAAAAATCCTACACTCACCCTCCAAGACAAGCCAAAGAAAGTAAAAAGTAAAAAAAAAACTCACTGCAAAGGCAAGTTTATCTCCAGAGATAGGCACAAAAACACACAAAATAGTTGGAATAGATGGAACACACATAGAAGGGATATCACCTTCAACTAAACACATGCAAACATGTTTTACTCCCAACAGTTTATAGACTCAGATTAGGTAAACACATGCTAGAATTTACTTACAGTCTCAGTTCAGAACTGAGACGCTACCTCTACTGCGGCCAGCTTCACACTGCTTTACACTCTTTCATCCTCTCTCTCCCTCTCCATCGCTTTCTCTGCCTATCTTTCTCTGTTCCTCTCCTGTCTGCCTCTCTTTCTCTCCATCTCTGTGTTCTGTTCGTAAACGTGTGTGAGGGTGCCACAGGATCACACACCCATGTGTAAACACTCTGTGGGTGGAAATACCAGCTGTCACACAGCCGTCTTACCCAGAGAAGTACAGAAGAGCGGTGTTGGTGAATGACTACGCTTGTGTGTTCTTCAGTTTGTCTTTTTGTGGAAGTGTGTGTATGTGTGTGTGTGTGTGTGTGTGTGTGTGTGTGAATGGGGGAGGAGGCAAATTGCTGGATACCCCAGGGTCTCTGACCTAGCTGGGAAGCACACTTCCTGAAAAAGTTTGTATTTCCAGAAAAGTATTGTTTTCCTTCAGTCTGTTATCAACGTTGCCTTTTTATTTCCTGTATGCTTGAATTCATCACAGACTGTCAAGACATGTTTATTTTATTAAAGTTCTCTGTGTGTTTGTGTCTGTGTGTGTGTTTCTGCAGGAGAGGAGAAAGGTGTATGAGGCTAACCTCCAAGAAGCTGGACTTGAAATGGAGACAGAGGACAAATCGGTCAGTGTGTGTGTGTGTGTGTGTGTGTGTGTGTGTGTGTGTGTGTGTGTGTGTGTGTGTGTGTGTGTGTGTGTGTGTGTGTGTGTGTGTGTGTGTGTGTGTGTGTGCGTGAGTGTGTATCTATTATTGTGCTTTGGCACATGCTAGGTGTGTTTTTATGTGTAACGACAGCATACCACAGACAACACAAAGAAACCTTGAACAAAAAAAACAACAAAAAAAATTATACCATTCTTGCGCATTCACTCACACACACACACACACACACACACACACACACACACACACACACACAGTCTTGTTATCATGACACAATATTATGTCTCACAATTAAATATTATGCCAGTGAAAGTACTGTATCACATTCATAATAACCAGTCAGATTTAACAAAAATGATTATTATTGATTAATGATTATTACTTTGTCTTGTGCCATTGCGTATGTATGTATATATGTATGTCATTGAGCTGATGTGCTCATTTACCATCATATTGTCAGGAATCTGAGGATGGCAAAACGTACTTCCTGAAGATCCACGCGCCCTGGGAGGTGCTGGCCACGTATGCCGACATCCTGAAGATCAAGGTGCCCTTCAAGGCCAACGATATCCCAGAGCACCGCGATGTGCCACTGTCCTGGCTCTGCACGCCGTTCCGGCTGCCCACCCACGTCATGCACCCTGAGCCCGACTACTTTACCTCGGCCTTCGACAAGAGCAAGACCGATTTCTTCCTCATCGACGACAAGGACACATTATTCCCCCCGTCCACACGCAACAGAATCGTAAGGAGATAATGTTGAAACCCATATTATGTAATAAGAGACTCTGCACTGCATATTTGACATGATGAATGTATTATTATTATTATTATTATTATTATTATTATTATTATTATTACAAATTATTCTATTTTTTTTTACTTTTGTGTGTTTCAATACAGTGATTGCATCATTAGCTCTATGAAAAGTACATACAGTTAAATAATTGAGTATCTCAGCTTGCGCACCCTCGTGCGCCGGATATGCTGACCTTTGGTGTTTACAGATAGAGCAGAGAATTGGCGCCTCATTTTCCCCGTCCTCCCTTTATTTAGGTTTATTACATCCTCTCCCGCTGCGCTTACCAGAACATTGACTGCCAAAACAACGACAAGAAGGGCATCAAGCGGCTACTCAACAACGGGACCTATTCGGCCGCCTACCCCCTGCATGATGTAAGAGATGGGGAGAATTATGCTCCTAGTTGATGTGGGCAGCAAGGGTCAATCCAGGATGTACAATTTAAGACAACAATGCCCTTCTGTTTTCTTGTGTCTTCATATCATATGCCCTCGATAAATAAAATAGTGATGCTTTAAAAGAATACATTCCTGGCTGTATCATAAGTTTGAAAAACCTTTGCATGTGACTGTGTGTTTATGTATGTACATCTCCCTGTGTGTGTGTGTGTGTGTGTGTGTGTGTGTGTGTGTGTGTGTGTTTGTGTACGTTCACAGTGCAGGTACTGGACACAGTCTCGAGACGATAACTGTGAGAATGAGAGGTACAGCCTCTACCGATACTGGGCCCAGTTTTTCCGCTTCTACAAAGAGCAGCCGCTCAACCGCATCCGGTAAGAACAACAGGATATGCCTTACATACACCGTAGGATATCCAACATTTGGCAGGATATTACACGTCATCAACCAAGAGTTAACAAGGTCTGTCATACCCTGTGTCCACAAATATGAGGGATTTTTGCACAAAATAATCTGATGACGTAAAGCATAAAATCATTTGAAAATAAATGTCATAGAATGTTGGTTAAATCTGGATTTTCAACAGTGTTTTTTTTTTTTTTTTCAAAAGCGCACTAGGACCTTGTTAATTCTGAGATGATGCTACAGTGAACTTCTGAATTACAGTATAGAAGACGCTGTGTATTACCGTAATTTCCCCAGACTATTAACCGAGGTTTATACATTGATTTTGCAAAATTTCTTTATCTTTGAGGTCAATACATGATGATGGGCTATACGTGGGAATGCATTTCTTTTCTTTATTCTTCTTTCTGATTAAAGCACAATCTAAGTCTGATGTATTGGGCTATTGGGCACTGCGGTTAATACATGGGTGTTGCGTTCTAATTTGCATAAAACATGCCCGTGGTTAATACACAATGTGGCTAATACATGAGAAATTACCGTAGTACAAGGTATTTTTAATATTGTGAAAACATTGTGGGTAATGCAGTTCATTTTTGGCTACATTCATTGCCCAAAGTTGTCAAATGACCTCATTACCCATACATCTACTGCACGTGACAACTCGCACTCGGTCGTTTGTTTTACAGTTTTTACTCTTTTGTTTTTCAAAATCCAGCGCGAAATTAAACACTAAACAGCAACGATAGTCTGTAGAGTATAGCCTTACGTTTGATGAAGGGATTTCCTTAATGTTAAATAATAATTTGGCCCTTGCTAAAACGATGCACAAATTATTAGCCAATTATTTTGTTCATATTCACTCAGACTTGTGGCATTATAGGTTTCTGCATTAGGTCTACCGTTGGAACAAAATAAACCCAGAGAGTTCATTGATATGTAGGCCTATTTTATTCTTATAGGCTATATGAGAAAAGGCCAAGAGTGTCTTAAGCACTGTTTTATTTTATTTTGGTATTGTCTTACCTCAACAAGGTTACAGCTCCATGAAAACAATCAGATATAACTCTATAAAATCTATAAAGTCTATAAAAAAATATGTTGTATTTGGTTGCTGTGTTTGACTGAAATGTAGACTATTCTTTTTTCATTTCAATACAGTATATGAAACAAACCTCAGTTTAGATAATCATATTCACACATTTTTTTGCCTAATTGACAACCATGACCATGATAACTGATAATATAAAATTAATGTGCACCTTGAGCAAATGATAAAAAATCTTTCAGAATGCTTTCCATTCTTGAACTGCATCGAATTACATCGAATCGCATCGCATCGTACTGAATCGTTTTTTATGAACATGTATCTTTTCTTGTATCGAATCGTGCCCATGTTTCTAGATGCGAATTGTATCGTCTTTTACATGAGAGATTCACACCCCTAGAAAACACTGATGTTTTTCACATAATCATGTCCTAATAATACTTCACATAGCGGATTCTTCACTAAGTGGATGGTGTTTGTATGTGTGTGATTGACAGCAAATACTATGGTGAGAAGATTAGCATCTACTTTGCCTGGCTGGGCTTCTACACAGAAATGCTGTTCTATGCTGCTGTGGTGGGAGGCATCTGCTTTGTCTACGGGGCCACCACTTACGACCAAAGTACCTGGAGGTGAGGACTAAGACTGAACCAGGACAGGTTTAAACTTGTGCAGGACATAACACAAATTCCACATCCAAACCAGCTCTGCTGTATGTAACATAGCTCTCCAGCACTGAATTGAGTACACTAATGCCTTCTCAAACAATTTGCCTTAGTATCAGAGACATTGTAGTTTTGCATTTTGGATACTATTTCACTGACATATTTAAACTGGGTGTCCACAAGAATCCTATTCAAATTGTCACTGAGGCCTTTTAGTAAAAGTCACAGGGACTTTCAGTTCAGCTCTGGAAATTGAATAAACAAAGAGTGACGTACACCGAAACACTATTAGGGAAGTACTGACTTCTGGTCATAAACTTAACATTGAAAAGAGAATGTTGCATACTCTGGCTCCAGATATTACATTACATTACATTACATTTGGCTGACGCATTTTTAGCCAAAGCGACTAACAACATGGTAAACAGTTTAAGTTTTAAAGCAATTCTGAACAATTTTAGGACAATTTAAAAAACGGTAGAGTACAGTAAGAATAAGTGCATCAATGAGTGCTGTTTTTAACAGTTACGTGTCAGTTCAAGACGGCTGGTGAGTGCTAGGATCAGCAAGACTTGTTGTAATATACTGTATATCCTATTTTTCAGCTCTGGAAATTGAACCACTGACCTCAGGACAGCCAGAGATTATGTGTAGTTGTTGTCTGATAATCATCTTCCCTATCTTCCTTATCTCCCTCACTTTCTCCATGTCTTGTTCTCTCTCTCTCTGCAGTAAAGAGATTTGCAGTGAAAACATAGGTGGACAGATTGTCATGTGTCCTCTGTGCGATAAGAAGTGTGGGTACTGGAAGCTCAACTCCACGTGCAACTCCACATGGGTTTGTTTGTTCATACATCCATACATCCATCCATCCATCCAATCATTTGTTTGTTTGTTCAATAATTCATCCATACATCCATTCATTCATTCATTCATTCATTCATTCATTCATTCATTCAACCTTCATTTATTATTCACCCTTCCCCTGTCAGAATGCTGACCACCAGGGCATACACATACCTTCATAATTCCCATACATGTACAATCTTACTTCAACATTACTACAAAACTGTTAAATGTACTTATTTCTTAGATCCACGTCCAAGGTAACATCATTTCAATATAGTTAGGAACGTCTATACTCTTCACATCAATACAATTACAATACTGTTAACCTCTTACTGTAACCACTGCATGATTCCTATTGGAAAAAAACGTGGTTTGGTTTATTTGACATTTGGCCAATTACTTTTTTCCAGATCCAAACATTTGATTGAATACATCTCTTATGTGGCCATTTTCAGATGTGCAGAGATTGTAAACTGTAAAACGTTTTTTTCCCCCCCTCACAGCAATCACACTTGTTTGACAACGTGGGGACAGTGTTCTTCGCCGTATTCATGGCTATATGGGGTAAGAGGCTTCATTTGCTGTGTAGCACCACCTGCTGGACAAGTTGCGTAATGCCAAAAGTAAATTGAAAGCTCACCAGCGGACGCCGTGTTTGGTGAATCCATACAGGATATCTAATCTCCTGTGTTTGACCAGCAGCTCTATCATTCTGGTACACACTATATAGGCATTTCCGCAGTTCCATTTAGTACAGTAGTGTAGCTCAGACCAAACCATTGATAATTACAGACAGCCAAAATGTTGCTTCAGGAGTGTGGAAGGATTAGTAATGTGATTAATTGTTTAGCTTTAACATTAACAACCTTATCCCAGAAGCATGGAGTCCACCTTTAGCTAAAGGGCACTGTTGTGTTAGGTGTGGCCCCTTTGAGTGTGAATAACAGTGTATAAACCATAGACTGTAAAGGTATAAACCCATTGCACCCTCTGGTGGTGTTGAGTGGTAATGCACGGTGTTGCCCTGCAGTGACTCTGTTCCTGGAGCTGTGGAAGAGGCGGCAGGCGCGTCTGGAGTATGAGTGGGACCTGGTGGACTTTGAGGAGGAGCAGCAGCAGCTGCAGCTCAGGCCCGAGTACGAGATCAAGTGCCGCAAGCGACGCCTCAACCGCATCACACAGGTAGCCAGTCAGTCATGTGTCAGTCATGTGCACTCAGCTTTGCTCTGTTTCTATACCATAGGATGCATTGTCTATAGACTATGCACATAGAGTGTTTGAGCTTGTCAACATGTTTACAGGACAAATTTTAAAGACTGTAGTTTTGATTGACTTTGATATTCTTAATTGATATCCATGTCAGTGTTTATAGATGCAGTAATGATAATGTTTACAGTGATAAATGTCCATATATCACTGTATTGTATGGGTAAAGTGTACATATTAATTTATATGTATAATGTGTATTAAATAAGTTACATCTTCACATATGTCTAATCTAATGGATAGGATGATTAACCTGTGTGATCAATCTTTCAGGAACAGTAGGCTGCAATTAATGGTGGTAAGATTAAAGACAGTGATATAGAATCCTACAAGGTTATATATACACTTGGCAGAAATATTGACTAGGGCAAAGAGTGCTAAACACCAACAGTTTGAACAAGGGAGAAAGTTACACAATACAGTTTGTCATCAGAGAGAGTAGAATGGTTATTGATCGGAAGTTACAGGGCAGCACCAGTTAGATGAAGAACATTTTTACATAATGTGCGTGTGGTGCAATTGAGTTAATCCACCTGCAGTGAGACTGAATGAATGAATTCAAGTTGATTTGAAGGAGTTCATAGACCCATCTATGCAAAGCAGCAGAAATTCTGTGGGGGTATGTGTTATGTAACACCCCACCCTTCCTCACTCTGTGTGTGCGTGTGTGTGTGTGTGTGACATGAAGGAGATGGAGTGGGTTCTGGACCGCTCCCCTGCTGATTTTCTTGGCAAGCTGTGCATATGCTGGGCCACAGTGGTGCTGTGGGTAAGAGGGGCATCAAACGCCTGGTGTGTGCCCAGTGTGTGCCTGCGAATGAGTGCCCGCTAGAGTGACCAATGGCTTGGCTGGCATGCTGACACCCAGTCTGTGTGTGTGTGTGTGTGTGTGTGTGTGATGACTCTGGCAGATCCTGGTTGGTAGTAAGAGGGGGAGACGTATAACTGTACAGTATCTGTAGTGCTGGTGAATCAGGGGAGTTCTTGCTGTTGTATGTCAGATTATCCTCTAAGGGATGCATTCTTAACAAAAATACAGCTAGAAAAGATCAGCTTCCCTTTATGAGATATTCATTATAAAACTATTCGGATTTCGGATCAATTCATCTCAGCCTTGTTGTCCAGAGGAACCCTTTTGCAATGCCAAAGATTGTAAACATAAAAAACCCATGACAACTGGTCTACTGTAGTAAGAGACTGAATGAGGAGAATCAGAGTGGTATGTGAAGGGTGTGTGAAAGACTAGCCAGCCTGCCTGGGTATAGCCCCCTGGAGGCTGGGAGTGCGGTTTGAGGCTAACGTGTGCTGACTGACTGATGGCTGCTTCTTGTTGCTCTGCCTGGGTAGGAAATGGAGCCTTACTTACCCCTAACCAGCCAGTGTGTGCGCAACTGTGTCTCCGGAGTCACCGTCTTATTCTGGGTGAGCACTGCATCTTTCCCCACAAAATCTTTACTTTTATCATTATCATCATCATCATCATAGGCCTATCATCATTCATGTCACCATATCTTCTGTCTAACTTAGTATTACCAAATTGAAAGTGCCAGGTAAAGTACAAAAGCATAAGGTTTACTGATAATTGGCTACCAATAATTATCAACCATTACTTTCTTTAAAGCCTAAATGTATTATTCAGTAATTAATACCAGTAATTATCCTACAGTATTATACTGCACACAATTAAGTTGAAGCTTATTCAAGCTAGCCACTGTTAAACAGAAAAAAGTTTGAAAGGGACTGTAAAGTAAAGTAAAAGTAAAGTGACAGTAACAGACCCCCACGATCAGCCACTGGCCAATAAGGAAGGCAGTGAGTCATAGCAGGTAAGAGCGTGTAGTTGCCCGACAGGTATGAGCCAAATGACGAGCATGACATCACACCTGCGCACCTCACCTGTGTGACCAGCATGGCTTCTGCCTGTTTTGGAGATAGTGTTTTTGTGTGTGTGTTTCACCATATTGCTCTTGATGAACTAGCACTGTGCGTTACCATCTTTCCATGCTCAACAAGACCCTAATGGTGAATGGCACCTGTAAGAGTTGGGTTTGTTCAAATAGTCAAGAGAGCTTCTTGTTCTTAACCATTCACGTCCACCATGTGCGGTGTAGTTGAGCAGGACCTGATGGAGAACATGCAGTACTACAGATCACCTGGAGCCAGGTTAAGAAACACTGAAATGTTGCATATTGGTGTTTAAGTTGTTAATATACAATGTTTTAAAAGTTACGTGTACACTCTCACATTACAAACACACACACACACACACACACACACACACACACACACACCTGACACATATCTATATACAAAAGATAGGACCAGTCTCTCTAGAACATATTAGGTTCTCATTTAATACCAATCAGGGCATGATGTATTCCAGAGGCAGTTGCTCTCTGTCCTGCTGTTATCTGCCCTGATGTATCTATGCAATTCTGCCTGTGTGCCACTAGATAATGCTAATCATCGCCTCCATCATTGGGGTGATTGCATATCGGCTGGCCGTTTACGCGGCGTTCGCCAGCGTCATGAAAGACGCGCCCACCAACAAGATCCAGCTGGTGGGATCCATCATCACGCCACAGCTGGCCACATCAGTCACGGCCTCCTGCATCAACTTCGTCATCATCATGATCCTCAACTTCCTCTACGAGAGAGTGGCCATCTGGATCACTGATATGGGTGAGAGAGAGGGGGATGGGAGAGGAAGACACAAAGGTCTAGTGAGGGAGAAATTGATTTGGAGCACTGGAGATTTTGAGAAGGAAGGAGGAAGATTTTGTAGAGTTTCTTTTATTTTTTTGTAGTTCTCTTGTGTGCTTATTTGTTTGAACTACCCATTTTCTACTTATATGATCACTATCACTTTTTTTCTCAAAGAGACAATAAAGTTTATTTATCCATCCGTGCCAGTTTCAATCCATCCATCCATCCCTCCTGACTTTACCTCCTTCCTCTGTTCTTCAGAAATCCCTAAGACCCACCTGGAGTACGAGAACCGGCTGACGGTCAAGATGTTCCTCTTCCAGTTTGTCAACTACTACTCCTCCTGCTTCTATGTAGCCTTCTTCAAGGGCAAGTTTGTCGGTTACCCTGGAGACCCTGCATACATGTTCGACAACAAGTGGAGCGGCCTGAGGAACGAAGAGGTACAACGCCCTCTGCTGTTCTTCTAGCATTATGACACCTCAGAATGTTAAAAATCATGTTCTTTCACTGTCACCTTGGTGATACCTTACAAAAAGGGTTCTAAATTAACACCCGCCAAATGCGGGTAAAAATTAATTTTGGCGGGTATTAATAAAAACTTACTAGCCAGTTTGACCGGTGATGCGTAAGGCATTACATGCATGATCCATAAGGCTCTGTTCTCGGTAATTTATCCTCGTGGCAGTACTTCCTACATTTCCCATGAACACTGTGCCGTAATAACATGACTCTCGCCAGATGAATTGCGAGAGTCAGGTTAGTGCCGTAATGCTACGTGATGACTTTTTATACGCCCATTGGCTGCGCGCAGTTTACAGTGAAACCCTTATGTATGGTGAAACCAGTGCGAGAGACCATGGAAACCAGAAAACACAAGGAAGAAGAAGAACGACCGGAGCATAGACTGAAAGAGGAGGGAGTTAGCTAGTAAAGTAAAGTAAAAAGTAGTGCTGTCAAAATTAACACGATTTTGACAGTGCGATCTTGCACTGTGCGTAGGGCACCAAGAGACAGAGGAGGTACCAACATTTAGCTAGTAAATAGTAGCTTTATTGCAAACTGTTTTTCACTCTTAGAGAAAGTTTACAATGTCAACATGCACCAACAGTTTGTGATTTATGTTGTTATGTTTAATATGCCACTTAAGAAGCTTTAGTCTTTAGGGAGAAAATTTTTCTTTTTAATCAGGATTAATCTAGATTAATTAATTTAATTGTTTTTAATCGTTTGACAGCCCCAGTAAAAAGTTAAGATTAAGCTAAATGCGGCAGTGGTTGGGACAGACTTCTGGAGGAGAGAAGAGGAATGAAGCAGGGGATGAGGAGATAGATAGATAGATAGATAGATAGATAGATAGATCCTCCATAAAATGATCAAATACATTCAGTGGCACTCATAATTTCTCTTATTTTCACCGGAAAAAAATGGGCTAATAGAAATTCTGATTGGCTAGTAACTTTAGAAAGTTTCAAGCCACATTGGCTGGTGATCAAAAAAGTTAATTTAGAACCCTGCTTACAAATTGTAGCTGGGTTAAATTTTAGCCTTTGGCTCCGAATCCCTTTCCCATTCAATGTTTAAACAACAACGGAAGTGGAGCGCATACACGCTGCTCGCACGCATAGACAGTAAAAGAAAAAAAGCTTGCTCGTCTGATGTAGCCAATGGAAGCATATCTTTGCAAAAGTTCTGTGGCTATTCTGTGTTCGTCCCATACAGTTCGTGCATGATTGTTCAAGGACTGAAAAATAATTGCTTTAGCTCAGGGACCCTTTCTCCTCCATAGCCTACTGGTGTAGCAATAGCGCTGATCTTGAGCCTCATGGAATGCATGCCATGCAATAGGACTGTGCATTACCTGGCGAAAAACAAAACCATTTTTGTCTAAATCATGGAGAGATTTCAGATGTGCAATAACTATAAAAGGCGTCTTCATAAGTTAGAGTGGTGTTGGTGATTGCTATTGAAAATGTTACAGCCGCATTGTCCACTGAAATCAAAACTTAAACTTAATTCTTAAGAATTCTTAATGATGGGTAATGCTAAAATTGTAACCTAAATTATTAATTGGACAAAAAGATTGCTTTTTGGGTTATAGGGCTACATAATATTGATAATTTAAATGTAAAAATCACATAGGCCTATATTTAGGAGGATTACCCTTGCAAAAAAGGGGTTAGGGTCTGTTTGTTTCAAATGAGTAGCCCTCCATATGATTTTGGGTCCTTCAGGTAGCCACCATTCCCAAAAAGGTTGGAGACCCGTGGTCTATCATAATAACTTTGTTCATACTACATAAACATAAACAACATCATCAGTCCTAATAGTCAGTATACTATAGTCATACCCATGTCAAATCCATATGGACTGGAGTATCAAGGCAAAATGACCAACACATTGTGTTTCTGTCACAATGCTAACAGCACTGTGTTTGAAGCTCCTATTGTTGATGCAGTCACCTGAGCTTGTTTGTCTGTGTGGGGTTATGCAGTGTGACCCTGGCGGCTGTCTGATCGAGCTGACCACCCAGCTGGTGATTGTGATGACAGGGAAGCAGGTGTGGGGGAACATCCAGGAGGCCCTGGTGCCGTGAGTACATCCTCCTCCTCCTCTAATTAGTTAACTCTCTAGCCATCACACTAATTAGTTTGCCCTCTGATGAAGGTTGCGTACTCCCCAACAGCTTTACTTTGTTTAAATACTGTTTAAATACTTGAGTTTCGGGCATAGTTTGGGTAGCCTGTCAGCTGACAGCCTAAATATGGCAAATCAGTGTACTGTAAATCAGTTCTTACTTTGAGTCACAGAAGGCTTTGAGAGTAGTACAAACTCTAAGCTACATTCTGGAGACTACACAGGAAATAGGAGAAATGTCTTGGTTTCTGTCTTAATGTGCAGGAAATAGAGAATCTTCCATTGTTAAGAGTCTGAACACTTTTCCCAACATGTCAGTGAGGATTGTCATGTCGTCAGTCATGAGTTAGCAGTTGTCATCAGGGATAATGATAATGGTGTGTGTGTTTGTGTGTGTGTTTAGGTGGCTAAAGAACTGGTGGGTGAGTCGAAGCGCCCGTAATCACCCTGAGAGTCTGTACAGCCGCTGGGAGCAGGACCACGACCTGCAGCACTTCAGCCAGCTGGGCCTCTTCTACGAATACCTGGAGATGGGTGAGCATGCCACACATACATACACACAGACAGACACACACACACACACACACACACACACACACACACACACACACACACAGATAGGAGAACGTAAACGCCACGATGAACGCCTGCAAGAGATAGAGAGAGAGAGAAAACAGGGACATTCACATGACACAAAGAAGCCAAAACTTTTATGAATAATTTCTAAATGTTGCACACACACCAGAGCTAGTGAGCAGAGCTGAGCGGTGCGAATATCCTGCTCCTCGCTCAGGTGGCTGTTCACTCGGCCGCTCCTCCGCTCAAATTCACGTCAGGCCGCTCCGCTCAATTTCGCTCCCCGCTCCACTTCAGAATCCTCCCGCTCCAGTGAAATCGCTCCACCATGCTCGCTCCAATTTAAAAGAGGGAGAAATAATCTACAAGCCGAATTCTCACCTTAGAAAACTTAAATCCCAAAGAACTAAGAGAAACGGCAATGTCACTCATACAACATGTATTGTAAAAGATAGCCTAATGCAACACCCACAGTGCAACAACGAACAAGCTTGGCAACGTACACATAAGCCTAAAACTAAAGGGATCAGTGGGATTAATTGCCTGAATAATACAGGTTTAGCATCCAAGTTTTACTTCAGCCTTACTTAAAGCATAGGCCATTCAAATTGCACACGTTTTCCTTTGCCATGCTTCAAACTCGTGGTGTGAGCGGTGCCGGAGCGAAATTGGAGCGGAACAGAGTGGCCGTTCCGGTCTCTAAATTAATAAGTGATCCGCGCTCCAACAAAATTCCATCCGCTCCTCTCCGCTCCTCGCTCGCTCCGCTCCGCAGCTCTGACACAGACATAACAATAATTCTTCAGATGTTTGCAGTCATCCTGAACTTCCCTGTGTTTCGTCCCCTCTGCCCCTCTCTCTCTCTCTCTTTCTCTTCTCCTCC
This sequence comes from Alosa pseudoharengus, assembly GCF_046254945.1. NCBI lineage: Eukaryota > Metazoa > Chordata > Actinopteri > Clupeiformes > Clupeidae > Alosa > Alosa pseudoharengus. The sequence continues at coordinate 9,510,349 of NW_027468565.1, forward strand.
TCTCTGCCCCTCTCTCTCTCTCTCTCCATCCTCCTCTCCCCTGCGTAGTGATCCAGTTTGGCTTCATCACTCTCTTCGTGGCCTCCTTCCCGCTGGCTCCACTCCTGGCTCTGCTCAATAACATCCTGGAGGTGCGCGTGGACGCCTGGAAGCTGACCACCCAGTTTCGCCGACCCATCGCCTCCAAGGCCCACAGCATCGGCGCCTGGCAGGAGATCCTCCACATGATCGCCGTCTTCTCCGTCGTCACCAACGTGAGTGCAGACAGAGAGACAGAGATAGATAGAGAGACAGGGAAAGCGTGAGAGAGACAGAGAGAGACAGAGACAGTGAGAGAGAGAGACAGAGAGAGACAGAGAGAGAGAGAGACAGAGAGAGAGAGAGACAGAGAGAGACAGAGAGAGACAGAGACAGTGAGAGAGAGAGACAGAGAGAGACAGAGAGAGACAGAGACAGTGAGAGAGAGAGACAGAGAGAGACAGAGAGAGACAGAGAGAGACAGAGACAGTGAGAGAGAGAGACAGAGAGAGACAGAGACAGTGAGAGAGAGAGACAGAGAGAGAGAGAGACAGAGAGAGTGGCCCTCATTTATCAACCGAGCATAGAAACCAGCGTAGATCTGAGCACAGAAGTCATCTTACGACAGGGCTCACGTGTGATTCATGAAACTTTCCTATCACTCCAATTCCAGCGTAAGAATAAACGTGTGTTGATAAATGTGGGGGCTGGAAACAAGTGTAATTTTAATATCACGCCCCTATATATGCTACTTTTATAGGCCTCGCCCCTAGAATTTACGACATGGAAGTGCCTTATACGTCCAAGAGAGAAACATTTGTGACCTCGAGATAGCCACAGTGTTGTTGCAAGCCCAACTGAACTTTGTTCATTTTGACAGCTAGGAAATGTCATCAAGAAAGTCAGGAAATTATGGCGATTTAAGTGAAACAGACTTTATTTTCGCAGAGAAAACACATACTACAAATACATTTATTACAAAACCATGTGACACTGCCATTTGCCCTTTGAACATAACACAAAATAATTTATGACTGAATTACTTTCTCTTCGACGCTTTCCAAAGAGAAAGTAATTCTCCACATACAGTAGCCTATGTCTATCTTGAGCCATCAAATGTGTCAACATAACAGGCTACATTACGGCAAGTAGGCTACAGGAGAAGTCTTATGTCCAAGATATTCCATGAATTTAACTCTTCAACTTTCCAATCCACCGCTGATTTACTGCTGCACAGTGCAATGCCGCCTGAAAAACTTGCGTACACGACTTGAGACTTGACGTGAGATTCGAGCGTAGCCACCGCTCACGTTCAAATTGATAAATGCCATGCTTTGCGTGGAAATGAGCGTATGCCTGTCCTACATCTGTTTTATGTCGTACGCACGTTTCATAAATGAGGGCCAATGTGAGAGTGGACGAGTTGGCCAGTGCCTCTGTGTCTTCTGTCATCTCCCTTGTTTATCTCTATCTTTCTGTGATCTCTCATTTCTGTGTTTGACATGTAGGCATCCTTCCCCTCTGCATTGTTCTACAGCTGATTGTTTTTATGAACTCACCGTATATATATATATATATATATATATATATATAAGGCATCCCTTAATTCCTTTAATTCCTTTGTTACTCTCTCTCTCTCTCTCTCTCTCTCTCTTTCTCTCTCTCTTGCAGGCATTCATCGTGGCGTTCACGTCAGACATGATCCCACGTCTGGTCTACCTGTATGCATATCACTCGGGCAACGAGCCCACCATGCAGGGCTACATTGACAACAGCCTGTCCATCTTCAACATCAGTCAGATCCCCATAGATAACCAACCAGAGCCTGAGGAGAACCCTGCCTGGTTCAACAGCTCCGCCATCACTACCTGCAGGTACATGATTGTCTGTGTGTGTGTGTGTGTGTGTGTGTGTTGACACTGTGTTTGAGTGTGGCTGTACCTGTAAAAAGTAACACACATCTTTCCTGTTCCTCAGGTACCGCGACTACCGCTACCCCCCTGGACATGACAAGGAATACGCACACACCATGCAGTTCTGGCACATCATCGCCGCCAAGTTAGCATTTATCATCATCATGGAGGTAAACACATACATACACACACACACACAAAGCATTGCAACCAGGGTTCTAAATTAACTTTTTTGATCACCAGCCAATGTGGCTGGTAACTTTCTAAAGTTACTAGCCAATCAGAATTTCTTCTAGCCAATTTTTTTCTGGTGAAAATAAGAGAAAAAATGATGAGTGCCACTGAATGTATTTGATCATTTTATGGAGGATCTATCTATCTATCTATCTATCTATCTATCTATCTATCTATATCCTCATCCCCTGCTTCATTCCTCTTCTCGCCCCCAGAAGTCTGTCCCAACCACCGTCGCATTTAGCTTAATCTTTTTACTTTTTACTGGGGCTGTCAAACGATTCAAAACAATTAATTTATTAATCTCTTATTTTGAAATTAATTAATCTAGATTAATCTTGATTAAAAAGAACAATTTTCTCCCTAAAGACTAAAGCTTCTTAAATGGCATATTAAATACAACATAAATCACAAAATGAATGAGTAACCACAAAGGTAAAAGTAAAACACTTTTATATTATTTAAATGACAATAATGACACAGTAATTTTGTTTTAAAGTATGAATTTCTTAAGAAATATTACTCATTTGATGCTGTTTTGTAAATGGTGCACTGTCACTTTAAACCCATTGTGTTCACACATTCTCATAATGATCTTTTTTTTACCAGCTCCATGCAAATATAGCCTATGGCTAGTCCGAAAACTCTAACATTGTGTAGCATATAGCACAATATTAACAATGATAAGCATGATGTTAAGTTGGTATCAACAGCTTTCATTCCTTTAGAAATAGAAGCATGTAATGACATGATGCTAGCTAGACATATTCTGTTTGCAATTAAAAGAGAATTATGAGCTTGGTAGCCGGCCACCTAGTTAGCTGAGTGGATGCATTTCAATCGGCATATCATGTGCTTCATGTCAACAAATTATTGAAGACTTCTAGACTGACCAGTTTCATTACGCAAAGGCAAAGACAACTCTTTATATTCTTGTCCATTATCCAAATCACAGAGCAAAGCCCTGGCTCTGGACCGTTTAACTGGTCAGTATGGGAAGCGGATTAATGGGCGATCTCCTCTAACCTCGTCTTTGTTGCTTTCAGTATTTCGTTTCTTATTAAAAAGAAGATATCAATTAACATCCACAATGACAAGCCAGCTGGAACCTACAACTCATTTTCCCTCTCGTGCGTGCTCAGACAGGTTCTCAATTAAATGAGGTAGCATATGTTCAAGTTGGATCTTAATGAAGAGGACCCGAAAAGTATTATCTTTATGTAACATGCTGTTGGTGCATGTTGACATTGTAAACTTTCTCTAAGAGTGAAAAACAGTTTGCAATAAAGCTACTATTTATTAGCTAAATGTTGGTACCTCCTCTGTCTCTTGGTGCCCTACGCACAGTGCAAGATCGCACTGTCAAAATCGTGTTAATTTTGACAGCACTACTTTTTACTTTACTTTACTAGCTAACTCCCTCCTCTTTCAGTCTATGCTCCGGTCGTTCTTCTTCTTCCTTGTGTTTTCTGGTTTCCATGGTCTCTCGCACTGGTTTCACCATACATAAGGGTTTCACTGTAAACTGTGCGCAGCCAATGGGCGTATAAAAAGTCATCACGTAGCATTACGGCACTAATGGTGCATTCAGAGCACCTCGGAATGACAAGGACAAAGTTTTTCCGAAGCCCATGAATGCTAGGAAACCTGACTCTCGCAATTCATCTGGCGAGAGTCAGGTTATAACGGCACAGTGTTCATGGGAAATGTAGGAAGTACTGCCACGGGGATAAATGACCGAGAACAGAGCCTTATGCATCATGCATGTAATGCCTCACGCATCACCGGCCAAACTGGCTAGTAAGTTTTAATTAATACCCGCCAAAATTAATTTTAACCCGCATTTGGCGGGTTGGCGGGTGTTAATTTAGAACCATGATTGCAACCTCACAGTAACACTTACGCATTGAGAATGAGATACATACTGATGCTCTAAACTAACATACTTTGCAAATAAGGTGTGTTTGATAGTATATTGAACTTTCCCTCTCTTTCTTTCGTTCTTTCTTTCTCTCTCTCTCTCTTCTGTCTGTCCTGCAGCATGTGGCCTTCCTGGTGAAGTTCTTTGTGGCGTGGATGATTCCCGACGTGCCGTCGGACGTGACGGCCCGTATCCGGCGGGAGCGCTACCTGATCCAGGAGTACCTGCAGAAGTACGAGCTGGAGAAGCTCAAGGTGCAGTTGAGCCTCAACGGGGAGTGCACCTGCCCTTCAGAGTCCGTCTCCGTTAGCATGCGCACACCTGTGCAGGCACAACTCTAGCCCTGGCTGATATGCTTACACACACACAACACACACACACACTACACAAATGCCCCTCACTCCAGCTCACTCCACACACATATTCACAAATGTCTCTTATTTGTTGTAACCTCTCTCTCTCTCACACACACACACACACACACACACACACACACACACACACACACTACAGGAGGCCTGGGACCTGCAGTGTGCCCAATACCTGCTGAACTGCACCACTGTCTGTCTGAATAGCTGTGCTATGCCACCCTCTGACAGCTGCCAGGGGTGGATATGGATCCTGCTGACGTACATGGCGGCCTGAACTCCTCCTGCTGCAGTGTGTCTGACTCTGAGCACCCGTCTCTGCCCCTTCGCCTGTCTGTCTGTCTGTCTGTCTGTCTGTCTGTCTGTCTGTCTGTCTGTGATGCTAGAGGAATCGCCTCAGGATCACGTCTGAGCTGCGTGATTGTAGCCACATGTAACAGGACTACACCACCAGGGGGAGTCAGAGAGCTCATCCTCCATATCACTTTTGGTTGACCTTGGGTGATAAAGCTGATTGATGACCACACACACACACACACACAAACACAAAGACACACACACACACACACACACACACACACACACACACACACACACACACACACACACACACACACACACACACAGTGTACACCGTCGGTTCCTCTGATGTTATTTGTTGCCTTATAACCTGATGTGACCCCAGTGTCACATTGCCTTAACATAACTACACTGATACATCAGATATAATCAACACTAGTGATGTTGCTAGCAGCAATGTGTCTGAATGTGAAGTGGGCTAAAGGAAAGGGGTAAGAATCTGAATGGATGGATTGCTATTTGTTTTACCGCTCGTCACCTGCTAGGACTTTGGAATATGAGTGGCATAAAACAGAAAACCTTTCCAGTTTTCACCATAGGACTAACCTGTCAGTGTGGGTGAAGTTTCTGAATATTTCTTTCAAAGCCCCTTAACCATGAAGTGCCACGTCATCAAAGTAGTGAAACACAAAAATGATCATTCTATTTATTTAAAAAAAAAAAATTGTAGAAAAGTAGATAAAAAGATGTTCTATCACATTGTAAACATTAGCAATTGTAAAGACTTCAGATCCAACCAGAGTCGCCTGCTTTGTACTACTGGTGGTTTCTGTAGCAGAATTCAGGAGTTCCACTGTAACTGCTACGTCACCTAGAGGAAGGGACGGGGGGAATCAGTACTCACCTCATGCAACACTGTCTCAGAGCCAGGCAGCCTCCTGCTTGGAAATTCAGCACTTGTGAACCACAGTAGCTTCCAGCTATCCAACTAGTCAACCAAAGATGTAGACTAGATAGCATGCGGATTGTGCTTGGAAAAAGAGCTGTCATGCATACAGTTTAAGGGAAAAAAAATGTTAATGTGCTAAAAGTTTTACAGAACAAATGACGGATACTTTGTTGTCATAAGCAAAATGTTTATTGTTGACTCGGTTCATTCTTATTCTGTGTTTTTACTTAATTTCATATATATATATATATATATATATAATATATATATAGGGTTTTTTAAATTGACAGATTATGAGTCTGTTTGTGCCATGATGTGGCATTTGATTCAGTATTGCAGAAGTATAGTCAAGTTCTTCAATGCTAATGGTTTTGTTCAAGCACGCAATCACAAGTTCGTATTTTCAGACTTTCTCTCAGAGCTGTGTCTAGTTATTGTTTTACTAGAGAGTCCTTAAAGCAAGGTTGCTCTTCTCTTACTTAACACTTAGACATATTGCATATTTCAAACTATAACTTCAGGGGTTTAGATAAATAAGCCAGAAGCCATAAAAAATATACATTTTTATTTGTGCATGGATGGTTGTTTAGAGATTTCAGTCTTTGAGTCTGATTGTGACAAGTGTGTGTGTGTGTGTGTGTGTGTGTGTGTGTGTGTATGTGTGTGTGTGTGTGTGTGTGTGTGATGTTAGTCAGTCACTTAATAGTATGTCTGTTGCTTGTGCCTTGATTTACCAAATGAATAGACTGAACTGTCCAGCGTTAATATCTCTGCGTTACTGTCCAGCGTTAATATCTCTGTCTCTTTCCCACAACAATTATGAGATTAGCTTTTGTTGTTTTGCACTCAGCACTTAAAGAGAGCATGAAAGGCTGAACAGTGATCTTTAAGTCAATGCTAAGGGACAGGAAGATGACTAGACTTGATTTTGAATCACTACCCTTTGCCACTTGAATCTTGAATTCTACGATGGCATTACGGCTGTATATTGGAGCTACCTGGTGTGGGAGTTAACATGCTCATTAGTGAATTAGTGTTATGTTATTAAAGCTTAGAAAATATAAGATGGAAAGGAAATATTCTCTGCTGCAGTACAATGACTGATAGATTTGTGCTTCCTTTTTTTTTTATAGTTCCTAGTATCAGGGGTAACTTGGCCAAGCAACTGTTGATGATGGCATGGTGTGTTCGCTATTTGAATTCTATGCCTTGACCTGTGAGAAACTAAATACCTTTCAATGCCTTATCTTATAATCTTTATCATTTTGTATTATTATTCATGCCATTTATTTGGAGTTATTTAATTATTTTACTTTTTTATTTTGATTTGGTTTTTATAGGTTTAAACATGTACTATGTTCACGTTATGTATGTATGTTAAAGACATGAGATTTACATTAAGTAACAGAGTTCACCATATCCAAGTGAAGTTCTTCAGTTAAGATGTTGATGTTTGATATCATAGTGGCACACAGCCTGTCCACATAGCTGGAATGTTCCCTCTCTATTGCATTGCTGTATGTTATCCATGGAATCACAAATAAAATTTCTGCAAATCTGTTGTGATATTTCCTAGGATAATTGCTTACTTATTTGATTAACTTACACACAGCCAAATTACTTGTTTCTTGAGGGAGGGGAGTCCAGAGAAAGTGCAGCCAACCATGTGGCCCCATTTGAGGCCGCCCAGTCCCTCTGAACCGACGTGAAAGATCATAGATACATAGGCCTGTGTGGATACAAACAATATCATTTCTGTGTGCGCCTGTTCGACACGTCATGACTTTGTTCCATACACGATTGTCATTCATCCTTTATTTAAGTTATTTTTCCACTGTGTAATGAATCATATTAACAGTAGCCTAGGCTAAAATTAACACATTGATTTGATTGACGATATGCTGGGATGTTTCAAACGGATTATATTTGAATGTTTTAAACCGTGGCATACATAACATATGGGAGGGTGGTTCTGTCTCGACTGCGAGAAACATTGGCTTGCATCGAAACCTAATTTCCATCGGAACTCACCCCTGGATAGCCTTGGTTGATCAGGTAGCTCGATCGCCATAGATCAAGTTAACCAGTGGTACAATGGTATTAATTCCAGACATGGACACTGGTATTTCCCGAAGACTAAATAGACATCTAAATATCTTACCATCTTCTGTCGTGCCCCTCCCACTCGTAGAAGCCTGTGCGAAGCAGACTTGGTATCTCCGGGAGCGACGATGTGGGAGTGCGCGTGTCCGAGAAAGGGAGAGCGCTGGAGCACCTGAACAACTGGGCGGACGCGCGCTTTCGCTGTCCACGGTTCTGAAAGCGCTCGAATAGCAGGAGTCTGGGATAGGCTACATTTTTATCGCTCAAAACCAAACCTGAAATGGTAAATCTTATGTCACCTGAGTGTTCACCTTTTGTGTGTTAATCTCGGATATTTTCTATCTGGCGTGTGAACAAAGTCTTCCAGTCTGCTCGGTTCTTTCTCCCACATGCAATTAGCATACGGAAAATGGATCTGCAAGGACCAGCATTCCACAAGGCAAAAACAGAAATGTTCGTGACTGTAAAATAATCTCTACCTCCAGTTGTGCATGCAGGCGTTTTTGCGCACATTTCATTCGCTCTCCAAGGATTACAACTCTCGCAACACGATCCACCGCGGAGAAAGAGACAAGCCATTTTATTCACACTCAAGCAATATGTTCGGACATCTTCCTCATCCAAACCAGGTTTTCTCTTTATAAGTACCAAACGGAGCGTCGACTTTGGACATGGATACCATGAAACAGCGAGTTTTTGCCCCCAGCAAAGAGGGGCTGAAAAATTTGGCCGGGAAGACCCTGGGGCAGCTCCAGAGGTATAAATCATTACTATAATTTTCCCCCCATTTCATACTGTTTGGTGTGACTGGTATTCCATTTTAATATCAGCCTACAACATTTAAAAACGTTAATATAATTTATACTGTTAAATTAATTACCCTACACAATTAACCTACACATTGATCGAAAATGTATCTCCCTGTAAGAATTCCACGCATGGAAAATAGAGTTCATAGCCTAAATAAGACCATCCTTATCCCTTACAGAAACAGGACAGATACTGTGGGCTACATTCACTTAATTCGTTGGTAAAAATGGTTGAAATATGCGGTGAGAAAAGATGAGATGAATCTCTTGGGATTTTTTTCCAGTAGTGGTTGTGGTTGTCGTAAATAATTAATGAATGAGACGGAATCGTGACATGAGGAGTAAGAATAACTATATTTCGTGATACATTGCATTGGTCTGTTTTATATGAGGTAATCTATAGGTTCCTGAAGAATCTGCATGAACCAAAAGATTATTTACTTTCTTTAGTAAATGGGAAGACAATGAAATGATAATGGATGCATGTAAGCCAGCTGTTCACAATAAAATATGTCATTTTTCAAGAATAAATAACCATTTTTCCTTTGTTTTAGCCAACCCATTGTTGACTCTTTTAGCGTTTTAGATTTTTTATTGAAAGGCTATAAAAGCAATAGCCTAGACACTGTAACTGGGATAATTATTTCTAAACATAAAAAGCATAGGCTAGCCTATAAGAAACGAAGCTCTTATTATTATTATTATTATTATTATTTGTTTTTACCAAAATAGCAAACGTTAACGAATTTATTTTTTAACAATTCGCCTTTTCCCATTTTGTTAAGCACACAGAGTGAGTGGCAGGAGAGCACACAGCTCACGAATCTCTACAGAGTGATTCACAACCTGACATACCTCCATTTCACTATGTGCCACTGTCTTTCGATGCGATGAGTAGACAGGCCTAAGCCAAACGAAATGTCGCTATTCTTTTGACATTTTCTTTGGTGGTGATTCATTTGTATATTCAGTTGTAGGCCTATACAATTTTTTGATTCTTTAATCAAAGACGTCTCATTGTTTGAGTGTTTAAAGTGACTACAAATGTGTAACCTCCGATGATGTGACTAACGCTATAAATTGTTTTTTAAACACTTTAAACACTTTAAACAGACACTTTAAAAGATGAATAGGTTGCTGCAGTGCAGTGTAGGCTAAGCTACGTATTCGTTGAGGAAGGAAAAGCGACCAAGCAAATAGGCTAGGATGTGCATTGCACTTTCCCTAATACATTTATTTCTGAAATTTTTTTATCTTAATAGTTCACATTAATGTAACGACAAATAACCTAATGCCTCAACATGCAAATAATCCACTTTAAATCCCTAGTTCTGACATTAAGTGCTATATAGATTTAAATCCAATTACTGTCAAACTATTCGTTAAATTTCACACCTGCCAACGGCAGTAGTCCAGTTAACTGTTTGTTACACCAAAACCGAGCAACAGCAGAACTTAAATCCCATCCGCCGGTAGCCTATTGTGGCCTAATCCAGCTGTTAATAGGGCTCTAGAATGGGCCGTAACCTGACATTTCCAGTTATTTGAAAAAAGTAGAAGTAGACATATAAATCAATGCCGTTAAATTCCTGGAGATCAAATTAATCCATGCCTTTGACCTGTCAGGGTGATGGAGAAGCGTCATGACACCGGAGAAGTTATCGAGCTGACGGAGGATGGAAGACCCAAGGAGGTCAAAGAGAAGAGAGCACCTCTGTGCGACTGCACGTGCTTCGGGCTTCCCCGCCGCTATATTATCGCCATCATGAGTGGCCTTGGCTTCTGCATCTCCTTCGGCATCCGCTGCAACCTGGGCGTGGCAATCGTGAGCATGGTCAACAACAGCACCATTCACCGGGATGGCAAGATTATTGTCACTGAGGTGCGTGATACGCCCCGCCCCTTAGCTCCGCCCAAACCACTCAGCTCATGAATTTCAGTTTATAATATTACACGTTACAGTCATACATAATTTTGTCATAGACAGTTTTGCATTTTATATTTTCTGATAAATTGTTTTAGGCCCTATCTATCTATCTATCTATCTATCTATCTATCTATCAAAATTGCCCATGTGGAAAATAAAATGAGCTAATTCAGAGTGAAACTGTCTTGTGCCTGTATTTATTCAGGCTATTTAGGGCTGCTCCTAGGCAAAGCTGTACTGATTTCATCTGTCAGCAGAGTGATTGTGATACGTTCTGGTTTCTGACAGAAAGCCAAATTTAACTGGGATCCGGAGACGGTGGGTATGATCCATGGCTCTTTCTTCTGGGGCTACATCGTCACGCAGATACCTGGAGGATACATCTCATCACGTCTGGCCGCCAACAGGTGACTGAGTGCGCTGCGCTCTAACAGAATAAGCTAATAAAACTGTTGCTGTATGAGCCCAAGCACGAATTTTAGTTTAACTGGTTCAGGGTTTAATTGTGATCCTGAGAACACAATGAGAGCTTCTAAATATAAAGAGACTGAGAAGGCCTGCTGTTTGAAACGTTCCGTTAACCTTTTTTGGGGTCTCGTCACTATGATCAACTTACCGATTTCCCTTATGCGCACTTGGCGCTGGGGTTGACTGGCAGTTGAGTGATGGAGTCGTGACACTAATGCCGGTGAAAGCGATAGCTGGTCGCACCAGAGGGGGCGTGGAGCTTGTCTTCACGTGTTAATGAGGTCCCATGGGAGAAGCGTGTCTAATCTTGGAAAGGGAGCAATTTGGTATAGCCTAACCCCTTTGCTTAATTTATTTTATTTTATTTTATTTTAGTTTATTTTAGTTTACCTTTACCTGATTTTTGTGTCAGTGTTGCCATCCATATGCGTTTAGTCTAAAGACCTGTAGCCTAAATAATCCAAATGAATGTAAAAATGTGAGTGACCATATACGGCTATTTATACAGTAATGATAATAGTCTACTAATTCGTTTTGAAAAAAATAATAATAATGGTAGACCTATTCCGGTCTCATCGTCTAGCCTTTAAAAACAACCCCAGCTCATCTATAATCTAGGCTACCACGTTAAATGATTCCCCTTGAGATTTTGCCTGTTTAAAATTCGGTTTCACGGCAGGTCTCTGAATTTCTTTCTCACTGAGCTGGCTTGCTCAACCCTATGATACGACCTGACAAAAATATGAATGAAATGCACAACAGAAACAAAACAGTCCTATTTCTGGAGTCTACAATTTCCAGTGGATAAAATATGTGGCTTTATCTATGTAGCCTAGCAGACATTTAACATTGAATTATAATACAGTGAATGAATATTGATCGATATATCGTTTTAACATTGTACCCTCTACTTTAATTTGATTTCCTCTGACTTAATTTACAGAGTCTTTGGGGCCGCTATTTTTCTCACGTCAACACTAAATATGTTCATTCCATCTGCGGCTCGTGTGCACTATGGGTGCGTCATCTTCGTGAGAATACTCCAGGGATTGGTGGAGGTAAACTGAAAGATTAATATATTCTTCACTGCAGTCTCGTTAGTTTCACTATGTAGGCTATCACTATCTGTTGTGTATAGAAAATCGGATGATTTTTGCCGTAATTCTGAAAAACATTTGCCTAATCAGTCATTGACTTGAGATAGCCTTTTATTTCTTTGTAGGCTACCCTATTCATTGCCGTTGTGTTCCGAGTACGTCAATGTATGCTATGGTTTGGCGGGATGAAGCTATACTTCAAAAGGAGATATCATGTTGAATATTTCATGGTTAGCCCCTGTTGAATGTTAATGCGTCAGAATATGAATTCTAATTACAATGGAAAAGCATCAGCCACAATATCATTGCTGGCACAGACACATAGTACTCAGATCTGCAGTTAGCAGTCACAAAGTACAGGAAATGCATCACACCTAGGCACTAAGCACTGTTATAGGGGAGAGAGGAGAGAGAGGCGAGGGGGGGCGCGTAAAGGGTTAGAAATTAAGAGCAAGGTTATATCAACCTCTTGCAGTATTCAAGCAAGGCCCAACAACAAGAGGGGAGGACGGAGAATGGTAGACAGAGAGGGGGAAGGAGCATATGAAGGACAAGGACATTCATTCCTTTGTTGTTTTGTACACAACATTTGTTCAAATCCAGGAAGTCTCAGGGCACATCTGAGGAAGAGATTGATTTTAAGGGAAGAAACAGGGCAACCCAGTCTCCATGAATATCATCTTAATACTGCAAATTAAACATTAGCTGTTCAGACCTGCTCCCCGACAAGCCCCAGCTATTTGGTCCTATCAAAGGCTGATTGTGTGCCAATTAGCGACTAATGAAGATTTAATGGGAACATTACTGTTTAGGTAGCTGAGCAGACAGCCAGCTTGAATTTCTCTGAATCAGGGAGTCACATTAATCCCTGCCACACAGGAGACTCTGGAGATTACTAGTTTGGTTTTGTGATAACATGCAATTTTCCTCTGAGGACCAGCAGTGGAAATTGCACCTATCTGGTGTTGTGTGCTCCTGACTTAACTGAATTAGTGTTCCCTATTGTGAATTCATGGTGGCTTGGTATAGTTACACCATGGTAACCGTGTTTTAATTTCAGGGTGTGACTTACCCCGCATGTCATGGGATCTGGAGTAAGTGGGCTCCACCTTTGGAGAGGAGTCGCCTGGCAACCACCTCTTTCTGTGGTATGTAAAGACTTAAATATCCAAACAGACTCTGAAAATAGTGGTTATAAACAATATGTGCATTCATTGCCTTAAGCACAAATATGATGTATTACCAGAAATTCAGGAAAAAATGTAACCTAGAAGTCTCTTCTCTTGTCTTCCATGTCCTTCCTCAGGTTCCTATGCTGGAGCAGTGATAGCCATGCCCCTGGCTGGGATCTTGGTGCAGTACTCAGGCTGGTCTTCTGTCTTCTACATTTATAGTGAGTTCTTGATAAATGAACTGGATAGTATTTTGCCCCCTTTATTAAAGGATGAGGGCTGGATTATGGATGATTGACAAACTATATTTGTGTGGCGAATCTGTGTAGACATTATTGAAACAATACTGATGTGATTATGAAATCCCAAAGTCATCATATGAACAAGATATTAAGTCATTCAAACCTTTCCGTCTCTGAGTCAGGAGTTTAGTTTAATTGTGGCAGTCGTATTTTCCCACCTGACTTAAAAGGCATGAATATATGCTATAGATGCTATGCTTTCTTATGGCTGAGTCTGGGGGTAGCATGCACAATGAGAAGAGCAGAGGTCCAAGCAGTGATCCTTGTGGCACTCTGCATTGTATCTTTGGATGGTAGTGAGATTTGTCACATGTTTGTTAAACATTCACATGCATAATCTGAGCAACATTGGAGGTGTCATGTTATGTGCTCCTGTTCACATTTACCAGGCGTTCAAGCCTTTGTAGCAGTTAATGATAGAAATTGGTGTTGAAGGCTGATCTGAGGTCTGTTGTTGGGCAGTATTTGTACTATAATCTGAGATATTTCAAAATGCTTTCCAACTACATTTCCATTTCCATTTATACATATATCTGCTATTGCAAGATTACTGAGGTTAGGGTTGAGTTCTAATAGAATACAGATGAGAATATTTGTCTTAAATCTTAAACATTGGTAGAGTATTCTTACGCTTTGTGGTTATTGGTTCCATTTATGTGTTTTATGTTTATATTTGTGGTTCTTAGCAGATGCTTTTGTCCAAAGCGACATCTTTACATTGTTACAAAACTGCAATTAACGGAGATTAGCCTGGGAAAACCCAGACTAACCTGATAGCAAACAGGTTTTTTTGCTCTGCAAATCAGTCTGGTAAGGAGCCCATTGACATCCATTTCCGCATCACCAAAAAAAACAGGAACATGTTATGTCTTTGGAATTGAGTAAAACGCTGCATTTAAAACCTTAATTTACAAGAAAGATGTGTTTGCTACACTTCCGAAACGATTTGGTTAGAGTTTAATGCACCAATTTATGGTTATGTCCCTGGAAGTCATAAAACGGCAAGTTCGGCGTCAATGGGATCCTTTCCAGACGGACATGCAAAGCAAATTCAAATTTGCTAACAGGTTTGTCTGGGTTCACCAGGCTAGACTGAGATAACTTAGATTCTTAAATCAGGGAATTAAGTTCAGAGAGAGGAGAATATAACATATTTTACAGTAAGATCATAGCTCACCTGCTGGTAGTTTCTCAGGCACAGTAGCTCTACTTTAGCTTGAGATCTGTTACAACTTCAGCTGCTCTGACAATCTTTCTAAACCTTTCTAATCAGGAGAGAATGCATTTGTTTTGAACAAGTTCTCTGTAGAGCTTTCCACATTTTAAGTTATACAGGAGGACTTTTTCCTGAGAGTCTATAGCTGCTTTCAGATATAGGTGTAAGTCCCTATGTTCAGCGGTGGTTGGGTATTATATCTGAACAACATAACTAGACATTTGGAACTCCGAACTTAGCCGGCTCTTACACTACTCCTCTCCTAGTATTTCGGACGGACATTATGTAAATGAGCTCATGACTGAATGAATCGAAGAACATGGTGAGATTCTGTTTATTTACGTGTTCAACCACGTTCAACCACGCGGAGATTCTGTTCATGTGCGTCGGTGTCATTCACACATAATGTCTGCATGTAAGCTAAGCATTATATCTGAATCACCCGAAGGGTCGGACATCCGTTTGACAAAGATCCGCAAATAGTGCGGAGGACATGTCTGAAAACAGTTATTGTAAACCATTTCTGTGTGTGTGTGTGTGTGTGTGTGTGTGTGTGTGTGTGTGTGTGTGTGTGTGTGTGTGTGTGTGTGTGTGTGTGTGTGTGTGTGTGTGTGTGTGTGTGTGTGTGTGTGTGTGTGTGTGTGTGTGTGTGTGTGTGTGTGTGTGTGTGTGTGTGTGTGTGTGTGTGTGTGTGTGTGTGTGTGTGTGTTTTACTCCTGCAGGTAGTTTTGGCATTGTGTGGTACATGTTCTGGATCCTGGTATCATATGAGAGCCCAGCTGACCACCCTACTATCACTGCTGAGGAGCGGGCCTACATCGAGGAGAGCATTGGCGAGAGCGCCATGTTAATGGGGCCGGCTGATGTGAGATTGCACCTCTGTTTTATCTTTTGGTAACACTTTACTTGGATAGTTCGCCCATAGAGATTTAACAGATCATCTGTTGAGATTCATCTTCAGTATGTAAAATTGTTGTTGAACAATTACTGAACATCACCCTAATCAAATTCAAACCTTTACCTTAACTGTAACCATACATTTAGTTAACAGAGTGTCAATTGATAGTTTGTTGATAATCAGAGCATCTGTAGATAGTCTGTGGGTGGACTCTCCAAGTAAAGTGTGACCCATTTAACAGAAGGAAACATAGACATTTACTTATATGATTCATGCCATCTTGGTCTAATAACTTCACTAGATTTTAAAATAAGAAGAATATGTGGGTGGTGTGGGTTGATGTAAAACAGCCAGTGGCTTAAAGATACAGTCTGTATCTTTGATTTTTGTCGATGGCCAATCAAATGATACCCTTTTTGTACTCCTGTCCTGAAGCAACCTGTTGATTAGCTAGGATTCCTATTCAGCCTATAGAACCAGGACTGTGTATAAAGAGTTATTTGAGCACAAACACACAGAACAGATAGCCGGTAGATCAGGAGGAGCAATTTGCTAAATTTGAAAGTGTATTGGATCAAAATGGATGGCACAGGGTATAATGAATATGAATGCATTATGAATAAATGTGATGTCACTCAGCATCACACCTTTTTTTATTCGTCTGTAGAAATTTAAGACTCCCTGGAGGAAGTTCTTCACCTCCATGCCCGTCTATGCAATCATCGTGGCCAACTTCTGCCGCAGCTGGACCTTCTATCTGCTGCTCATCAGTCAGCCGGCGTACTTCGAGGAGGTGTTTGGCTTTGAGATCAGCAAGGTGAGATGTCTCTCTGTGGTCTTTTGCTCGACTTCAGTGGCTTCTGCCTCAGTATTCAATAGTTATTGGCTAAGGCGGTCTTGACCATAGCCAATGACATTCTTCTGTGGTCCTTAAGCTCTGAGAAAAATAAAAAGAAGGAGATGTCCATTGATAACATGTAGAGTATGTGTTGTTCCCCCTTAATGATTTGGTGTATCCAACAAACAAACTAGCAAATTAATCACCCCTTTAATTCTTAATTTGACAACACATAATTTTCCCTCAGAGTAAAGATACACATAGGGCAAAACCCCAAACACTGCTGTTCTTGTCCTGAATGTTGATATAGGAATATGTCAAACAATATTGAATATGTCAAACAATAACTGCCAAAATACCCAATATCTTGAAAACAGAAATGTTGCGCAAGCCAAAATCTGTGGGCACAATTACAGTGGGGGCATGAGGTACGTACTTTACAAAATTGGGCAAATTTAAAGACTTTGGGAGGAATATTTTAAAAATTAAAAGATCGAGATCCACTTAGGTTCAATGGGCACAATGCAACTGCTTCATATACAATCAACACTGTAACTACTACGGTGACATAATGTGCTAATTTTCTTGTTGGATGTCCATGGACTGCCAGATCACTAAAGGCTCAATGGACAACTTGTATATCTGTCAACCATTGCAATGTTTGTGTTAATCTTGAGGATGTGTTACACCGAACATGGCTGTGCAAGGCAATCTGCTAACACCAGTCCTGATTGAATCAATGGCATCAATGACTGCTGCGACTGTGTCATGGCCTTCATCTAACAGTCCCATATCAGATTGCGTCTACTTCTTCGGACGTTTCATAAGGATTGGTCAGGGGCAGAGGGCCGCAAATAAATCCCGACACTGTTATTGATTGTTGGCCACTACGACGGCGAGGACGGTCGGTGGAATGAATTGGAGGAGCATGATTGCTATGTTTCAAACAGAAGATTGATGCGTTGGGGAGTAGCCAAGCCGAGGCCACAGTGGATAGACAGGTCAGAAAGGGATGGAGTGAGCTGATTACTCGCAGAGTTATAGCTGTAGCACAAATTAGGCCTGAAATCCTCATGCTGAAAAGTCCATTTCTCCCCTCCCCTTTTGTGTGGCATCGAAAGATGGCCCTGGGGACAAAGGACCCCCTCAACCTGTCTGTTGAGCATGACAGTGACATAAGTCTGCCACTGAACATGCTCCTCTGTCTAGTGGGTGGCAGTCATTGTTAGGCTGGGTGAACCCAGCCTTGTTCATGATCGCCAGCATCCTGCTCATGGTCCGTTTCTCTGCAGTTGTTGTGATTGACTTTGCAGTTTGTGAGTGACTCCAGCTCAATGCCAACAACAGAGCCAGCTTTCCTTACCAGCCTGTTCAGTCGCCCAGCATCCCTCTTCTTAAGCACCTCCCCAGCACACCATAGCACAAAAGAGGACACTGGCAATGACAGACTGGTAAAGCATCCAGAGGAACCAGTTTATTGTCCATGTGTATCCCCAGGTACTTTTATGTGCTGACCACCTCCACATTGACCTCTTCAATGGAGACTGGCAGCATAGGTGGCTTAGATCTCCTGAAATTCACCACCATCTCCTTGGTCTTTGTTGCGTTCAGCTGCAGATGGTTGAGCCTGCGCCATTGCATCCAAGTTATCCACCAGGTTCCTGTACTTGTCTTCCTGTCCATCCCTGACACACCCCACAATTGCAGTGTCGTCCGAAAACTTCTGCATGTGGCATGACTCAGAGTTATAGCTGAAGTCACACGTGTACACGGTGAACAGGAACGAGCAGGAACAGTGAAAGCACAGTCCCCTGAGGCGCCCTGGTGCTGCTGATCACAATCTCTGAGAAGCAGTCCTTCAGCCTGACGAACTGTGGTCTCTCCGTCAGGTAGTCTGTGATCCAGGATACCAGGTGAGCATCAACCCCCATCTGCACAAGCTTGTCTCTCAATCTGACAGGCTGAATGGTATTCAAGGTGCTGGAGAAATCAAAGAACATGATTCTCACAGCACTTTTCCCCTTGTCCAGATGAGATTGCGTTCAGTGCAGTAGGTTAGGTATATGATGTGTATATGATCTACAGTATGATGATTAAGATATATGATCCCCAGGCTATCAGGATTCTAAATGAGGATTATAGCAGGAGCAGCAGCATAGACTAAACACTTTGCACTTTGGACTTTCTTGCTTTATTCTTCTTTTATATATCCTTTGCACAGTCTTGGAGTCAGTGGAACAAGCATTTCACTGCATTTATAGGCTACCTGTAATGTATGTGACAAATAAACATTTGATTTGATTTGATTGATTTGATGGCATGCTCCATGCCCACCTTCTCCTGGTATGCAAACTGGTGGAGGTCGAGTGAGTGGCGGACCTGGGGAGCAGTCGCTCCATGGTCTTCATCATGTGTGATGTTAGAGCGACTGGCCTAAAGTCATTTAGCTCACTGGGATGTGGCTTCTTTGGAACTGGTTTGAGACATGATGTCTTCCACAGTGCTGGTACCTTTCCCAGTCGGAGGCTCAGGTTGAAGACATGCTGCAGAGGCTCCCCCAGTTCCACAGCACAGGCTTTGAGCAGTATAGGACACACTCGGTCTGGGCCGGCTGCTTTCCTGAGGCGAAATCTACTCAGCCTTCCTCTGACCTGATTCACCGTGATGATGATAGTATTTTGGAGGATTGATTGAAGAGATGCTTAAGATGTATTTAAGCAATAATATTACTCAAACAAAGAAAAGACTAGAAACACTTACAGCAAGTGCAAAATAACCATAATAAGCAGAAAACAAATGGCAAATGAATAATACCCTAGAGAGGTGGTGGGTTATTGGATGGAATAATTATGTGAACAATAAAAGTTGTATTGTGGGTAAGCAAACAACACAGACAATTCCCTAGAATTACTAGTGCTATGAATTCTAACCCATTACCACCAACGTGTGCAGAGATGAATTCGACTGCACTGTTTATCTTCCTACTGCACATATTCTGCTCGTACTAGACTTCATATGCCCTCAGGTTTAAAGATGACACAATTCAGGAAGATGTATGGTGTTTTTTTAGTCACATCATGATTTGATATAAACCACTGACAGAGATTTCCACAGATTACACCTGACAGCTGGTGTACACACCATCTCCTTTGCAATACTATATGCCTCTTGAGTCTGAATATTTAAAATGTATAGGTAGACATACTGTATCAAACATTTCCATCCTTAGAAACCTCCTGAATACACAAATACACCTGTAAGTTTTTTCTTCTGTAATGTATCAGGGATATGCCATGTGACCAGCACTGCTGGCAGAAAAGGCTCTGGTCATTTGCCAGCCATTAGTATATTGCCATTTTACTATTTTCTCCTTGGGGCCTTTCCCATTCCTGTGCAGTGCTGGGAGCATGTTGTCATAAAAAACATGATTGTTATGTTTGGTCAGACTCAAATATTGTGGATAAGAGAAATGGGTAGAATATCTGCACTTCGCAGTTCACAACCTAGACTCTATATTACAAAACACAGTCAGATCATCTTGTCCCCTGGTTTTACAGTGCAATCCATTTTTGGCCCTCCTTTCTCAGTCTATACTGTTACTGTATACAAACTCACCTCTTCCTCCCTTTCTGCGTTCAGGTGGGTATGATCTCGGCTTTGCCTCACCTGGTGATGACCATCATCGTGCCGATCGGAGGACAACTGGCTGACTTCCTGCGCAGCAAGAAGATCATGTCCACCACAAACGTCAGGAAGATCATGAACTGTGGAGGTGAGAGGAAGTCAGAGTAGAGATTTATGAAAATTATCCACAAGAGCCTACGGCCTAACCAGTATTTAGCTGTTGATAAAGCCCAAGATTACAGGTTGTTGGTCACAGATGACAGCTTCTCTACCCCCCTGCAGGCTTTGGAATGGAGGCCACTCTACTGCTTGTCGTGGGCTGGTCCCACAGTAAACCTGTGGCCATCTCCTTTCTGGTGCTGGCTGTTGGCTTCAGTGGTTTTGCCATATCAGGTAAGAGAAAGTGGAGCATGCTGGGTAAATTGGATAGAGATGGTCAAACAACCTCAGCATCCCAAATTGGATGAGATGATGGGGACTTGAAGAAAACTTGAAGTGAAGATTATTATAATGTATAGGAAGGGACAGGATGCTACAACAAGAAGTAAAATAATTAATTGTATGGTGCTATTCAACTAAAAATGAATTTAATGCAGGTTCACTTTGGTATAATCATATTGACCTGACTTCCACTTACTATTCAAATGCTTTCAGGTAATGTAACCCACTGGTTTAACTGTCCTCATCCCTTAGGGTTTAACGTGAACCACCTAGACATCGCGCCAAGGTATGCCAGTATCCTTATGGGCATCTCAAATGGTGTGGGCACCCTCTCAGGCATGGTTTGCCCCCTCATCGTCGGTGCCATGACCAAAAATAAGGTGCGTAATGCTCTCCTTCGCATCCCTCTTTTGTTTCACCTGTCTGTCTCACACTATCTCTGTCTCACACTATCTCTGTCTCACACTATCTCTGTCTCACACTGTCTCACTCATCTGTCGCCACAATCATTGCTTAAAATGTAGTATATGCTCGTAACATTTGAGCAATTTATTAATTTAAATATGATATGAATTTGTATGATCACTATGCTTAACTTACAATGCAAATACACAACACACAAATGCTTGCTTATTTTGTAGTACACTAGCATGTGGGGAATTTTTACTTTCACAAATACATTCGCACCACACTATCTACATGGAGGTAGCTAATTGCTTTGTACATTTTTGGTGCGTGTGTTCTTCCCCCTTCCCTCTTTAGACCCGTGAGGAGTGGCAGTATGTCTTCCTGATCGCGTCCCTCGTGCACTACGGGGGCGTGATCTTCTACGGGATCTTCGCGTCCGGTGAGAAGCAGCCGTGGGCCGACCCCGAGGAGACTAGCGAGGAGAAGTGCGGCTTCATCGACGAGGACGAGTTGGCCGAGGAGACAGGTGACATCACGCTATCCCACATGCCCATGGGAGCGCAGGGCATGGCAGCAGGCGGTGCAGCTAAGTCCTACGGGGCCACTACGCAGGTCAACACCGGCTGGGCCCAGAGTTGGGACAAGACTGAAGAGTACATCCAGGAAGGAGCTCCGCAGGCCTATGGCGCAGGCCAGGACCAGGACTACTCTTAGAGCACAAGTACAAATACAGAGGAAATACAGAGGGCAGTCACACAAATAACACACAGTATTAGACATGCACATACATATTCCCCAGATGAATCGCTCGTAGAGGGGAGAGAGAGAGAGAGAGAAAAAAAATTGTAGGCCTATAATTTGAAATAGATATAAAACATATCAAATAGATATTACAATAGATATATTTAAAAACATGTAATTAAGTAATAAACAATACTAAATATAAAGATCATATAAAGAACAAAAAGTATACCAGACACAAACTTTAAAGATTACTGATAATGTAAATAATTCATAGAAGTGCTATAAAACATTCCTTGCAAAGAAACACAGAAACATAGTCCTGCACAGAAATGCAACACTCTATACAATCAGAGGTGATATAAACTTAGAGGTTTTTGTTTAATTTATGGATTTACTTTGCCAATGGATAATAGCCAATACCAGAGCTAATACACCTCTTCTTATAGAAATAGAGAGAGAGAGAGAGAGCGAGAAAGAGATGGAGAGAGAAAGTGAGGAGGGAGTGGAAGAGTCCTGGGCTGGACTTTGTATATTCTGGTTGAGACAAGTTGTGCTACTCCATAGAGATAAAGAAAGAGAAGGGCCACAGCAAGGCATTTAAATAATACATATAGTTTAAACGAAATGAGTGTTCTTTAATAGAAAATCTATTTAACAGAGAAAATCTATTGTGGTTTGCGCAATCAAAATTACATATTAAACCTGTTATACTGTATATCTCAATTTAAGATATAATATGTACTATGAATAAGGTCCTAAATGTAAAGTTATATTTTAACTTTTTTGGTGCAAACTTGTTTAAATTGTGATACATTTCTCATTCCATCCATGTAGTTTTCTTCTAAATGGAAACTACAAAATAAATTTTACCGTGATGGTCTTCAATAGGCCTTTTAACCATCTAGTACTGTAGTAGGATAAGACTTAGTGACACGCACTCATTTCAGAAAGCCGTCTTCATCTGTCCCAGATAGTAGATTCTTTGTATGCTGTGTTTTGCACTACAAGACAAAAGACCAAATTTCACACCAAGATCAGTGATAATGATCGAAATCATGATCTCACTCCCAACCTGATTTCTCATGGAATTAACTGTTAAATTTGGCAACCACTTCCACACATCTAGTGTTTAGACGTTAAGATGGGCTTCTCTAAGAAGTCTGTGTCAGAGAGTCCTTTCTGTAATGAGTGCCATGTGTGTATCATCTGTACTGTATGTCTGAGTCATCAGTATTTTCCATCTGTAACACTGTTTTTAAAGATACTTTGAATGCACTGATGAATATTCTATAGACAACAAATCATTGAAAACAAAAAAAGACAAATATCTGATTTGTAAAAGTTGTGTTTTTACATGCATATTTACTGTTTGTGTGAGACTGTCGTGATGTGGGGCTGGTGATTGTTGTGCTTCTTGTTATCCTAACTAAGGCCATTCTTTTTGCCATGGACCGAGTCTTGTGGGCATGAAGTGCAGTTAAGTTTGTTGTGTCTTCAGTTGGAGGTCTGACTAGCGTTACAAGAAAAAGCACATCTCTTTAGAGAGAGAGAAACTAAAAAGTTTCAAGAGTCTCTTGCCAAAATCTCAGACAGGTGTCCATTGGGATTGGTTTATTGTTTTTTTTTTTTTAAACGAATGTAACAGTGATGGACTTATGCCATTTAGAATTTTTCTGGGTTTACATCTAACTATCCTTCACTGAGACCTCACTGAGCATGACACCAGTTTCCCATCGATGTATGTCTGCAGTGGTTGGCAAATCTTTGCTTGTTTGGGAAGCTTATTTTTCATACGAGATGCAATAAATCTATAACTATGGTTGCTGGTCTATTGTTGTGTAACATGGTGATGGCAGTCACAGTAATTGTTTTGAAGTCATGTGATTTAAAAAAAAAAATCTTCTGGGGTCTACAACTTGTGCTGCTTGATATCCAGGGAGATCATTGCATTGTCCCAGTGGGGAACTCTGAGCCATGAATGTGGGCATTTTTTTCTCTTGACGGGTGGTGGTGGGTGTGTGTTGGGTGGGTTTGGGTAGGGGGGTAACTTGACTCTTGATGTTGGAAAATCGGCTGATGTTTTTGTACATTTATTGCTCCTCTGTGGAGAATGTGGAACCATAGAATCACTAAAATCTTCATAATTGATTTCAGTCTGACTGAGATCGCTGTGCTGTGATTGTACATCTTTCCTTATGTCTGTATTCAGATCTGCACAGATATTTGATTTGATCTAAATGATACATTCCTGGTTTATTGCCTCAGCTTGAAAAAAAAGTAGTGTATTACTGATCAGCACAAGTTATTGATATTGTGTCAAATGAAGAGGTTTGTTAATGTCAGAAAGTGTTCTACTGTATAAATGCTCAAACTATCATTTTATATATAAAAAGAATGCAAACCAGCACAGTCACCCGATGCCTCATCATTGTTCTTGGTATTGATTGATCAAATCATTAATATATGATTTATTATGAAAATCCTTATTTTGTTATGTACCTTGAGTTCATATTATAGGTAAAGGTGACACCACACCACATCAACACAGCTGTAAATGAATCCTGCTCTCAGAGAAATAATGATGTAAAAGACCTGGATGAAAAAGACAGAAATGGCAACCACAATGCCCACAGGAAACAGATCGCACATCAGGAAAGGGCAGATTCTCACATCACACAGCAAAACAGCACGGCTTTGCGCATCCCACAACACAGAGCAATCTC
Source organism: Alosa pseudoharengus (assembly GCF_046254945.1). NCBI lineage: Eukaryota > Metazoa > Chordata > Actinopteri > Clupeiformes > Clupeidae > Alosa > Alosa pseudoharengus. The sequence goes on from NW_027468565.1 coordinate 9,534,822, forward strand.
ACTTCACAAGGAACCAACACAGACGCAACAAAGCACACTCACACATGGGAGACTTATCGGCAACTGAATGACCAACCATGGACCCGCTTTGCCATGAACAAATAGCTTTTTCACGATGTGATGTCCAGACACCAAGCCTAAATGAAAGGAGCTACACTTAAATACAACACTGTTTACAGTACATAGGCTTCCTCTATTACCCTATCATATATAATTGTGTTCTCACCTTTGCTGATGAGTCCTCTTTGTGCTCTCCTCCCTCTTCTTTTCCTAGTTCCTCTCAGTCTCATTAGGAAATCAATGGTCAAGTCTCCTGGGCATCAAGCTCTGTTATACTGTAGCTAGAGCAGTACCACATCTCACACAGTTCTCTCTCACGCGCACGCTTTCTTACACATGCTGCAGCACACACACACACACAATGTTTTTCATTGTTCATATGCATTTTACATTGTTTTTCAAAATTTTTTGGTTTGTTAATAAACCAGATATACTCTGTGATGTTACATCAACTGTACAATTGATGGTTGTTGGCACATATATCTACTGATAACAGGACACTGCAAATGCATATCAGTAAGTGTAGTTTGTTTTGTTCTTTGACTGACAATACATACTGTTGGTTGTGCTGAAGTCTTCCAGGTGAACACCACCTTCTTCTCCCTCTCTCGACTTGTCTGCACAGGAAGTGCCTGGGTCGATATCTTCTCTCATCAGCTATAACGCACTAGTACTATTGACCCGGCTGCACAACAACCAGGGGAGAAAAGACAAATGACTACTGTTGAGTTAAATTTAAATAAATGAATGATCAATACCCCTTCACACCTTTTGAGAAACTGCTGAATGTCCTTGGGGGTAGTGGGATGTGTGAGCATGAGTGTGTGTTTGTGTTTGTGTGTGTGTGTGTGTGTGTGTGTGTGTATTCTTGCATGTATTTACATATGTAAATGTCCCCAATGTTGCTGCATCAATTATAATCCATTCCCTTCTTGAAGTGACGGTCCGCTAGTCTAATTCTGTAGATAAACCCCATTTACAATTCATATGAAATTCCCCCTTGAGTAGAGCGTAATGTGGTCCCACTTTCCAAATAGCCTACTCATTGGAGAGATTTAAGGTGGGCAGATTTGAAAAAAAGAAAAAAAAAACACACACACACACTAGCAGAGTAGCAGAGGCCATGACAGACACACACACCGATGGCCCAGCCACCAGCCTGTTCCCAGTCGGCCCTCTGTAATCAGACTCAGCACTTAATCCTGCCACCAACCAGGCGAGACGTGTTTTTCCACAGCCAACGAACCACGCTGGTCACGCCAATTGACCGCATGACACTCTGAACCCCCAGCTGTAGTGGCGCTGAGCAGAAGCAGCTGTGTTGGTGATGCAGTCATTCAGTTTGGGGTACAGAGATATGACAGGGGATTGGTGTTTTAGCTGGTAATATTACTTTGCTCTGAATATGGATGTACCCTTATATACATACAGTATGAGATATTGGTTGGGTTTGGTTAAGAAAGAGAGAGAGAGAGGTAGAGACAGAGAGAAAGAGAGAGAGCGTGTGTGTGTAAATGGGAGGGTGGGGGCAGGTGTTCTAGGCGTCTCCTGGGACCAATGTAGATTGTGCTCCGATGGTCCAGATCTGGAATTACAATTTAATGACAGCAAGGGCACCATTCCCATGGGACCAGGTCCTCATATAATTATCCAATAGACACTCCCACCCGAACCAATCCCTCACCACAGACACGTGCTCGCAAACATACAATAGGCCACCCCAGCATACATCACATGCACACCCACCCGCATGCGCGCGCGCGCGCGCGCACGCACGCACGCACGCACGCACGCACGCACGCACGCACGCACGCACGCACGCACGCACGCACGCACGCACGCACGCACGCACACACGCACGCACGCACGCACGCACGCACGCACGCACGCACGCACACACACACACACACACACACACACACACACACACACACACACACCATACACACATTAATATTCCATTTACAAGTGTTTGATATTGAGTTAAATATGAATTATTCCTATTGTTCCTCAGTGTTCAGACTGACTACGTATGCAACAGTGTGTTAACTCTACATTGCATCATACACCAGGAATGACTGCACTGCAGAGAAAACAATACAAATACAAGGTTGTGGTGGGGCATCAGAGAACTATTCATTCATAAATCTGCCAAATCTGGCCTGCCATTTTTTTTAATGGCATTTGACTGGCGGTTGAGCAATAATGGGTGCTTTGACTCCTGCCAACCCAGAACAGGTGAGGTGATGTCCCCTCAAGCCACAGAAAGGGGAGATTTCTCCCCATGCTCAAAGCTGCTCTCCATCACCTCTGTGTGCCTCGCCTGACTGCTGATGGCTTTCATGATCACAGCTCAGCCACGGAGGAATTACTGCTGTAATTAGTGCCTAAATTACAACTCCAGAGTGCTGAACTGCCCTCGGGCACCCAAATGTAATATGCTGCCTCTCCTGCCACTCTCCCTCACACAAAGGACTTCATTACCTTTGGCACACAAACAATATTGGACCTCCGTCATCCATCTCAGACTCACTCAAGGGAAAGGCCAAGAGAGGGTCAGTGGAGGATGTGGACGTACAGTATGCAGCCCTCTCCTTTTTCTGCTGTGAGTAGAACTGGGATGTTTTGATTTGGGAAACATCTCTCCCCCTCCCCTTCTAAAGTGAGACCTCTCCCTCTCCCTCCAATTCCAAAAATAGCTCTTGTGCTGCAGATTGCAATAGCAGCAGATTGTTGCAGACTGACACAGCACTTTTATTTTTTGTTTATTTTCCTTCATTTTCTTTTTTTTCCTCCAGGCTTCAATGGGTTGAGGCGGATAGTTTATTCCCCACAGGTATTCTGCCAATCACCTCTCTCTGTCTTTGTCTCTCTCTCTCTCTCTCTCTCTCTCTGCCACAATGCACAAAGACAAATTCCTTTTCTTTCTTGTACTCTTACTTACTTGTGATCATATTTTTGTATATTTTATAACAGCCCTCACACAGAGTTGTTTGCTTTGTTTTTAATAGACCTTTTCACCTCAAGGGAAGCCTTGCCATAGCATTATAACAGTGTCTGACTTTTCACACAAATAAATGATGTGCACACACAAATTCTCAACATTAACAAAACATCTTTCACGAAAGGCCCATCTAAAAAGAACTTATCCATGCACTGAAGTATAATAACACATAGCATAAGAAATGCTCACAGATGGGTGAGAGAAGGACTTTGGCAGGAGGAGAGGGTATGAGTGTGAGTGTGTGTGTATGTGAGAGAGAGTGTGTGTGTGTGAAGTGGGGGTGGGGGGATCTTTTGTGCTGTGGGGCTCAGGTGCAGCTTAGGCCCCCCTTATCTCCCCATCTGACAGTGATCCCCTGTGGGGAGGGGCCGTGTGGAGGAGTGGGGAGTGCTCTGGGGCACATGCTGAACAGAGGATTCATTCCCTGGTGGAGAGGGGGGGGGGGGGGGGTCTATTTGGTCTTGACCTGCCAGATGGGTGTTTGGGACTGGTGACAGAAGCCTCAGATGAATACTGCTCAAACAGGCTCAAACACATACATGCACACACACGCATGTGCACACACACTCTCACTCCGGACATTGACACACACACGGACACACAGACACACAATGAATTCTACTCTTCATAGAAGAGGGTGCAGGGGAAGCACAATGAGGAGACCTAAAGAAAACAAATGAAAACCGCAGGGGAAATTTCCTCTCAAATTAAGGGAATATGCTGTAGTTGTTGGCACTTACTTTCATAAACTTCAACTAAAGGAGCTTGAGTAAAATGGGGTAGTCATTGTTGATGAGGCAAAAAAACAAGGACAAATCTGTTTGTTTGCCTTCCGCATTAAAATCGCTGAACTTTTACAGCACAATCCCAAGTAAACAAGACATCCACTGACCGGGCTCCAATTAAGTTAAATATAAAATGACTGACTTATGGAATGAGCTATTAGAACAAAAATGACAAATAAGGCAAACAGAACATCGTTTGTGTGTTTGTGTGTGGAAGAGAGGAGGGGGGGCACAGAGAGTGACAATGTAGTAACATTAAAAGTGTCTCTGAGAAATATACATCTGCTTTCACGAGGCAGTAACCCTAACCACTCTCTCCCTCATCGCTCCGCTCCTCCACTCCTCTCCTCCATTCCTCTCATCCTTCTCTTTCTCCTCCTCCTCAGCATCTCTCTGGCTGTCAGTAGTGATGCTCTATGTGTGATGTTGAGTGTGAGGTGGGAAAGAGTATTCTGGCACTGCTCACAGCCACACACAGACTCAGTGTTAATGACTCTGAACTCACATGACTGTGCGCAGACGGGCTTACACTTGACACACACACACACACACACACACACACACACACACACACACACACACACACACACACACACACACACACACACACACACACACACACACACACACACACACACACACACACACACACACACACACACACACACACACACACACACACACACACACACACACACGATCTAGTGCTAGTGTCATGTCAGGAGGTAACACTCAGAGAAGCTTATTTTGGTTATCAGTAGAACACAGAGTTAATATTAATCCTGACAAGAGAAGAAGTGTTATAGCGATACAAAACTGGAATTGAAACTCTTAATCCAGGAAAGTTGCAAACATTACACTCTCCTGAAATCAATTTATTGAAATTACTGGAGAACAACAGAAAAAAGATAAGTGCATTTTCCAAATGAGAAAAAAAATAGGCATATATCTCAGTTTTAAAAATCAATCTTGCAGAGCAAATGTGTGTGTGTAGATTTGTTTGTGTAAAAATATCATTACACATCATCTGTGTAGTGTTGCCTAACTGGTACAATTGAAACAGAATGTTTGCTAGGTTATTTTTCTCCTCCATTTCACCAACGCCTCTCATACACACAGGGTATTAGCAAATACGTGCCTCACAGCCTTGCACCTTAGCCCTTCGCCTCCTGGCAGTCTGCACCGTGTCAGCTGCTAAACGAAGCGTGCCACTGTCGCCGGTGTTTTCTGAGTGCCTGCCCGCCCGGGCGTCAGATGCACAGTGCTGATTGAGTGAGATGCACCTCGTCGGCTCGCTGCTGGTGGAGGGTAATTGGTGCCCCGCCTCGAAATGTGCTCCTCATTTGTGGACTTCCTGGGGTTGCCACCACATGCTCCTGCAGAAAGCCCAAGAAGCCTATAGCAGCTGACCCCAGAGCTGATGCAGTGATTTGGAACAGGGATGGATGCTAGATCAGGGAACACAGAAAAAAAGCCTTTGTGTTGGTGTCTGAAATAGAAAGGTCTTAATGAAACTGTACCAACTACCAAATGTACCAATTACTTGTTTGCTCACTGCTCAGACTAAAGTGATTTAGTAGCCTATGCCACGAGAGGGGTAGCCTACAGGCTTCTATACTACATTTATATACTGTAGATAGGCTACTATGGTATAGTGCAGTACATATACTGTAGCCTAGTCTATACTATATAAACTACATGAAGTCTGTTACAAGTCCAGTATACTGTATTTTCAAATTGGAGTTACAAAACAAAAGCACCACCAGAACAGGTGCATATAACAATACCACTTAGCAGAAGAGAAGTGCAAAATGATGGAACATGAGAAACAGGCAGAGGAGTATGTGGGGTGAGAAACAGCTTGGAGAACAGAATGAGTGTGGATAGACAGAAGGAGAGAAAAAGAGAGAGAAAGAGAGACAGAGAGAATGGATAAAGAAAAGACTTGGAAAAAGTCCAACCCACGTCTACAGACCATCCAAACAGCTGTCAGAATCCTGAAAAACATACAGGCTCAGGAGTACACAACAGGGGTGTATGGTATGGGCGTACACGTCTCTGAGGGTGGCATATGTACCAATAGCAAAAAGGAAGCGATAAGACATAAGATAAGATGGTATCAGGATATGTGTTTTCTCCCCAAAGATCATTATCCAGATTAACGAGATGTGTTCTGTGAAGGATGCAGTATGGGAGGTAATGGGATGAGTCATGTCACTTGATATGTCTACCTCTTTTTAAGCGCTGACCCTGTGCGCATGTGTGTGTGTGTGTGTCTGTGCGCGTCTGTGTTGGCTTTGCTAACAGCTTTGATGCCTCCCCACATCTCACAGGAGACTCGTTTCCATGGTTTCCAATGAGATGAGGGCCAAAAGAGAAAGAGAGAAAGGGAAAAAAACAAGATGAAGGCAGAGATTAAGATGCAACCCATGAGATATTATCATGCGTTAAAGTATGAAAAATAAAGGCAAATGTATGTGTTAAAGACAGAAATGTCTTGAAATATTACATACTTAAAGGTGTCTGTGATTCTAATCCAATACACTTTTTTGTAAAATTCAGATCATTGCTCCTCAGTGCTCTAGCTGTCCATTGCGTGTGTACCCAGTCTGCTCTGAGTGTGTACTTACAGTCCTGGTTTTGTACATGGGAAACAAATATTGGGTCTCAAAACGAGCTGTAGCCTATACACAATTTCAGCCAATCAACTTCAGAAGCATGTAAGGGAAGGATGCGATGTGTGAATTTAATAACATCCTTTACGGATGTAAATGTCTTTATTCAGCATTTATTTACCGCAGTAGTTTATGTAATTATAAATATTTCGTTAAAGGTGTCTCTACCGTCCAGAGAAAGGTTGTTGATGTTTGTAAAGAGATGATCTGAGAGAAGCAAATGCTGCTATAGCTGTTTCTTTGACAAGCACTTCACTTATATCTACAGATATAAAGGATAGGATCATTGTAGAGATGAGTATCCAAACCCTGTGTCAACAGCAGAAAATTACTACGCCTCTGGTAACCTTGGAATGCACCCTACCCCCAACATGCTGCACATGCACACACACACACACACACACATCCCTGTTGCAGTTCCGACAGCCTGCTGTAAGGCACCATTGGTAGCATGTGTCTTTGTCCCCCCAGAGACCAATTTGGGTGGAGCACCACACACAGCCTAGACCCTTACTTTCAATTTAAGATGAGATCGTATTGGACGATATCTTTGGTTGCCTGGGCGATGCGGATGCCGCCATCTGTCATGCTGTTGGCTGCCTGGGTAATATCTTCATTTTGGTTGTGATGAATTTGCAGTTTCTCTGGCATGAAAGGATTACTGGGGATGGTAATGAGTCAGGATTACGACTAGATGAAAGCCAGTTGCCAAGGCAAGGACTTATGTGAGTCCATGTTCAGGTAATTTCTAAAAATGACAGGTAATATAAGTAGGCTTATAAAATTATTATTTTTAATTAAAATACCAATTTAAATAGCATACCTTCACAGAAGCAAAGAATCTGACAGGCGCCTCTGGATAATTCAACTTAAAATGATTTACCCTGTAATTTTGTGTTGAACAGTTAACAGTAAGCTTTGTAGTTTAATGTAGACCAACACCTGTTCTTTTAACATGAGTAAGAATGATCAACTTTTTCTGCTTGCTGAAATTTAACACATTTTCAGTTGCACTGCCAAGCCAAACATAAGGGTCACACTCACTGGAGTTTATAATATAATAAGATTAGATTTAATCATATTTGGGATTTTCTTCTTTAATCTTTTATTTACCTATACCACTTCAGCCAAGACCTATTCAGGAATACTATCATACCACATCAACACAGACCAAAAATAACTGTTTGGAGAAATGAACTAGGTCTCTAGTGTCAAAGACATGTAGTATTAAGGCACAGAGTGCAAAAGACATTGTACTGCAGCAGCACTGCTTCACCACTGATGATGCGTTAACATTAATGTCTGTGAGGTCAGATTTTTTTTGTGTGGTCTGTCACACATGACAGCTATCTCAAGGACAGAACTGGTCACCACACTCTAAAGATATTACCCGAATGTAGCCTAACTGGAATGTAGGGATTTTGTATATTTGAGAGTGTGATGTCATATTATCCTAGAAAGTAAAATGATCAGATCTGCTTTTATTATTACTGAGAGATTCACACAAAGAACTAACCTATAGGGGTACAAAGTGTGCACCAGATGAACCCTCTTCCCTTGATGTTTGAAGAGAAGGCTGCATTTCTAGGCTTTACTCTGTGGAGCCAGAAAAAGGGGCACCCGTCCACACTGTAGCAGAGACACAAATGAACTCTGCTGCAACTCATGTTTCGAGACACAAGCAGTCATAAAGGCTCATAATATAACGGCAAAGAGCTAATAGAGAAAAGAGCACCACTGCCCTCTATCTTCTGGAGGCTAGAGAGACACCCTTAATTAAAATGAGCACTTTATTTTCTCACAGAGAATATGAACAAACTAAGATGTCGGAATAAATTAATCAATTGCATGTTCAGGAAAATGACACCATAACGAACAGTAAACCACTCCATAATTCAATTCCTAGGATCAGAGAAAATGAATGAACTGTTCAGTGATTTGTTGGTCTGGCAGTTTTCATGGGTGTAGTTCACTCAGATCAGAGGATATTGGCAGCATCGGGTAACCTCTGGCCTGTGCTGAGCTCAGACAGGACATCTCCCCATACACTAAGACCCCTCTCTTCAAAGCCGCCGTCACCTTCTTTCAGCTCACGCAACTCTCTCAGTGTCTCTCTATCCAGGGAATGTCCACTTGAAAGTAAAGATCTGAAGTGTTCTGTGAGTGCTGTGAATGGCACACCACTTCCTTCACTCGCCACCCATTCACCAACAGTCACATCGTAGGACAGAGCCAAGGCCCAGTTTTTCAGTATGCCCATGTATGCCAGCCAAAACCCCTCTGACTGCTGTGCCAGTTCTGTCAAAGTCAACACTGGCAACGCTTGGCACATGTTCAGTATTGAGTTTGGGTTAGCCTGCAGCCAAGAGAAGATGAAGTTTCTGGTGACATCATGAGCCGGAAAGTCTTCGCAAGAGAGAAGAACACCTGCAATAATTTCTGGAGCACTGTTATCGCTGACAGGCTGAAAAAGAGAATCCAGCAGGCTACTAACAAGGCTTTCATTACCGTTGTGTGAGAGAAGGTTTTGTATGTGTTCCCGTAAGATCGAACCTTTCGCCAGAGGTTCCACACATAAACCACGCGTGTCTCTCCTATTTCCGTTCGTGGCCCGTAAGACTTCGCCAGCTGACTTGAAAGAAATGGACCCAGGGAGGTCAGAGAAACCCATTGACACGGGACCATCTCCACATCTATCGTTTGGTTTAAAACTTCCCAAAATAACTTTTATCACAGAACAAGGACACGCGGGATTCTTCAACAAACTCACCAGCAGCACATCTCTACACCGACCCAAGTCGAGAAAAGTAAAATCCCGGTGTTCCGTGAAAGTTCTTCGTAGGAGTTCGTTGGTTTGTCGCAGTCTGTTTTCTATTGCGGTTCTAATGGTTGGGTTTGTGTTGAACCTCTTATAGATGTGCTCACAGTAGTCGCTCCACTGGAAAGCCCTATCCACGGTGCCCTCATCCCACCACTTGACATACTCAGTCTGGGAAATGGCTATCAACTCCGAGGTGCTCTCTAGGTTTTTCAAAATAGCCTCCATGCGGCGCTCTCTTTCAAAAGGCTACCTGACATTTCCAACCCCGTGGATGCTGGCAATCTTTTCAGCCGTAGCCTACTCTCGGTCTATGATATTCTCGTTTTCCGACTGAATAATTAATTTCGGACAACTACTTCACTGTAACAAAAAACAGACGTTTCTTGTGCAGTGCATCGGAACCGGAAGCGACTTTCATGTTGTCAAAATAAAAGCCGCTTCTAAATAATAGCCTTAACACGCAAAACTGATAGCCCGCTGAACATCTGGAATGACGCACGTGGTGATTAATAATAGCTACATTACAGGCTAATAATCTTGCAGACTAGATGCAGTTTTTCCTTCTTCTTTAGTTTACGCAGCCTAGATATGTCAAGATTAATTTCGTCTTCAATTATCCCAAGCTTTAAAAAAATAAATAAACATGCCTCAACACTACATTGAGTTTTAAACAATTATTATTTTCTTAAAGGGTTAACAGTAGCCTCCTCAATGGACTTGACAAAAGCCTCCTCTGGTCATGGACTTGTATTCAGTCCATGAGCCCATTCTACTGTCTGAGAGTATCCTCCCACTTCTAGCGAGCGAGAGGGGGGAAGAGCAATAGAGAGGGATCTTGAACTCCTGTCAGATCACTGTTTTTGCAGGCAGTAGCCCTGTCTAGTCATATCCATGCTGTTGTGCGCTACTCGCAATCCGTGAAACCAGAACACTGAAATTGTGAAGTTTAGGAAGCATGCGTGTACGGATTCTGCATGACCTTAGAAGCAACAGAGAAGAGCGGTCCGTCACCGAGAGTTGCATTGAAGAAGGTAAAGTCACCAAAAACGATGCTTAAAATTGCCTGCTCTCTAATGAAAAGTGACTTAAATTCTCTTGATTCAGAATTATTTAAATTTAATGATGAATGCTTAAATTCTCAATAAGTATAGGGCTATGTTGCTGTATGGCTACATCGCAATTTAACTTTAACTGTGGACTAAAGAGTAACGGTGACCCTTACTCCAAATCACTGTTGTTACAGATGATTGTTGTTGGATAGTTTCTGGGTTTTCTCTCTAAATTCATCAGGGTACTCCAAGTAGCTTAGGTTATTTTAGCCTACCTTTAACCTACTCTGCTTACCCCATTTTTTGCCATAAAACTTGGGGGGAAACCTAATGGTTTGCTATTCTGTATGGTTTATGGCAGGCACAGTGGGTGGCTGAATATTTTATTGTTCTTTTGACATATTAATAAAAAAAAAGAAAATATGCATTTCTGTCTCAGTATTCCCTTCTATAAAACTTGCGACTTTTGTGGCTTTTAAAATATGTCATAAATGCTTAAATAGAAAGAGGGTGTAAATGAAGAAACAGACAGCTTTGAAATCTTATTGCAGTTGTAAAAAGTCAGAAAGGGACTTGATGCAATCAACATCTGCCCTCACTCCAAACACATGAAAGAGGTACAACTGCATTTTCTACATTTTCTTTTTACTCAACCATGAAATATAACAACAGTTCAACTTATGTCTTTTGGATTTGTGTAAATGCTGTTACTGTTTTCAAACAAAACTAATCAGGACAAATTCCAGTATTGCTTAATGCCATATATGTGATTTACAAGGAGTCTGCGGCCCTCACAAGCTCCACACAAAAGGCCTAAATGACAACTGAGACATATTTTTCGCTTGAACTTATTTTCTGTTGCCATTTGTCTATGCATCTGTTCATTCAATCTGAAAATAGAGAAGGGAAATTCATCACACAAAGAAGACATTTTGCTGTCTGTGACATAACTCAGACAACTTTCAAAAAGGGTGCTTTTGTAACATGAGACACCAGTGATAGCACAGATCAGCTTAACAAGAGCCCAGTTCAATAATATTCTTTAGAGCTGTAGACATGACCACATTGCCATTGGCCTTGTTGGGCAGGGCATGAACCTTATGCTGTGATGAGTATGAAATATTTGTCTGTCATCATGCAGCAGCGCTTTCCAGGGCAATACAGTGCTTCGATTCACTAGAGGCAGATCTGATCCTTTTGCCCTTCTCACCAGGTGGGGACGGACATGCAGCCAGAGAAGTGCTGAGCGGCAGTTATTTTTTTGGGGAGGGTCAAGGTTTTGTGTGTGTGAGATCTGGGAGATTGCAGGATAGTGTAGCAGGACTGTGGACCTGAGAAGAACACAATATGTCCTCTCTCCTGACATCTTGACTCAGCATCCCCACCCAGCTCCTGTATCACATAGTGGATACTGTGGGGTCAGATGCTGCACTGAGGTCAAAGGTCACCGTATATACCCAAGGTGACAGCTGACTGAATCAGTCTTGTACTGGCATTGACCTGCACTAAACAAGGGTTGTGTATCAGCAGTGGTCTGGTCCCAGGCTCGGCAATCAGGAGGGGAGTGTGTGTGTGTGTGTGGGTGTGCCCCCCCTAAAGGGAATTTTGACATTGGTGGGTCATGTGACACACTGCAGTAAACCCCCATTTGCGGAGAAGGGTTAGGGGGGGTGTTATTTCAGCAAATGTGTCAGACAGTGCAGTCCATGCTGTTCACTGGACATTGTGATCCCATCAGGCCATAGGAACACAATCAATGGCCACACTCCTGAACTACTTCCTCCTCTGTTAACTCTTCCTGAGCAGTGATGCAAATATAACTGTGAGCAGTCACTCATACGTACTCTTTGATAGGACTTTTTCCATGCATTATCAGAATCAGGAATCAATTGGAGGAGAACAGCCTTTGCAAATAGATTTGGAGATTGGTTGTACACTCAGTTGCTCCACATTTGGAGTCCCTCAGCAGTCCATGTCTAAGCTTGAATGAAATAAGTCTTTCATAAGAGGAGAGCAGCACATCCTCATGCACACGACACAAGGCTCAAATGTTTTGTCTCTGCTTGGCTAACATAGACTCTTTACACTGAAAAGATGAAAGTGTTCCTTACATCTCTCTCATGCCTGTGTCAAGGGTATATCAACACATTCATGGGAATGTTACACCTGTGTGTGTATGTGTGTGTGCTGGGGGTTAGTTGGTTGGCTACATATGCATGTGTGTTTTAGGAGTATGTGTGTGTGTGGGTGTTTTCTGTGAGATACTTTATGTGTACCTGTACTCTTTTTTGTATACTTTCTTTGCTCATGTTTTTGCAATGAACAGTTGACAACTTGAAGCAGGTGTAAAATTACATAAAAAGTGAAACAATTCTGTGGTAGTTCTCCTAAAAGCAAACTAGTATCCTCTGCTAATGAGAGTTTAAGAGTTTGGGATCTGGAAAGGTTCCATTCATCAACAATTGATTCCAGTGTTTTATATGATCCGTCAAGGAGAAATAGGGTCGAAAATAAAACCTTGTATTTGTTAACAGCGACACTGTTAATTCTGTCATTAACATTTAAGTGGCTGATTGTTAACCCTAGACCCCCAGTGAACTTTCATTTACTGTTTTATTGGATTTATATTAGCTTGCAAACATTCTTTGCTAGCTTTCCTGGGGTCCTGGAGTCTCTCTGCTTTTATTAACTCCTGTGTTAACTTACCTTCCTGTGTGGTGTAATTTCATCCATGAAATATATAATAATATAATATCTGGTGTATTATCAACAACTTCCCAAATGGCCACTAACACCTACACAGTGTCATTTATTGGGGAAATGACCCCTGTATATGTGAAACTGATAGATAGCCAGGCTCACTCAGTCAGCTCTTAAGAGTATATTATGGGTGTATTGCACAGTATGGGTATGTTTCAGCTTGCAGATAACAGGACACAATCCTCATCACACTGTTAACAGACAGTCATTAGGGCGTTTTTAAGTACACTATGCTCTACAGTGAGGACACCATCATTGGACGATTTACTGCCTTCTGAATTAAATGTGAAGGAGAGCCCAACTGCAGTGTTCAGATTCCATTCATTCCTGTTATAAACTGTACATATACGCATAGCCTTCTGTCCTCAGTGAGAGAACTGTGAGTGTTTCCCTGTCCAGCAGTGCAACATCACAGCGAGAGGTGGTGCAGAAAACATAAGGTCAGCACATAACCTTCGCTTACTCTGGTCTACATGCTGAAGAGCACCGTCCCTCAAGACACACACACACACACACACACACACACACACACACATACACACACACACACACACACACACACACGCACACACACAAACAAACACACAAACAAACACATAGACAAACACACAGGCACACACACACACCTCATCAACATTCCTATAGACCTGGCAAAAACCAGATGGTTTTAAATGTGGGTAGGCAATCACATTCCACTGAAGGACTTCACTGAGTCAAATGCCTTTTGACAAATCCAAAAATACAGCAGACTCCTTCTTATTCTGTTCCCTACTTTGAGTCAGACTGCATTGGTGTCATGCCCTTCCTGGCCCACAGAGTGATTCCTGAATGGGGTGTTTGTATCAAGAGCCATTAAGAATCGCCTTAAGCCAAGCCCCACAGGACATGTGCAAGTCCCAGGTGCATCTAAAGAGCCTTCTCTACCTTTTATGATTGTAGTTTATTCAGTAAATATTGAGTTTATAAGGTGTGGTTTCCAGAGCCAACTAGGCTGACAAACAAGAGACATTGTGAAGAGAAAAGTTGAGAATGGTTTGTATTCAGACATGGGCCAATTATATTTCTCTGCCTGATTCCTGGATCTAATATCTTACATAAGTTAATGAATTCAATACTGAACTTAATGAGCTCTAGATGCATATACGATGTCCTAAACCTAAAGCAATACATGTATTGGACATGCTATTCTAAAAGCGATATATCTGTATGTGTGTGATTATTCTGCCAGTGCTGGGAGACTTCTCTTGTGTTTTGGTGCAAGGGTATTGGATCTCACCTGAGGTATAGTGCTTTGCATTGAAAAGACACACTCAACCCGCTTGTCTGTTGCTCCGGCCTCAAATTACTCCATCCTGTATTTGTTGATTGTACATGACATTGTTGATTTTTAGGATTAGTTTTAAATGTTTTATGCATGGCTGGATGGTTGACCCTGACAGCATGACTCTCTGGCACTGTGAAAGCATGCATGTTTGGCAAGGGTGAGGTATTAATAGGCCTCTGGCTCATCTTTTAATGACTATGATGAGTGTTTACTCAGACTTATGTATATATTTGTCAGTGTCAATGTGTGTCCAATTAACAGATAATTGCTATATCCTGTATGATAAGTGTCTTGTCTCAAGTTCCATGTCTTTGAGCTTCGTGTGCAGCCACGGTGACATGTACAGCACATGCTGCTGAACACGGCCTGTTTAGCATCACACGGCAGGAACACATAACATTATACATGGAGCAAACACCTTTTACCAAAGCAATGCCAGGGAATTTCTATTCCAAGGCACTGCAATTTTAGGGAATGCTTGCAATTTTCCTCTGTTTATAAGTATGTGTGTTCCTAAGGAAGAAACCCATGGACCCTCTGTTTATAAGTATGTGTGTTCCTAAGGAAGAAACCCATGGACTTTGTTACATGGCCCATGGAGTTGGCATTGTTAGCAGCTTGTTTTCCTAGTGGAGTGGCAGAATCGCTGCCTGCTGTGTTGTGGCTAGAATGTCCAGACCCGTGTCTCATTAGTGACCACAGTACAACTGCTGCTGAATGACCTCTGCCCACTTCTGTTAATCAGTAGCAGGCACTTGACCCAGTAGCAGCTGGCAAACTCACACCACTGTATTCACACTATCTGTGAAGCAGAGGTCCACTGGAGGCTAGTCGCTTGGTCACACTGTCGAAAAAAGACAGTCGTACCGGCCCCAGCCGTGGCGCAACTAGCTGGGGCACCTGCACAGTACGCCGGCGACCCGGGTTTGATTCCCGCCCTGTGGTCCTTTCCTTTCTTTTTCGTACCTCAGGTTTGTAAGCCTGTAGTTTCTAGACTCTGAGTCTGGTCAGGAAGTTGGACAGTACATGACCCCATCGAAGACTTGGAATCTTGCACAACTCTCTGAGCTGCCCATACTGACAATCACTATATAGCTTGTTGGGATAGACTGCTGCCAAATTCCACCTCACACAAGCCCCACTGCTTTGTTATTATGACCTTATGACAAATCTACAAGACCCCAGGGCATCCCCACGGTAAATAAACCCCTCTGTCCGGCGAAGACAGCTCTCTTACTGTAGGGCCGTAAAAAAAACACTCTCACATCTGGTGCCCAGTTGTGCCTTTTACCTCTTGTTTAACCCATGTTTGCTAACTATTAACCACGGACAAGGGTGGTGAGATTGGGGTTAAGAAAGTAGTTGAAACTGGAGAAGAATTGTGACATTGTTTAGCACAGAGGATGAATGGCTGGCAGAGGATGGTAAGCACTGCTGTGAAAAGGGATTGCTCTGTTAGTCGCCTACCTGCCTGCCTGGATTCAATGCCTGACATAGATCCTGCGGTATAATGACACCAATGTCTGCACTGTTCTCATATAACTTTGTTGGAGGATTTGGGTTGTTGTGTCGTTAGCTTGGATTACGGATTAGCTTTCCGGTGTATATCATAAGCAGTTCAAGTCATTAATCTGTCCATCTGTTAATCTGTATCTGTCTCTCTTTCTGTCTCTCTTTGTTGTGTAAGATAAGCCCTCTCTATCCTTCCCTCCGTCCTGACTGCCTTGTAAAGGCCGCTGCTCTGGACAGTGAAGGGTTGGTGGAAGGCGACGTGAGGTGAGGGAGGGAGGGAGGGCTAACTCCGTGTCGTGCCTGTTGGGAATGTTCCGTGCCATTTGGACTGCTGTAAACTACACCACAGATCTGGCCAGGTGCACAACAGGTCTTTCTCTGTCTTGGACTCTGTAAGAAACCGCAAACGGGGCTTGTCTATCATTTGATCACTCACTGTCTGTCACACTCTCTCTCTATCTCTTTTTCTCTCTCTCTCTCTCTCTCTCTCTCTCTTGCTGTCTCTTTATGTATCTGTGTAGGTATGTATGTAATTGTATGGCCAGATATTTATGTATTGTGCTACTATATGTATTCAGTTACATGTGAGATGCAGGGTCTGAGATGTGAAGTCTGTACTTTTGGAAATGCACAAAAATGTTATACTGTATGATGCAGTCACAGAGGTGTGTGTGTCTGTGTGTGTGTGTGAGAGAGAGAGAGAGAAAGAGAGAGAGACAGAGAGACAGAGAGAGAGAGAGTGGTTGTGCTGGACCGTAGTAACTTGTAAACTCTAGTGTGGGAAAGAGATGAGTCTGATGTCAGAGATAAAAGATACAAAAGATGAATGGAAATAAAATGAATGGGGAAAAAACCCTGGAGAAGGATGAAGGGATGAGGGCTAAACGAGTACTGATGGAGTGAATGGTGAAAAGAATGATTAGAGAGCTGGTGTAGGATTAGGCAGGTGATAGCTGAAACAGAAGCTGTGTGAAATGGTCAGTTGGCTGGCACGGAACTTTGGGCAGTGAAAGAGGTGACTGTGCAACAGATTGAGATGCCCTTTTAAATCACTGACTCCTACACTGACATTTGGCACTACAGGAGCCTACTGACTCATGTCCAGACAGAGATGATAACCAGAACCTCAAAAGTCAGTGTTTGAATATGTTTTGTTCATGTTGTGCTGTTTAAGGTATAGTCAGTATAGCCTACAGTACAGTGGCAAGAAAAAGTATGTGAACCCATGCTAAAGTTGACTAAAAAGAGGAATAAAAAATCATCCTTTGGAAATTGATCGTAATGCCTTAATTAAAAACATGAGGAAAACTCCAACCTTTAAGGACACCAATTTTCTTTGTGAATGAATAATGTATCTTAAATAAATACAGGGGCATAAGTATACACACCCCTAAGGTAGATTTTTTTTTTTTAAATGCCAGTTATTTTATGGATCCAGGATACTATATGTATTCTGATAAAGTTCCCTTGGCCTTTGGAATTAAAATAGCCCCACATCATTACATACCCTTCACCATACCTAGAGATTGGCATGGTTTTATTTCAGTTAGCCTAATATCTGATTTGATTTGCATTGAGAGATAATCTTATGGAAAGTACCCCATGCATTTCTGCATGGGTTCACATACTTGCCACTGTATATGTCTGTGATCTCCTCTCCCGCAGTAGTATGTTTAAAACTAACTCACTTCCTAAATGTTATGCAAAGATGTGCAAAGGTATGCAAAAACACACTACCTGCCAGTCTGCTGATTGGAGTGTTTTGGTCATTCAGTTAGCCAGTTTGTGAAAGCTTGTCTTATTTTTTCGCAGGGCAATTAAACTCAGGATCACAGAACGACATGGGTGGCTAGTGGAAATGACCCGAGTCTTTAGCTAAATGAATTTGACTGATAAAAAGTGATACATTCCTGCATACTGTTGTTTTAAAGCAGCACTGTGCTAGTTTTTGTCTATGACTAGCAAGCAACCTATAAGAATCATGGCACTGCAAGAATCTGGCTATTATTCTACCTGGCGTCTTTTGGCAATGTAGGCAAACACATGAGTTTATCTGTCCTTCGCATGACCATGTATCATCAACATTATTTTGAAGATGACACCAAAAAGCTTACCTCAAAAAGTATTAAATTGTTACACAGTGTTGCCTTAACACCATTACAGTACTTAGTATACTGTTGTTAGTCCCACCATAGCTTGTTACCCTCTGTCCCTCCCTCCTTAGCAGTGCTTTATTTTGTCTCTTAATTCTTTTGCAGGGCAGTGAGAGGGGATGATGTGCAGCTCTCTGAGTCCGAAGCACCTGGCCGGCCCGGGGCTGACAGACATGCAGCAGTACAGCCAATGGCTGGCCAGCCGCCACGAGGCCAGCCTGCTGCCCATGAAGGAGGACCTGGCACTGTGGCTCACCAACATGCTGGGTAAAGGAAATGTTCCTCAGACACCTGTGTACACATTGGCACATGCATGCACACACACACACACACACACACACACACACACACACACACACACACACACACACACACACACATTCTCCACCACTTGGTCTGAAAGGTACCATGTAACACCATGAGGTGTATGAGAGATATAGGTACATTGTCCTAAACTGAACCTAACTGAACTGAACTGCAGTTTGATACTCTGCCCTTCAGTGCCCGTGTGAGCAGAGACAGACAGTGAACAGGATATGCCTTTATTTCCCCCATATTATTTGCATGGCGAGAGACATGTCCTGTTCCTCAGTTTGTTTTAGAGGGGCATGTGTGTGTAAGAAAGGTCGTAATTCGTCCACCGCTTAGGGCATGGGAGTCGAAAGCTCCAACCACCCCAGGCTTCCAACTCAGCGGTTAGAAGCGTTCTTAAGGTTAGGGGTGTGAGGATTTACACGGGTAACTGGCATGCTCAGTTCGCCTCCGTTACATGTGCATTGTATGTCTGTGTGTGCAGCATTTGGGTGTACACATTCCACACCCATATAAATGTGTTTGTATGGATCCATTGATGAGACTCATGTTGTCCAACAAAAGCTTTATTAGTGGAAGCAGGGATCACACATGAACTCAGACACCATTACAAAGAAAACACAAGGGAAGTCACTAAAACATGCGCAGTACACGAACAGGGTAGTCACAAACAACACACCAGGATAAACACATGAGGTACAACCAAGGAAAGACTACACATGCTAATACATACAGGGCAAGGTAAATGCAATTACACCTACAAAAGCCAGTATTACACAAGTTAACATTCACACACATTGCATTCTGGGTGGATAGCACTCAGTCCGGAAGACACCGACACTACATTAGTACGTAGTTACGGTACGTTAGTGCTATGTTTGGATAGAGTGTCAATGCCCAACAGACATCTCCTTACAGGTTAACATGGCAGTGAGTAACGGCGCTTTCACACCAAAGGCACTTTCACACCAAAATCACGCTGGTAATGAAATACATCTGTTCTTATTAGTCTTTACACACCAAGGACGAAATTCCTTCGAATTTCTTAATCGCCACAAATTTCGTCCTTGGTGAGTATAAAGACACAGCAAGAACACATGTAATTAATTACCAGTATGATTTCATGCAAGTATTTCTTTCATCCAAAAATTGGGACTTGGTATGAAAGGGCCTTGAGGCCTGGGATATACTTGCTCTTTGTCCAAGCATTTGTGCACATTCGCGCACACAACTGACTGCATTGTGTAAAAAACCCAGCTTCATTACTGTGCAGGCACTACATGTGTTACTGAATGTCTCCCCTTGAGGTCAGACCACAGAATTCAGACCCAGAGTATAGCTCAAGCTGCTCTTGTATCCTCATGTATCTATACTGCACCTATACTATCGGCCATAATGTTCATGTTAATAGTTCATATCACAAACGCGTCACTTTCATTTAAGGACCTGCATGACCAACCATACAGATACAGCATGCATGTGGCAGCCATTATGCGTACACACACATTCCATTATGCGTACACATACACAACAGACATGTCAAAGTCAAGGCCCGCTAACCTAGCTAATCATTTTTAGTTGTTATGCTAACTATGCTAACTATCATGTTAACAATGCTAACATGCTAACTATGCTAACCATGTGACTTAGCTAACCTAGCTAATCATTTTTAGCAGTTTTGCTAAAAATGCTAACAATGCTAGCAATGCTAACATGCTAACTATGCTAACCATACTAACTAGCTACAGTGGGTAGGAGTCATAGTTGATGACAAGTGTTGACATAGTTGATGACAAGTTAAAAGTTGTTGATAGACAGCTAGTTGAATAGATAGTTTAATAATAGTTTAAAAGTAGACTGTTTAAAAGTTGAATGTATATAGTTTAAAAGTTTAAAAGTTGAATGTAGATAGTTTAAAAGTTGTTGATAGACAGCTAGTTTAATAGATAGATAGTTTAATGATAGTTTAAAAGTAGACCGTTTAAAAGTTGAATGTAAAAAGTTCAGTAGTTTAATGGGTTACATTGTTTAACAGTGGATTATTGTAGTGAGGACTTTTATTTTGAAACAGTTTTGGGCAGAGGAAACAGTTGAATAGGATGTGTAGTCTTAATTGACCCAGATTGTATGCTTAAAGCCTGAGGCTGCAGGTGGCCTGAACACCTGCCATAGGATTCTAATTGCTTAATGGCCGTATTATGATGTCATAATCGACAATGTTAAGTCTATGGGGATTTTTAAAAAGTTTTTCTTTAATAGTTTAAGTATAAAAGTTTCAAAGTTGAAAAGTCATACCAACCCGATCTGTTTGAAGACCTACGTTACAAAGTTTGAATGAAGTTTCTAAGTTAAACTGTTCAAGAGAAATTGCGTACGGAAAAAGTGGTAAGCGGAATAATAATAAGAAGAAGAAGTTGCCTAGGAAGAACAGTACAGTGCATTTTCATGCACTGTAATAAGTTGTTGCCTAGGAAGAACAGTACAGTGCATTTTCATGCACTGTAATAATTGTATTGTAATATATTATGATAATTTAATGGGGGGTGGGAGGAGGGGGTGGGTTCATGTAGGTGGGCCCTATGACCCCAAAGCATGCCTTGACTGGGCCTCAGGTCAAAGAAGTTTGAGAAAGGCTGATGTAGACGACAGAGCAGCAAGGAGACATCATATGATCATTTAAACAAGTTTTATGACAAGGTCGGTGAGGATGGGAAAAATCGTACATTTGTGCAAACTTTGCCCGCACTTCAGTCACAGTCATTATTCATTTAATATAAAATACAGTACACGTCTTGGTTCAATAGGTTACGTGCAGTCATTTTAATATGGTTTAATAAACATTGAACCAGTCCGGCCCTCGGCTTGTAGCAAATTTGTTTTTTTGGCCCTCTAATGTATTTGACTTTGACATTATGCGTACACATACACATTCCATTATGCGTACACATACACATTGGTAAAAGCAAGTGTATCCCAGACCTAAGAGTGGGTCAAGTGCTCTGAACATCCTTGCAGTCATCATCTGGGTTGCTGTACTACCCTGCTGCTGAGTGTGACGTGGGAATTCGCCACAGCTGATTCCAATGTGTGCACCAAAACACGACAGCAGGGGGGATTGTGGGTTAATGAGAATTTCTTTAAAGTGTTTGTTTGTTTATTTTCTTCCTAAGTGTTTGCCATCCATTAGTCTGGCTCGTGTCATGGCTCAGATGCAGTGCAGTCATTCAGCAAGTATTTGGAGGTTGATGTTCAAAGTGGACCTGCTACAAGAAAAATGTGAAATGTTTGGTCATGTGTCCCTAGATACGACGTGTGCCATGTGGAAAGCCTTTCTTGTGAATGAGATCATCACATTCATGCAGTAAATTCTATGTGTTTTTCTCCTTCTTGCTTGTTAGGTTATTGTGGAAAAGAGACTGTGTGAAAGTCTGGAAGGCATTCTTCATCACCTCAGTCTCTCTTCTCCAACATTATACATTCTGTGGGAGGAAGTGACATTCATATGTGTGATCCTCACAGATAATGTGAGGTTTTGAAATAAGAAAACAAGTAAAAAGAAAGCAAATATCCCTTTGGAGGCTCTTGAGTGTTTCATGTACACCAGAAAGTTTTGTGTATATGCATTTAAGAAAAAAACCTCTATGAATGGGAAACAAACAGAAAGGACTAAGACATAAATACAATTAAAAAAATCAGGAGTGCAGAAGGAAACGGTGCAATTTGAATTGCTTTTGAACTCACATACCAACTTTTTTCCAAAATGGCAGACTGCATCTTAAATGGTGCAGAGACGTTAAACAGTGTGGAGCACCACAAGTCAAGTCAAGTTAAGTCATTTTATTTCTATTGCACAGTCAAAAACAACAGGAGTTGACCAAGAGTACTTCACAGTCCAGTCAGACTTTAGTGATACATGAATAAAACTAGTGAAGAATACATAAATAAAAGAAACCGAGATTTAGACTGAATAGCAACTCCCCACTTCTCCAAAAGGCAAATGGGGAGAGGGGAACGCTGTCTGATTATCCTGGGCTCTATAGAGACATCAGGAATAGGTGATGACGGAGAAGACAGGACCAGAAAAAAGTTAGTGGATTTCTTAAAACAAAAGATTATTAAAGTGGTTTAAACAGTTCTGTTCAGGTAAGGAGAGTGTGGGGCCTTTCAAAAGGAATGTGTGGAGTCCTGGCTTTGTTCTCTCTGACAGAACCGAGCTTTGGTGCAGTCAAGAGGAGCGTTTCCCCTTCTCAGAACAGAGAGAGAGGGGAGAGGAGAGAGGAGAGGAAATTATTTCATGAAAGGAGAGTGGTGGGGGATGAGGGGTGGGCAGTGCGGGTCGTGAGGGGCTCCCAGTATGTTCTTCCTCTGGGCTCAATTATGACATTTGGAACTCATTAAATTTCATTCACCCCCACCCCCACACACCCCCTCCTGCCTTTTTAATAAAAAACAAAAAAAGAGTGGATGTAGAAAAAAAATCTGCTCCGTTTCTTTCCACAGATACCCCACCACCCCTTCACCCCACGTTCTCCCACCCTCCCCCAACTCCCACTCTCTCTACCACCCCCTGTTACAGTGATCTAACTCTGGAGGAATGGTTTTCTGGAGACCAGGCTCTCTTTTGTGACAGACTTTCGTACTCCACAGTTTTTGTTGTAGTCTTGCAGCAATGCTTTGGCTTATCTGGAGTTACTATGCAAAAAGGCTATCATCTGTTTCCTCGGCAGCTGTCCACAATGAGGTTTGTTTTCTGTTGACTCTCTGAGCCTCCATGTTCTGATATTTGCCCACTGATTGTGGCACTGGGGCTTAGTTGGGCTCCTGGACAATGGCACTGTCCCCCCTACTAAAATGGAGAGGACAATGAGCTGTCCCCAAGTTCTTGCCTTCCCTAAAGGGACATGGACCAACAGTCTTTCACTGTGTCCAAATCAATTAACATTCCCACACAGACTTGACATTCCACAAGAGAAAGAATGTGCACTGCTCATGAAAACCCTTGGACTAGATTTCCTGTCATTTTTTGATCTCAGTTGGAAAGACTTTTAGTCAAATTTATGATGCTATATTTCACTCACGTGTTCCATACTGTACAGTCACTCACAAAATACCCCACTCTTCTGTTATATTTTCACACATGTAAAACTTTCTCTTTTTTCCTCTCTCTGTTTCTCTCATATTCTCTTTCTCTGATTCTCTCTCTCTCACTATTTTATATCATTCTAATCATTCATCTCTCGCTACCCATAGGTCAAGAGATCACTGCGGAGAGCTTCATGGATCGTCTGGACAATGGCTTCCTGCTCTGCCAGCTGGCTGAGACCTTGCAGGAGAAATTCCGACAGAATGGTGGCGAGATGGCCAAGGTACCGCTTACTCATCTCGTCTAGTGGTCTCCTTCTTCTCCCCTCAGATCGTATTCCGTCTTTATATCTCTTTCCCGAAAGAGGGCTATGCACCTCCGCAGGGCAGACGGCCTCTGCTGTTTACAGTCCCTCACAGTCAGACGTGAAACGTCTCCACAGCCAGACTGGCAGCTGGGCTCGTTATTTCTCATTTTATTTCGTTCGGTTTTATGTGGAGATTGGCTGGCAGCCAGAGAGAGAAAGAGAGCGTGTGTCTGTGCCCCAGCACTGCTGCTTTTTTAGGCATGTGCGTCGAAGGGAGGTGATGATGATACTAAGCTAACGCTAACAGTACGCTTTCATCCTACTCTCAGTGGCCATGGAATATCTCCTCAAGAACGTCTCCCAGGCGATGACTCTCAGGATTCCAAAGTCAAGAATCAGGTTTCCATGTTACCATGGAGATGGAATATGTGTGGTAGTAGCACTCATTGGGAATATTCCTTTAATTAGAGAAGAATGCAGGGAGCAGACAAAACACTGGACTGTCAGACCGATGACTTCACTGGTGTTTTTGTTTTTCTAATCTTGGGGGCTGCTGGAGGTAATGGAACCCCCTGAGTGAACTGGCAGAGCTGTGGCCTCTTTCAATAAAACAGCAACATTTTCTCCTATTTTTTCTGCAGACTCCATCCAATAAACTCATTTTTACAGCTCATATATACGACAGTCCCAGTGTGTTACCTGTGAACTTAAACTGCAATTGATTGCTTTTGTCTGGTCTGTTTTGTGAGGATTTTAAAACCCGCTGTAGATTATTCTAGCCGTTATTGTTTCTGTCCTCAACACAAAGCCCTCTGTCTTGTGTGTGGAGGCTGGGCACGTCCTACCCAGAATTCCAGGTTGGAATTGCTGACTGAGCCGTTTTAAGGGGCAGACAAGGCTAGCACTAATGATAGCAAAATTCTGTTTGAACAAGAAACTCACAGACGGGAAAGGCATTAAACTCAGACTTTTAGCTTTTCTGTGGTAAATTAAGAAAAATACTTCAGCTTGGCTTGGCAAACACCCAGGCGTTTTCGAACCTCAGTAATAGGCCTGTCACCCTTCACTGACACGCTGCTTTATAACCAACTCAGCCAATACCTCCCCAAAGCACCGTTAACACGGCATGACACACCAGGCAAATGCATGAAAAACAGTGAAGTGTGAGTGTGTGTGTGTGTGTGTGTATATGTATGTGTGAGAGTAAACTTTGTCCTTATCATGCCCCTGTGCCCTGTTGATAAACTGTGACCATGACACACACATGTTGATCCCTCTGTCCCCAGAGTCTTGTGTTCTGTGTCTGTGTGTGAAAGTGGCTGTAAGACAGTAACACATCTCTCCCTATGCACACATGCATGGAGGAACTAAAGGGTTGTCAGAGGGAGCATGTCCGTGATAAATGTCTACAAGAGCTGGTTTGTTGGGCCCCTAACTCAATATGGGCGGAGGACCACAGTTTCAGTCGAATTTAAGTTTCTTTCTATGTGTGTGTGTGTGTGTGTGTGTGTGTGTGTGTGTGTGTGTGTGTGTGTGTGTGTGTGTGTGTGTGTGTGTGTGTGTGTGTGTGTGTGTGTGTGTATGTGTGTGTGTGTGTGTGTGTGTGTATTCCCATGTTTGTGCATTCATGTCCTTGTGTAACTGGTAAAGTGGTTTGAGAGAGTAGAAGTCCTCTCCACATCCTCTCCCACAGGCCACTGTCTGTCCGTGCTCTAAACGGATTCAGCTGCTTAGGAGAAGCCCTCTCTGTTCTCTCTCTGGTCTCCCGTGAGCCAGGGGTCGAGGAAGAGGTCAGCACAAGGTCAGAGAGGATGAGAATAGCAGCTGGACACAAAGCCCTGATCTGATACCAATGAACAGAGAGCTGACAAATAGGACTTTGCTTTTCTTATCAAGTGAGACTGATGAGCTCACTCTACTGATGATCGTGGTAACTATACAAGATGCTAAAGGAATAGCTTAAAGGCCTGTCCTCATCAGCCATGATGCCTACAACTAAAACTAGGCTCACAAGAGAATTCACACTGACCAAAGAAAAGGAAAGCCTCTGAGAAATATCATTCTTTTTTCAAAGTGATGGCTTTAAAATGAACTGGATGATGATTGGCTGCCAGTGTTTGTATTGTTCACCCAATAGTTCATTCTTAATGCTTGTGTGGTTGTTGCCATTGTCATGAGGATGTATAAAGTTATCGTTATTGTTATCTTCGGTAGTGAGAATGACCCTTTGGCCTCCCTTGTTCTGAACAACTGTTAGCACCTCATTTGATGGCTTGCTGACTGTGGTGACAAAGGATGATTCTGAAACCAGAGTCGGATGCAACGTGAGCCACTCTGGAGGAAGTAGATGATGGTGCTGCTGTGACGCCAGACCCTGGCTGGACCTTTTGAGGAGTCAGCTGTTGTTGTTGTGTTGTTGTGAAGAGAGGAGAAACCCACAACGGCATTATGACCCAACCCAAGCCCTAGTGAGCAGAGGACTCACTGCTGGCCTGCCTCGCCATACATAACATGCATAAAACAATAATATAACAAGCGTGGGAGAGCTTGTCAGGCACTTAGCGTGTATATTTATGTATGTGTGTGTGTGTGTGTGTGTGTGTGTGTGTGTGTGTGTGTGTGTGTGTGTGTGTGTGTGTGTGTGTGTGAAAGAGAGAGAGAGAGCATGTGTGTAACTGTGTAATGGACGGATGGGTCTGCTGATCACTGTGTGATGTGGATGGAGAGAGTCTGTTAAGTATGCTCATGGGAACAGCTAGAGAATGAGAGAGAGGGAGAGAGAGGAAGAGAGAAGGAGAGGAGAGAGCAGGAGAAAGGAAAAGAGAAAGAGAGAGAGAAGGGAAGAGAAAGACGAAGAAGAGAGAGTGAAATGAAATAAAGGAGACCATTGATCAATCGATGAGCTGTTTAGTAGGAGAGGGAGAGAGGGATGGGTAGAGATAGGAATGCTTTGATGTTGTTTATGCTTGTGGAGGGTTTTTTTGGGCGCAGACAGCCATTGCAGGCAGAGCCTTTTGGTGGAGGTTTCAGAACCGCAGATGATGAGATGAAGGCATGGTCTTTTAAGACCTTTTAAGACCCAAGTGACCTGGGTTACTGTTATGCTACATTGGTTTCCAGCTTTCCACTGTATTGATCAGGAGCTAGAAAATAACACTGAGACCCACACACATACCAGAGAGGCAGGGCAGACACACACACACACACACACACAAACACAAACACACACACGCACACGCACACGCACACGCACACACACACACACACACACACACACACACACACACACACACACACACAGACACACACACACACACACACACACACACACATACACAAACGCTTGCACACACACACACAGCGTTCATTCATATTCCCTAGTGAAGCTGCTTGCCCTCCTCGCACAGTATGGTGTGAGAGACAAAAATGGTCGACGCCAAAAAGTCTTTGATTATTATTCTCCTGTCTAGAAGCAAGCTCACCCAGCAGCAGCAGCAGCAGCAGCAGGACAGGAAAGCCTTGAGCAGCTTCCAGCGTAGAAAGGGAAGCCATGTCACGCCAGCGCCGACGGTGTCACATTCCAACCGTCAGGCAGCACAAAAGGCCCTGTCCGAGCCAGTCAGCCCTGCCCCTATTGATGACGCCGTAATTGGTGTGTTCTTGTTTGGGGTCCCTCGTAATGAGTCGCTGTAGTTTATTAGCGTCCACAAAGGGGTCAAGGTGTGCGAATACTATCGACACAAGCACCGGTGAAGCAAACAGGTATAATTGATCCCCCCGACAAGAGGGATGGAACAGGCCTAGCAGATGTTACCGATCTATTTTAGGGCAATGCGCCAGTGCGTGCGGATGCGTGGGCATTGGGATTAGCACCAGGGGAGCTGTATTGGCATGCGGGTGATGGGTGAAGTGGCAGCAGACTCGGGGTTGTCAGGCAGCCAGCGGCCGGCACGCTGGAGAAGAAAAAAGGGAAAGGGGGGGAAAATCCCAACAAAAGAATGCATTTTTCCAGAATGACTTCACTGCACCTTTGCCTGGGCCGAGACACACACACTTCCTCCGTGAAAGAACGCTGACGCACATAAATCTCCCACACAGAGTGTGTGTGTGTGTGTGTGTGTGTGTGTGTGTGTGTGTGTGTGTGTGTGTGTGTGTGTGTGTGTGTGTGTGTGTGTGTGTTATTTGATCCTGGTGATTCCTGACAGTCTGGTAAAATGTCCAGCCACATCAATGTGTCTGACATTTCTCATATTGATCTGTGAGTGAGAAAAGGCCACTGGTCCCTGCAGAACAGACCAACAGATGGATGGGTGAGGGAGGGGGGGAGGGGTAGAGCTTGATTTCAATTGCAATCTAATAAATAGATAGATAGATAGATACTTTATTGATCCCCAAGGGGAAATTCAAGGTCTCAGTAGCATACAGACAATACACACACATTCACTAACAGAAAAAGCAGAAAAAACTAATTAAAAGTATATAATATAAAAAACACAACTAAGCAATAAGGACAGTAGAAGATAAAGAATATACTAAAATACAAATTATACTAAATAACACTTAATCTAATTCAATTCTAAAAACAGTATCCACATAGTGGGTGATTAATCAAGAGGCACTTGCAATGACTGAGGCAGGGACTGAGCCTGTGATTCTCTGTGCATAGTAAGGTAAGGTGCTCTGTGTGAGTGAGTGTCATGGTGATGGTGCAAATGAGTAAGTCCAACAGTGCAACAGTGCAAGAATAAAGTCTAGACACCAGCATAAAATAAATATGGACATATAAGAGAGTAGGCAAGGTAATATAAAAAAAATGTAGAAAAAACTATATATATATATATATATATATAAATATATATAACTATATTAAGAAAAGGTATAAGTGTGGCCACAATCCGGCTGTGGCATGGAGGGAGGGGTTATACATATGTGCTAATATAGCACGCAAACAGTAAGGCAGTGGTAAAAAGTGGTAAAAAGTGGCAAGTGGACAGATAGTACCAAAACATGAAGAGGGTGGAGAGGCAGACAGACTATGCAGAGAGTCTGTCTCTCCTCTTCCCTTAAGTGAAGCATTGAACAGTTCAATGGCCCTGGGGACAAATTACTTCCTCAGTCTGTCTGTTGTGCAAGGCAGTGAGCGAAGTCTCCAGCTGATCAGGCTCTTCTGCTTTACAATAGTGCTGTGGAGTGGATGACACTCATTGTCCAAAATGTTGATCAGTTTGTTCAGGGTCCTTTTGTCAGATATTGAAGTGATGCACTCCAGTTCAGCTCCCACTACAGAGCCAGCTTTCCTTACCAGCCTGTCAAGTCGCCCAGCATACTTCTTCATTGTGCTTCCTCCCCAGCATACCACTGCATAGAAGAGGACGCTGGCAACAACAGACTGGTAGAACATCCTGAGGAGCTTGCTGCACACATTGAAGGAGCGCAGCCTCCTCAGGAAGTACAGCCTGCTCTGCCCTTTCTTGTAGAGTGTGTCAGTGTTGGCTGACCAGTACAGTTTATTGTCCAGGTGGAGACCCAGATACTTGTAGGTGCTTACCACCTCCACATTGACCCCATCAATGGGGACTGGTAGCAGAGTGGGCTTAGACCTGCGGAAATCCACCACCATCTCCTTGGTCTTTGAAGTGTTGAGCTGAAGATGATTGAGTTTACACCATTGCACAAAGTCCTCCACCAGGCTCCTGTACTCCTCCTACTGCTCGTCCCTAATACACCCCACAATTGCAGTATCATCAGAAAACTTCTGCATGTGGCATGACTGTGGCATGGTGTTGTAGCAGAAGTCAGAATGTGTACAGGGTGAACAGGACTGGAGAGAGCACAGTTCCCTGTGGCGCTCCGGTGCTGCTGATCACAGTGTCAGAGAGACAGTTCTTCAGTCTGATGAACTGTGGTCGCTCGGTCAGGTAATCTTTAATCCAGGTTACCAGGTGAGCGTCCACACCCATCTGCAAGAGCTTGTCTCCCAGTCTGAGGGGTTGGATGGTGTTAAAAGCACTTCAGAAATCAAAGAACATATCACATGTCAAACAAAATAAAGCCATGAAGTGATGGCATACGTTTTTTTTCTGAATTTTCTTCACCGTCAGGAAAAGCTGTTCTGCTGAAGATGAATGTGTCTGCTGGTGAAGCCAGAAACACTGAACCATCCATTCACATGTCCACATTGAGTCTGTGTTGCATTGCCTGACCGTCCTGCTCTCCTCTCTCCTCAGGCCATCCCCAGCCGCAAGATCCCCTGTCGAGCCAGCGCCCCCTCCGGGTCCTTCTTCGCCAGGGACAACACGGCCAACTTCCTGGCCTGGTGTCGGGAGGTGGGGGTGGGAGAGATGTGCCTGTTTGAGTCCGATGGACTGGGTGAGTGTCCAGTCTCTAGGTCTGTGTGTCTATTCATGTGGGCATATGCTGGAATATGAATTCAGGTATCATATTGTAATGAAAGCACTGGTATCTCACTTGACTAGTAGGGTATGACTGCCCCATCCTCTATATATTCCTGACTCTTACTTTCATATTTAAATTATTTCCACATTTTGCCTCTTGCTGTATTAAAGAAAAAGAATGTCCTCCATTTAATTGCTGCTACACATAACTGAGACTCCATGTACAAGCCACAGAACTGGATCTTCCCAGCGGAGGTGCTACTGTACCTTGACATAAAGGCCAATGTGGCTGTTCTTTTCAGGCGGCTGTGTTAAGGGCTCTGCTGTGTCGTAATGAAACAGCGTGTATTGGAGTCCTCTGACCCTGTTCTCATCCCCACCTCTGTGTGCTCATCCCCACCTCTGTGTGCATGGGCAGCAAAGGTCAACGGATGCAAATTCAGAGGGCTGTTTCTCTCTCTCTCTCTCTTTCAATAACACACACTCACTGTTCATTCATTCCTTAAAGGAACAGGTTGCTCTTCTCTCTCTTATCTCAATATCATGACAGAGAAAAACGGTCCATTTACAAATGGTCCATTCACTTTCAGCTTGTGTGTGTCTTGCTTAGGGTGGAGTGCTAAACGGAATCTCTTACTCTCATAATAAAAGTTATGAAGGCATAAACATACAATGCAGTGGTGTTGTAATCTAGATGCATGGCAGTGATCAGATGTTTAGGCATTGCCAAAATCTCCATTAATAAAGTCTCCAGAGGTCTTGTGCTGGTACATTTACACTGGAGCAAAAGCTGGCTGGATTCAGAAGCAGGACACACTCACATAGTCCAAAGATAAAGATCAAAGCTGAGAACACAAGCAAATGGAGCAAACAAATATTACATCACACCGTTATGCAAATAAAAACATTTCCAGACACTTGCAATGGCTCTGGCTCTGCTTAATAATTTCCTGCAATAGACCTTAACCATTGGTAATTAACCATAACACTGAGGCCCATTGCAAATGATTGCAATACAGATCAACTACAGACCGCAATATTGTTTTTTTAATAGTGCTAGGTCATTTTGTATCAGGTTATCCCATATGTTTTTATATTCTGCCAAATGCTGTGCTGTATAAAAATGTGTACTAGTGGTAGTAGAAGTAGCATATACTGTATTGTACCATTTTAGGATTTGCTTGGTTCACAATGATTATGTATGGCAGGCTGCACAGATACTTAAGCGTAAGATGAAGAGGAGACTCTGCTCTCAGCATCCCTAAGCTCGCCAGATCTCCCCTCAATGGCTCCCATTGTGTAGCTGGAGACGGCAGCTGATGCTGGACAGGCTGGTCATCTCACTTTCTCTCTCTCTCTCTCTAACCAGACCTGATTAACCTGCAGTCCTCTCTGGAGACACCAACAACACAATGCTCGCTCTTCTTTCTCTCTCTCTCCCTCTCTCTCTCTCTCTCACTCATTCTGCCTCAGGCACTCCATCTTTATCACTCTGTGATGTCATGCTCTCTCTTTGTTTTTCAACACCATGGTCCACCATGAAACTTCTCTCTCTGTCTCTCTCTCTCTCTCACACACACACACACACACACACACACACACAAACACACACACACACACACACACACACTTTCCCATCTTTCCCCTTATAGTTCCCCTCTATTTCCTGTCTCTGTACTCCACACCGCTGTCTGGCCTATCTGTTTCTGTCTTGTTAGCAGCCCTGTATTTGCAGAGAGCACGGCCCATCAGAGTGTCTGTGTGTTTGAGAGGAGGAGAGGGTGGTTTTGGTGGTCAGAGAATGAGAGGAAGAGGGTTTGGGAAGATCCCCGTGGATTCACCAGGAGAAAGAGAGGGGGTGGGGTGGGTGGGGTCGGGGTACAGAGTGAGATAGTAAGGGAACAGGGAAACAGCTGCATAGCAAGCAGAGCTTACTGAGGGAGTGACAAGGAGAGAGAGAGAGAAAGAAAAAGAGAGAGAGAGAGAGAGAGAGAGAGAGAGAGAGAGGACAGAGGGAGGAAGACAGAGTCTGAGAAAGTAGGGCAGGACCATGGAACTGATTCTCTCTGATGGCTTAGAAAATTCTTGTTCCCCTCCACTCTTAATGTCTCTCCATGCTGTGTGTGCTTGCATTTGTGAGTCATATTTCTGTGTTTACGTTACTTCATGTTACTCCAGGCCTTGAAAAGCAAGCAGCGGAATCTTCTTGTGTTATTCTGGCAGTAGTCTACAAATAGTATTGTCTGTTAATATGACCAGAAGCTCTAAAGCAAATACCCAAATACCTCCATGCTTGGATAAACAGCCAATATGCCACTGCTGCTTTCCTCCAACTTGCTTTATTACCACTGTAAAAATGCAGAGTAGCACATCTTAAGCCTCTGATCACAGAACTTTACCTGAACTGCACCCTGGATCGGATTTGACATGCTCCATTCCTAATCCAGCTAAGAACTGTTCCGAGGTCAGTCAGCTGTTCTCTGGGGGTAACGCGATATGTGATGGTGACATGTATCATGTTGTTATGGGACTGTCTCCCTTAGAGCTTTGCTGGAATAGGCAGGCTTGAAGGCTCGATGGAGACGAGATTCTGTGGAAATCCCCTTTCAATTTGCAGAGTGCTAAATCACTGAAGGGCAGTTTCACTCTTCACACTCTGAGGTATCTGATGGCCAGTGGACAGAGAGGAAAATCTGTGTAGTTTATAAAGCTGGGCCTGGACCAGGTTATGCTGCCCTGTTACTGTAACCAACACGAGCAGTGTGTGTGTGTGTGTGTGTGTGTGCAGAGGCTCCAACCATAGGGTCACGGTGGTGTCGCATAGTCAGTAAAGCCTAATAATATTTTGAATTAACATAGACATATAATTTTTCTTCGATATTTTGTTAGTTAGCCAAACACAATCCGTTCTCAAAGACAAGCAGATGAATGCTTCCCAGTGCCATATCTGAATTCCTTCAATAAGACCAGGCTTAAACACAAAAAGCCCCTTTGAAACAACACAAGCCTCACTAATCATTTGGTGCTTTTTTCTCCCTTCTCTGGAAGTGAAAGTTGAGATGGAAAGTTCGGGGGGTGTAGACCTCTGGAAGGAGCGCCAGACTCAGGTTTGCCGTGTGTGGAGATGGAGGCTGATGACTAAACCGCATGCCCCTCTCACTGTCTGTCATTTCATTTCTCATCCACTCCGACTGCAGCGGAGAAAAGAGAGAACACCAGTCCATGTGTGTTGGATTTCATGCTTTTTTTTTTTTTTGCGGGGTCGGGGGGCAGATCTGGAGTTTATCATCTCTGGAGTGGTTTCAAGCACTCGTATAAGGTAGCCACTCACTGCCTCTGGAGAGGATCGGCTCTGGTGATAATCAGGTGCAGATATTCAGTGCACCAGATCAGCTCTGCTGAATCCCTCATACAAACAGCATGCCATCTAATGCACAGACCACTGGGTCAGCCATTAGAAACAATGTACACAGAGTCTCCATAATCTCCCATAGGAGAGCAAAGTTTGAAATGAGATCTCACCTGTTTCTTCTAAGGGACCTTTAGGGGAAATATGGGGAGATAAGAACAAATTCAGAAGATTTTATGTTGAACTTAAATTGGACTGAGGCTGAGACAAGAGGAGGGCTATATTGCAGCTGAGAAAAAAAGATGTCCTTCTCAATCTATTCTTATCTCACCTTATTTCTCCTAAAAGAAACAGGTCAGATCTCAATAAGAGCTTATTTGTTTATTGTGAGACAAAGAAAATACTGTTCCAAGACGAGAAACTTTCCTTTCAACTTTCAAAGTCATGGATCAGAAATCAGACACATTATCAGAAATGAGTTACTGTACATGTATGTGTGTCCATGTTGTGCCTCCTCCTACCCTTTCCCCTCCATAGATGAGCTCCTTCTCATTCCTCAGCATTGTGGTGTGTTGTTTTCATGTGTAACTTGTAAAGAGTCGGCTCACACTGAAGTGGTTCTGGCTCTGATCTGGGTGTGGATTTGCAGGATCCACATCAGACTGGAGCCAGAACTTTACAGGAGTCAAAGATATCCCATTACATTGACACCGCTAACATGTAAAGGATTTCTTATGGCACTCTGATATTCCTAAAGCTGAAATGTGTGTGTAGGCCTATGTGTGTGTGTGTGTGTGTGTGTGCGCGTGCGTGTGTGCGTGCATGTGTGTACATGCATGTGCATCTGTGTGTGTTTGTGTGGGTGGGGGTGGATGGGAGGTTGGGTTGTGTGCATGTGTGTGTGTGTGTGTGTGTGCGTGTGTGTGTTTGTGGGTGTGTGCATTTTACAGCTGTATACTCTTGAGTGATAGTGTGACTCTCTCACAGTTCTCCACAAGCAGCCTCGGGAGGTGTGTCTCTGTTTGCTGGAGCTGGGCAGAATTGCCTTGAGGTAACAGCCTGCTACCTCAACACACACTTCAACATGGCTGCCAGTGGTATTACCCATGTGCTGAGATAGAATGTAGAGAGATTAAAGTATAGAACATATATTACTTCACATCAATTCATTTCCAACACCAGTGTTCCTCCCTGTCGTAACCACTATCTCTAGTCCATAGCCTCTGTTGTTGTTTATTAGCCTTTATTTATTTTCCTTGTCTGTATACTGATTTATGTTTTGTAGTCACCCTGTCAGGCTGTAAAGGCCATTTAGCCTTGCACCTTTCCACAGTCATCACATAAATCGCCTGAACTCATTTCCCCTTGCAGGTATAAGGTGGAGCCCCCTGGTTTGATTAAGCTGGAGAAGGAGATTGAGCAGGAGGAGACGGCGCCTCTGCCGCCCCCCTCCCCGCTGTCACCCTTACTCTCCCCCACCATCTCGCCCACGCCCACGCCCACGCACACGCACTCACCCTCCGCCACCAAAACCTCCGCCAGCAAAAAGAGCACGGGCAAGCTGCTGGATGACGCCGTGAGTTATTGCCGTGCCCTTTACCACACACGTCTCAAATCACCCCATGGCAGTTTTACCACTGCCTTGTCTGGTAGACAGTTTGCCGTTTTGCTGGGATTTGGCTAATAATCATTTTAGCTCCTGCAGGTTAGCTCCTACTCACAATCCTGAGGCCAGGGGTTCGTATCTCATAGTGTATCTGAGTTTGTGCGTTGTGCCTGTAAGTTGTGTTGAGAATGTTTGTTTGCTCGGAATATATATATGTGTATGTGTGTGTTTGTGTGCGCGTGCGTGTGCGTGTGCGTGTGCGTGATTCCTCTAAAATGGCCACTGACTGTTTGCATCATGTTGTATCCTCAGGTCAAGCACATCTCTGAGGACCCACCATGCAAGTGCCCTAATAAGTTTTGCGTGGAGCGCCATTCGCAGGGTCGCTATAGAGTGGGAGAGAAGATGCTCTTCATCAGGGTGAGCGCCTCTATGCTCTCCTCAAAAACAAAAACAAAAACATACCAAACAAACAATCCAGCAGCTGCTCAC
The DNA here is from genome assembly GCF_046254945.1 of Alosa pseudoharengus. Taxonomy (NCBI): domain Eukaryota; kingdom Metazoa; phylum Chordata; class Actinopteri; order Clupeiformes; family Clupeidae; genus Alosa; species Alosa pseudoharengus. The sequence goes on from NW_027468565.1 coordinate 9,570,509, forward strand.
ACCAAGCAAATACCTCTACATTCTCTAGAACAAAGCTCTCACTGAGGAGCTGTGTAAAGTGCCTTCAGACAGCATTAGACTGAAGTAAATTAAATTTTAGATTGACGATATACACAGGAGTGATGTTAAAATCCTAGTGCTGTTGGTAAAAGATTTCACCTAGGGACAATCAACAACCAAGCCTATTTAACATGAAAAGCAAAATCATCAGCAAAGCAACTTTCGTGGGCAAAAAAACATCACAAATAGAGCAGCCTTCCAGAGCATTTCACTGGCACCTTCCAAGCAGACACCTTCCTTCATCATTGTTTCATTAAATTAGGATCACAACACCTCCAGAAGGTTCATCAGTCATGTTTAGTTATTCGCTATTCTCCTGACGCTAGCTCACTAGCCTGGTTAATTCTGCCATTTAAAGGGCTCTGTTTCATACCTCGAGAGCTTATTAATGCACCCATGACAGTTGCAGTTAACACATGGATTCACAGCTTCTAGGATCTGCTTCAGCATGAAGGAAAGTAGAGCACAGATCTACTGGTTATTTTTAGACTTCTGTAGAACATTTTTCACCACCCTATTTCTAGCCTGATGGACCATTTAAGTCTTCATTCATTCACAGTGCAATGTTCAGTGTTTTTTTTCTTGTTTCTGTGGAGAACTCTTCTGTTCTATGAAATGTTTGAGCCTATAAGGCACTGCTTCAGTATGTTCTTTGATATTATTACAACAGATATGAAGAAGTGTGCTGAACACTAGACAAAGCTGTGGCCTCCCATTTATGATAATTCAGCTTTTCTATTTAGGACAAGGATATCAACATTAGGCTTATTTCATCTAAACCAAAAAAACATTTTCATCAGTATGAAAACTGCACACACATAGCTACATTTTCATTAAAATTCTCAATTCATGTCATATATACTTTCATGATGAGTGACAACACCCAGTCTACATATCTCAAATCAGTCTGAAATAGAGACAAAGACAGGTCTATTTGTCCAGTCTCAAACTGTGAACTTGGTCTCAAGATTTTATTCATTCTAAATAGCTACAAGGCTTGTTTTATTGGCATCAGTCATTTTCATGGCAAAGCTCTCCACTGTGAGAAAGTTGATTTGATTTTGGCCAGAGACGCCTCCTCTCTTCACTTCATTAAAAGCTGCTGCTGTGTTTCTGTTGACATCTTCACATGTGATGAGGTCAAAGGACTCCCGTCAGCACAATAAATCCACCAATTACCCTAATCATTGTCACTATTGTCTGCCATAGCGACACACACACACACACACACACACACACACACACACACACACACACACACACACACACACACACACACACACACACACACACACTCAACTGTATGTGCAAGGATGGAGCAAAGCAGCCTTGGCAGGAGAAGCAATTAAAATAGGGAGTGGTGTGATTTCGCGCACACAAAAGTAATTAAAGCTGCTCCCAAATTAAAATAAATGTGTCAATGTTGCCATGGCGTCCAAAGAAAGTACACGGAGTCGTGACAACAGACAATGATTTTTACGGTCAGTCTGAAGAGAAAAATCATGGAGGTGTACGTGTGTGTATCGGAGAGAATATGTATGTGACTGTGAGCAGAATGTGTGTGTGTGTGTGTGTGTGTGTGTGTGTGTGTGTGTGTGTGTGTGTGTGTGCCATTACATTTATTTGCAAGGATGTGGCTTTTGAATAGAGATGTGCCATATTGCCATACCACCGCTGAAAGAAATGAACGCAATCATGATGAAAGCAATGCCATCAGTATTCGGCTACATAAAGCATATTTTCCCCTTGGATAGCATTTGGGCTCTCCATGTCTCATTTTCAGCCTAAAGACATATTTGTCCAGTTGCATACACCAAATTCCTTATAAACCCTGGATATTCAACATTTTTCTTACACTATGCCCTCTTTTTTGGTTGCTTGGAAACCAAGGTTAAATGTCTTTAATTCTTCAGTAAGATGTGCATTGCTCGCAAGGCATTACATTTTTTTTCCAATGCCAGGATATAATGCAATTTTTGAAAGAGGATGTTTTTGTTCTGCCTTGAAAGCCAAGCCAAGGTCAGTGAAGGAGCTGCCTATCTGAGGGTCACACACACACACACACACACACGCACACACACACACACACATACACACACACACACGCACACGCACATACACGCACACCCTGCACAAGGCCTGCAGCAGCTCATTCACACCACATACACTCTCTCACAAAAACCTATTCTCACATTCACACGTGCACAGCAAACACACAATCACACACATGTATACACTCATACACACACACACACACACACACACACACATACACACACACACACACACACATACACGCACACCCTGAAAAGTCAATTAACATTCCTTTCTCTCTGGTGTCATTTTTCTCAGACTGCAGTAACATGCTTTCCGTCTTGTATGACTCAGAATGTATTGAACCAGAATGGCACGGCTAGCTGTCTTCATAACTGCCTACTGAGGCATTTAGCTTATTTGCATTTGCACAAGGATTTTCTTTCTAGCATTTCCAGAATTTATTTGTGTGTGTGTGTATGTGTGTGTCAGTTATACTCCCCCTACCATTTTGTATACCGTTCAGCATGATTAAAACCTCACCTCCATCTGAGTCTCAGGCCCCTTGTCTCCCTGTCCTCTGCACTGCACCACTGATTGACCAGGTTCGATGTTCATGCCCCTAAGCACAGGTGTGGAGAGAGGGAGGTGAGACGTAAAGACCTTCACATAAGACCTGGCTTTATTGTTTCTGTAGGAGATTTCATATTTGATCATGTTGCTACTATATTAGAAAGTGGTTTCAATTCAGTAGGTTTGCACCTCGGGCACTGTTGGCTCCTCTATCCTACGTTCTGCCCATAGTGTTAGAGGTCAGTGGTGCGTCTTTGTGTGCCTCCGCCCCGTCTATTAGTCCATTAGTTCCCAAGGCAATAACCTCTGAGTCTCCACCTTCATGAAATTTTAACCAGACAGATCAATGTCTGTGTTGAGACACCCACCCTGGCAGTAAAGGTCGGAGGAGGTGAAATTGCACAGATGGAGCCTGTCAAAGACAAACAGAGATCAGTCATATCTAAGACATTTGTATCCTTTGAAACTGTCAAATAAGAGTTTACTTTTTCTGCAGTCCCTCCATGTTAAGACATCACTGGTGCTCCATCTTGGCTTTCAGGTGTAGATAGTCCAGAAAACAAAACAGATGTAGATGGTCCATTGGATGTTGCTGCTGTTAGTTTCAAAGACAGCTCACTTCTGCAGTGTGTATCACACCTGTTTTGACCTTTAGGCCTATTTTAGCGTAACCTGTGGATTCCTAATCTGATCTCTATCTGCAGCTCATGAGTGGTCACGTGTGAGATTACATGGAGCCAACTGATGCTTGGACATTCATTCTAAGTGTCATTAGTTTGAGTCTTTTTCCTCATCTGCACCCTACCCGTACACTGAAAATATCTCTATCTTTGACAATCGGTCATATGCTAAGTGCCATTTAAAGAAAAAGACAGCTCATGTAAAGCAGTCTCCATCGTATCAGTCTGTGGGGTGGAACTTAGCTAGCTGTGTGTGTGCATGCACAGTACAAAGTAGGCTTATGTAGAACCTAGTTTTGTTAAAGGTACTCTAAACGATGCTGGGTAACGTCACTTCTTTCTGTTGACTTTGAAACCCCCGTGCTGCTCCCGTGCAATTGAAACTTTCCTAAACGCGCTTCTCGTCTGTAATTTGCTGGAACAGTTTGTTATGTTTTTATCGGCTAGGTTTGCCCAGGTTGTTTTTGTTGCCGCTTTTGGAGCCTGGGCTGTCCACAGAGATTGTGTTTTTTTACAGTGTATTCAGGACACAGACAGCTAGCGGTTGGTTAGGTGATGTTTGCAGTAAGTGACATAAAATGTTTTAGCCTAAAAAACGCATGACATCGCTTAGAGCATCTTTAATTCCAGTTACAGTAACAGAATTATCACAAATGGACTCATTATAGAACTGTTTTTGGCTGGACAGTTTAGCTTGGTTTAGCAAGCCAAGAATTATGCCACAATGCCACATGTTTATGATTATGTTTATAGTTCTTAGCTGTCCAAAGCGACTTACACTGACATCAATAAACATTAACATTAAAATTAGTGTAGCGCTCTAGAATGTTTGACCTAAACACTAAATGAATCTGTAGACACACATGATACACAGTCATATCCATTTAATTTAAACACACTTGTACTCCACACACACATAAACACTGAAGAGCTGAAGATTTTTTCTTTTCTGAGTGTGTGTGTGTGTGTATGTGTGTGTGTGTGTGTGGGGGGGGGGGGGGTCTGACAGCTTCTTATTTGGATGGATAGGCAGAGGAGGGGCTCTGTGGGGAGCACTGGACAACGTTGCATCTTATTGGTCAGAAATGACAACCCCAGCCTCTTTTATGGCTCCTTTCAGTCTTCGGAACTTTCAGGGTGGGTGTTGCTATGGCAGCGCACTCTGGGAATGCATTGTGAGGGGCAACATCTGACAGGTGATGGAGGAGTGTGAAGGAGTGAATCTGGAGGTGTTAGGGGGAGAATCAGATTCCAGAGACGCCCAGCTATTTCAAATCATGTAATTTCACTGCATCTTTTCAAAAGCAGCTCAGACTATTTGTGATTAAAGACTCTTCCACATTTAATACACTCCTTTCACTCCGGTCGACCAAATTATTTACCGTTATCAGAGTAAAGTCGTCTGGTCTCCAAGTCTTCTCAAAAGTCTTCTTTTTATTACTGCCAAGGAGGTTATGTTTGCAGCTTGGTTTGTTTGTTTCCATATTTATCTGTTTTTCAGCAAGTATAGGCCACAAACTTTCATGGAATTGCATTAAACGTGTTGGAGGGTTTAACAATGGACCAAAGCAGTGTCTGTTACATTGTGGAGTGGATCTGAATCACGGGGCAGATCCACAGATTCGTTTTTTCCTTTTCTTAACATTGTGAGGATACTGGGCCTTGGCAGAATGCTGTGCCTTTCTAGTCTCTATTTTGTTATTGAACTGATGTAGCCTATCCTCAAGTATCCATCTTATAATTGCCATGAATATTATTGTTTGCAATTTTTTATTCTTTCATCACATGTAGGCAATAGGCATCAATGAACTTGTGCCTGTTTCCAATGTTTCTTGCCAACTGAAATATTCATGCTCACTGATCTATCGATCTGTTTCTTTGCATATCTGACTATCCATTTCACTCTCTCTCTTTATCTCTGTCTGTCTGTCTATCTATCTCTCTGTCTCACACACACACACACACACTCTTTATCCGTCTGTTTGTCTCTTTCTCTCACTCTCTTTCTCTTTCAATCTTTATCTGACAGATGCTGCATAATAAGCATGTGATGGTTCGCGTGGGGGGAGGCTGGGAGACGTTCGAGAGCTACCTGCTGAAGCATGACCCGTGCCGCATGCTCCAGATCTCCCGTGTGGAGGGCAAGACCTCTCCCGTCTCCAACAAGCCCCCCAACATCAAGGACCTGAGCCCCGACAGCTACCTGGTGGTGGCGGCTCACTACCGCAGCAAGAAGTAGCGCACCTCACACACTCAATCAACCACCCTTGGCCAGAGAGGGGCTCCTTGCACGGGGAGATCAGTTTTTTAATCTGACACCATCATCATTGGTCTGACACCAATTCCATTTACCAAAACTTGTTTCATGCAAGCTTGTGTAACAGATGTAAACATGTACTGACTGACCATGTTACATTTGCTTTCGCTCAAACACAAAACACCCACTGGTCAGGGCTTCTAATACACCCTTTTCACAGGGGCCCCACTCATTCTGGGGTCCTTCACACCCTGCTTCCAACAGTGGGTACAGTCTCAATGTGGTTGGACTGAGGGACTGAGCAGCCTTGATCTCAGGTCTTTGGGCTGAATATCGTTCACACTGGCTACATCACCAGAGACCTCCTGGAGGGTCATGACGCTGGTGGTTGACCTATGAGAAGGGCTGTCAACAGAAGCCTCCACCATGAGAGTCGTGTGACAGAAAGTGCCGGTAGATTCTTCTGAATCGTTCCAGCTACAAAGAGTGTCTGCAAAGATCTATAGCCAGGTTTGCATGTGCATTGTGTGTGTGTGTGTGTGTGTGTGTGCGTGTGTGTGTATGTGTGTGCATGTGTCTGTCTGTGTGTGCGTCGGCGTGTGTGTTTGTGGACGAGAGTGAGTAAAAGTAAAGGGTTCTGATGTGATGTGTGTGCCGGTGGTGTTGGTGGCATGGAGACGTGTCGAGCTGCCGACACCCATCTTCACAGTGAAGTCACGCTCTGCAGAGTGCCACAGCCACCACCGCTGACTCCACACCGCTGACTCCAGGCCGCTGTGCTGAAAAACAGACTGCGGGAGTGTGGAAGAGAGAGTGATGCTGCCTTTGTACAGAAACACAGTATGGCGTGGAGGAAAGAGCCGTGTACATTCCCATAAGCTTTACAACCTGAGCATCATCATCTGCACTTAAAGAGCATTCTTAAAGCACAGGCCAGAATAGGCAGGAAGTCGTTTATGATATTCATTTAGCTTTGTAGTCCAAGCAGAGGAAATGGTGCAGTTGTATATACAGCGGGGAAAATAAGTATTGAACACGTCAACATTTTTTTCAGTAAGTATATTTCCAATGAGGCTACTTGCATGAAATTTTCACCAGACACTAGTATTAACTCAGATAATCCACCCATATAAAAAAATCTAAACATTAAAGTCCATAGGTAGAGTTATGTGTAATAAAGTGGAATGACACAGGAAAAAAGTATTGAACACGCCTGCTGAAATGTCTTAAATACTTTGTGGAAAAGCCTTTATTCGTAATGACAGCTTCAAGGCATTTCCTGTATGATGAAACTAGTTACAGTATTCTGGTGTGATTTTGGCCCATTCTTTTCAACAGATAGTCCTTTAATATTGAAGATTCCAGGGGTCCCTCTTGTGAATCCTGATCTTTAGTTTACTTCTAAAACTGTTCAATTGGATTGAAGTCAGGGCCTTGATTTCCTTTCTCTGAAACCAATTGAGAGTTTCCTTTGCTGAATGGTTTGGATCATTGTCCTGCTGGAAGGTCTAGCCATGTCTCATCCTCATCATCCTGGTGGATGGTCAAGATTCTCCCGGAACAAAATGACTCAATTCATCATTCCTTCAACTGTATGAAGTCTGCTAGTACCATGAGATGAAAAACAGCCCATACCATGATGCCACCACCTCCAAACCTCACTGTTGGTAGGGTATTTTTAGAGTGATGCACAGTGCCATTTCTCCTCCAAATATGGTGTGTAGTATGACATCCAAAAAGTTCAATTTTGCTCTCGCCTGACCAGAATACATTCTCTCAGTATTTCATAGGATTGTCCAAATGTTGTGTAGCAAACTTTCAACGAGCTTTGACATGTTTTTCTTCAGCAATAGAGTCATGCGGGATGAGTGTGCATAGAGGCCATGGCGGTGGAGTGCATTACCTATGATTTTCTCTGTAACAACTGCACCAAGTCTTTTTGGAGCTTTCTCCGAGTGGTCCTTGGCTCTTGGGCTACTCTTCTGACTATCCTTCTGACTTCCTGGTCAGAAATCTTGCAAGGAGATCCTGTGCATGGCCAGTGATGATGCAGTGATGTTCCTTCCACTTGCAGATAATGGCTCCAATACTGCTTGCTGGATGCTTCGGAAGTTTTGATGTGCATCTGTAACCAGTTCCATTGATATGTTTTGCAACAATAAGGTTGCAAAGGTCTTGGGAGAGCTCTTTGCTTTTACCAATTATGAAATGCTTCTTGTTTGACACCTTGGTAAGAAAAAACCTTTTTATAGCCCACCAGTATGTATTAACCCAGCTTATATAAATTTGCACAGATAGGAGGGATAATTTCTCTAACTACTTATAGATTCCAGTTTGTTCCTTGCCATTTCTTGCCTTTGTGTACTGCTTTTTCTTAGTGTGTTCAATACTTTTTCCCTGTGCCATTCCACTTTTTTACTCATAACTCTACTTTACTGGATTTTTATATATGTGTGGATTACCTAAGTTAATACTAATGTCCGGTGAAGATTTCATGCGAATAGCCTCACTGGAAGTATAGTTACTGAAAAAAATATTGACGTGTTCAATACTTATTTTCCCCGCTGTATATATATACTGTATATACACAGTATATATATATAAAGGTTTACGTGAAAAACAATCAGGAGTGCCTTACACTAGCAGATCTTCATCTTGGTACCTGTAAGTGCCATCAGCCCAAAGCATCTGTTTGTTCTCTATAAGGTGCCAGAGTATAAAATGGTTTAGCACGCAAGCCAATGTGTCCTGGTTGGCACAGCCATGGCAGGTTCCAGGAAGGGCTTGGATGACCAATGACCTTTGACCTGAGAGTAATGATTGGGGGAGAGCATATGTTGTATGTTGTTTGGCTCCTTAAGCAGTGGAGGTTTAATGCTACCCTGCATGAGATGACATAGGGACAGTTTAAGTGTTTAGTGTTTAAGTAATTCTTTTATCCTTGAAACGAATGAAAATATGATGTATGGTGGTTGAAGAAATAAAGAACTTAGCATTGAGCTTGTAAATTAGTAGCTTTTGAAATATCTTTCTTGAACTGGGTATGTTTATCAGTAGATGTTCTGTGACAATCCTAAGCAAACTCAAAACCCTTTAATTTCATTCTTAAAAATGAATGAGGATATGACAATCTTACTGTCACTGTTATAATATGTTTAATATAATATGTTAGTTTGTAATTCCCTTTTCTTTCTGTTGTATTTTGTTGAATTTCAAATTGTCTTTATATCTGAAATGTATTTACTCTCTACTTTATATAATGTTTTGTTTCATCTGAAAGATGGGTGTCTGTAAGGCTATCATTTTGGACACTTTTGTAAAAGCCTTGTTTCCTTTAGTGGGGATTCACAACTAAGCTAATTGCCATCTGTACTCATCTCTTAAAGTAGACTTGAAAAGTTTAAGGTCACATTTCTGAGACTTTGTCAAAGCAGAATATTTAATCATATTATTAACTAATTCATATTGTGTATGTAATGTAGCATAGGCTACAATCTATGTGGAACAGAGGATATGTTTGTGAAGAGAAAAGCATACTGTATGTGTTGTAAATCTCAGTCATTAATTCACATGTGTCTGTTATAATTGTTCATGTTGTGTCATGATAGATAGAAAGTTTATGCTAAGGTGCTGGAAAGCAAAGCTTCATTTTCTAAAAGCCTATCAGATCCCATCTGTCATTAGCCGAGTTGTCTTCAGTACGGTCTGTCCTAGCAATAGGCCCACAGTGGAAAGACAATACCTCCCTCATGGTAGGCCTACTGTTTTTTGTGATATTCTGGGTATGACCATGAAACAGATTGTGATCTATGTCTGTGTGTCAACTTATTGTACCAAAAGATTCAGCATTTTACATCACACTGATGCGGTAATTTTTTACTAAAGGGGATCCTATTACAGATTGGAAATCCCCAATGCCCGACATCTCCAACAGCCATAGCAAAGAGCACCATTGACCTCTACAGGCAGGCAGAGGTATTTCCATGTTTCCTCCTTCTGTAGTCTTTTTACAGATTACTACCTATGTTACATTTAACTGACTAATTGACTATGTTACATTTACTGGATCTTAAAAGGATCTTATTGCCTAATGGCTTAATTTCCACTTTTACTATTCATAGGTGTTATTAAGCATCATTAATAGTAACAACATGCATCTCTATTCAAACAATATATTTTTTTTATGGCTAGTAAAACATCATACTTCAGAAAAGCAAAAACATTATTTTGTGTTTGACTACATTAGCATGTGTTTTGTGATGCAGTGATTTGATCCATCAGATCATTGTTGATACATGTTCACTCAGATGAAAATAAAGACAACACATAAAACACATTAAACGTCTTTAGCCTTAAGGTAGGCCTACATTACATTAATTTTCACCTAAATAAACATTGGCACCTTTTGAGTGATAACAGATCAATTTTGATTCAGTTCAACAGTGAGAGGACACTGAAATAAAATTCTAAACAGAAAATATCACTTAAAGCAAGCACAATTCCTGTGCCTGAAGTTATCAGGCACAGGAAATGTTCGAAGCGATTATAGAATTATCTATTTTCAGGTTTTAACCCGTATGTGATTAGAGACTAAATAACTTATGTTCAGGAAAAGCCTGGCAAGAAGCAGGAATATGACATTTAGTGTAAAATCTCTTGGGCTACACATGACAAGAGGGGCAGCCGTGGCCTACTGGTTAGCGCTTCGGACTTGTAACCGGAGGGTTGCCGGTTCGAACCCCGACCAGTAGACACGGCAAGGCACCTAACCCCCTCACTGCTCCCCGAGCGCCGCTGTTGTTGCAGGCAGCTCACTGCGCCGGGATTAGTGTGTGTGCTTCACCTCACTGTGTGCTGAGTGTGTTTCACTAATTCACGGATTGGGATAAATGCAGAGACCAAATTTCCCTCACAGGATCAAAAGAGTATATATACTTATATATACAAAACTAAAAACTGGGATCGTTCCTATTTATCATGCCATAATCGATAGACAAAATTGAGTTAAACAAAATGCAAACAATCATACAAATAAGTGCAACAATCATTTTCCATAATGAATATCAGATTAACCCTGAAATTAAATTTCTCCTCAATCAGATACCAAACATTTGATGTAAAACCCAGCCAGGCCTGAACTATGAGCCCTGTCATCAGGTCTGACTGAAATTTGCATTCCAATTCAAGAGAAGAAAAAAAAAATCCATGCCACGTTAAAATAGAAATTTAATTCTGCAAATGCAAATGGAGAAGCAAGGCAAACAGACAGGGTTCGAATAGAAATTAATTTCAAAGTTAAGAAGCATTCTTCAGTATTGACACCCATCTTTTACACGAGTTCCTGCTGTGTTTCAGAAGCACAGATAGTGTTAAGGTTAGTGATTAGAAAGGGGGCACCATCAGTGTTAATGCCCCCTCTCCTCCTTCAAATGTCCAAATGACATCAGACACACCTACAGCTACAAGCTGTACTTCCTGGTCAAAGGTTTTTAATCCATTCTGAACCTAAGGTTAGGTTCATCCTGAAATACAGTAAGGCATTTGGACAGATGACCAAAATGCTGCCGTTTTGTGAACGAAAAGCACACTGCCACACATGAGTAAATAGAAATATGCAGTATGAGGCAACTTCATTTCAACCTGTTAAACATGACTTCACTAGTCAAAAAGTGAATTGTATTAGTAAATGGTAAATGGTGAAAAGTGAACATAATGAATGTGTACAACAAACACTTCTCAATGGTGAAAACCTTTCATTTTATCCAATGCCTTCTATTAAATAACATCAAACTATGATGCAAACAAACAAACATGCCCTACCTTTCAAACTCGAGACAAAATAACTTACATTGCACTATGAGGAATAATTAAACATTAAAGACAATCAATAAATCTCAGCAAAACTGGTCTGACACCAACCAACAATGATCCTCCAACAATCTTGGGCTTGCCATAAAAGTGTTTTCTTACATATGTGTGGTATAGGTGACTTCCAATCATGCTAAATCACTCGAAAGAGCCATGGACTCCCAGGAAATACATATCTATATAAATTATCACACAAGCACAAAAGCATTCAAACCAATGTGATGTGACAGAAGCACCATTGTACAACCTTTCAAGGAGATTGTTTGAGCATGTGTTTGTGTGTGTGAGAGAGCTGCATTGCGATAAACAGTAGTTATGTGTAGCAATGTTTCTTCACCTGGCAGAGCTTTTTGCAACCTGCTACTCACTGTTAGCAGTCAGTTGCTCGAGCACCTCATTGGCTGGTACACCTTGGCAATATAGACAGGGTCTGCCCACTGATGCACTTCAGCCAATCAAGAGGCTATGGCGAGTAATCACACTTCCAGCTTGGCTAGTTTTAGATGCTCTAGATGCAACTGCTCTGACTAGCTTATGTATGAACATTTTAACAAAAAACAAACAAAAAAGGAAAAAAAAAAACACCCTCAAGTTGACTGCCACACTGTTTGTATTGGCCGATGCGATGTCCAATGTCCTTAAACCACAAGAGGTGTCTTCAGATCAGCCCATCTGCCACTAAAAAACAGTGTCAAGTTAGTATTATTTTCTATGGAAGCCCGTTTGCGCCACATAAAAAAAAATTCTGATCTATTATATCTCATTATTGTGAGATACTATGTCATTATTCTGACATATTATCTCGTTATTGTGAGATAGTATCTCGTTATTGTGAGATAATAGTATCTCGTTATTCTGAGACTGACATACACACGGCGTCTCAAGCGGTGTCTTGCTCGCAAATCTACGCCACCACCATCCATTAGTCTTAACAACAAACGGACAGTTTCTCGGTCCATAATTATGCCAGCCATCCAGCACTTCTGGTGCATCCATCTATAGCCATGCAATTGACCCGAAGTCTGGAGTTGCTGATGGATGAACTCTGCAACTTAAGCAACATCAGTTTTATTGCGCCAACGCCAGAGGTGCTTTCTTTGCAAGGTTCTCTGTAAAGTGCGGAGGCTTATTTCAATATTATGCTCTTCATGTAAAAGCGTTTGTATCTCAGTGTTTGTAAAACCACGTCGAAAATAGTTTTCAATAATCGAATCCATCTTGAATGACCACGGAAATATAAGGGGCAAAGCATTTCCTATTTAGTCATAGCGAAATATTTCAGAATAACGAGATACTATCTCACAATAATGAGATACTATCTCACAATAACGAGATACTATGTCACAATAACGAGACATAACGAGATACTATGTCAGAATAATGAGATACTATCTCACAATAACGAGATACTAAGTCACAATAACGAGATACTATGTCAGAATAATGAGATACTATGTCAGAATAATGAGATACTATCTCACAATAATGAGATACTATGTCAGAATAACGAGATAGTATCTCACAATAATGAGATTATTATATTTATGTGGCGCAAACGGGCTTCCATAATTTTCAAAAGATATTATCTTAAAATAATATAACATCATGCATCAACTCTACAAACAATCTATAACTACAGTACTATGACTACAATAAGTGTTCATTTGTTGATTGTTGATTGGTGAGTTTTATATTTATATTTAGTGTGCTTCCAGGTGAGGTAGAGAAACAAACAGCTTAATAAATGAGTTGGACGATGACGATAATGATGGTTAGGAACAGGAGGAAGACGAACGCTTACCTTGAGCCCCCCTCCCCCTGACGGAGACGTGCCCATCACGGTCTGCTTCTCCATCTCTTCTTGTTTCCTCTTTTTCCTCTCAAGTGCTTCCGGGTTCTTGACTCCTCGGTTGGAGGTCTGCGGAACCATAAGATGTGTTGTAACTAAAATTAAGAGGGTGAATAAGGTATCTGAATATGGTCACTATAATCCTTGACCATGAAATACAGGGGTGGACGTCACCTATTATTTTCCATCACATTTGGTTCAGGAGATAAAGGTGCATCTCAAAAAACTTCCCCGTAATTTATTTCAAAAACTACAATTTCAATTCAGTTCAGTTCACTAGATTCAATATGCATAAAATGAAATACTTCAAGCCTTTTTTTAGTTTTAATCTTGATTATTCTAATATTGATGATTACTGGTTACTGCTAATGGAAATCAAAAAATCTAGAATCTCAAATATTAGAATAAAAAAATTATTATACAGAACTGTCGACCTGAGATGAGCTCTAATCAGCTACAAAACACTAGCAAAATGCATTATTCAGTTATGACGGAGAATAAAATGGTCATCATGGCAGTGACAATGCTTTTGCAATGGCTTCATTTTTGGAAACATTTGGGGCCCCAAAGTGTAAAATTGTAGCAAGTTTCATGCTTTCATTAAGAAGTGTGTAGTTTCAAAATCAGGGTAAGCACTTTGTTTTACAAGGCCTTCTGTACGTTTATTTATCCAATCTTCAGTTGTACCAAAATGTGTGCCGTCACAGAAAATCCTGCCGTCTCTGCATGAAGGTTGGCATTTTTAGAAAAAAGGTGGAAGCTCAAATCGCTGTTACATCGACTTGAAGCCAAACAGAATGGCACACAGCTGTGCTCCTTAGAGCCGCCCACAGTTTTAAGAAACGTTAAGAAAGAAGTTTGTCACTACGCTAGTGCACAAAGCCTATTGTGATAATTTCTTCTTTCTTCGGCATCACAATTTCTTCTTTCTTCGGCATCACAATTGTAACATATCATAATCACAGAATGTCCTAGTGTGGTCTAGTTTTCTACCCAAAGTGACACTGTTAATATGATGTGTTAAACTGGTGTACTTCTAAAATTAAACATCAATTTGAGGATGAAAATGACTGAAAGATGTGTTTTATGCCAACAAATGGTATTTTAGCACTTGTAAGTCTAGCACCTAAGTCTAGTCATTAATAACAACATACAGTTATTCAATATAAACCTTATTCTGAGGTACACAGACGTTTATGCGGAAAATGTCAAGTGCTTATTTACCCTGATTGTGAAAATAATTTTCGTCTGGACTATTATGAAAATCTAAGATTATTGATACTTGTATGGGCATCAATTCCAATAGTCCGACAAACGATCCCTATGGAGTATTAGTGAATCTTGGCAACATCAGAAACTTAAAACTAGACTCCATTAGGAGACTAAAAAACAGGTTACAAAACAATAACAAGTGAGTGCATGGGAACTCCGATCTCCTGCTGGACTGAAGGTGTCTCTGCTGCAGCTCTGAGTGTGGGCTCTTGCACAACCTCAGAGGCATCACATGCAGAACACACCTTTGGGCTAAGCTAATCACTACACTGATGTGCAATACACATGTACAGTAGCAAGGTGCTTTATAAAAACCTAACCAGACATGTCAGCTCCTGGCTCTCGATCCATGCCAATATTGCTGACTTTGCTCATAAAGATTCATGATTAAATCAAATGTCACAGTTCTGAGTAAGAACGAAAACACTGTCACTGGATAACCATACACAAGATTAATTTAGCTTAATACCCTCCACCAGTAGGGGGAAGAGGGTATTGTAATTGGGTCTGACTGTCTGTTAGTCGTAGTCCATGATTATCTGGATTTTTTCATACTAACTGAGCAGCATACTACAATAGTTGAACAATTGTGAATAACTTCACACTCTCCAACAAAACAATATAGCATACAAACACACAAGGAGTCAAGAAGTAAAATAAAAAGTTCAGTGGCAATAGGATGCATATAGGACATTAATGATGCCTTATTTGGTAACACAGTATCGACATAAGAGTGACATGAGACTGTCATGAACACATGACACATGAACCCTAACCCTAACCTCTAACCCTTACCCTAATTTGTTATGACAAAAAACGAATGTCACTTAATAACAGAAGTGTTGTCATAAACGTTTATGACTTGTTTATGACTCGTTCATGACAGTGTCATGTCACTCTTATGTTGATACTGTCAAGTAAAGTGTAACCCATTATTTCTAAATTCCTTCACAGAGACAGTGTGTACTCCAAATCAATAAGTAAATGAATAATCCAACCAACCACCCAGCCAGCCAATCAATCAATGGCCGTCAGCTTATCACGTATCACGGCTTTCAGTCACTGCACACCACAGCTCTGGGATTCTTTGCCAAAGGCCCTCAGCCCTCAGTCTCATCAACTCAGATGAATTATTCAGACAGCATATTGAACTCTGTACGCTGTGTACGCCGTCTCATCGCCCATTCCTCTCTCCTCTATCTCAATCCTAATATGGGGCTTCAGTCCTTGTGCTTGTTTTTTCTACTTTGTTCCTTCATGTTTCTGTATGTTATTGTTCACTGTGATGCACTTTGGTTAACTTAATAATCTGACCTTGCGATTCAATGCTCAGATCCTGAGTTTGATTTATGTGTTTATTTTTTTCCTGAAGTATCCTTGAAAGGTTCACTCAAAATACAATGTACTGCTATTGTAAACAGCTCTCCAAACAAATCTGAAACAAGTCACCTTCTCTGCCTGTCCAAACATAAACCGACTCTACACTTGCTAAGGAAGCATCAGCTTTGAACCGTAGCATCTCACCACCTATCCAATACAGAAGATTACCTCAAATGAAAACATGTGGCTCAGCAACTATTTGAGTTATAAACACATGGGCACTTTGTGTTTTATAGTGTCTGCCATCTGGCTTTGGCGGTCCTATGTAAGTAGTGTCAAACCACGTCCTCATCAGCTGACATCAAATACTCAAACATACACACTGGAGGTCATTGGTGGTATGGGGCTTAAAAGTCTTAACACTGGATGCAACAGTGGGCAATCTTTCAGGAAGTCTTCAGTCCAGGACCATTAAGGTGTTAAGTGCGTGGAATGAAGCATGGCCTTATTATCTCAAGGCAAAACTCTGACTGCCTCTATTATGCCTTATGAAGATATTCTTCTCTTATGTTTCTCACATGTACAAAAAGCCTTATTATTTTACCCTCTCTGTCTCAAGCACACAGAGAGAGAGAGAGACAGAATGAATGAGAGAGTGAAAGAGAGAGAGAGAGAGAGAGAGAGAGAGAGAGAGGGATTTTTCAGCTGCATATCTCGTGCTTCAAAGGCATGCTGGGTATGCAGTGCTCATGTGCAAAGCAGAGCGGCATCTTAATACCATGTAACCAGCCAGCAAACACACACACACACACACACACACACACACACACACACACACACACACACACACACACACACTAAGCCTTTACAGTGTACAGATGTAATACAGAGAGCAACTGTGGTTCATGTGGATCAAACCTAGGTCGCCCACTGATGCAGCCATTATGTTGAGCCACAGTGTGTTCACAGCAGCAGGGATGTGGAGAGCAACTGAAGCTCACATGGCCATTAGCCGAGATCACCCACAAACTCCATTAGGCTGTCAAGGCAGTGGGGGCATGAGTATGTGTGGTGAATATGGACATGGCTGGGAACATGGCTCAGAGCATTCAGTGAAGCAGGGACACTGTGTGGTGTCTGTGCGAACATGAGGCCTTACACCAACTGACTCCTGGGCACAGGAAGCTACAACCTCAGCGAAGAGGAAGTAAGCAGAGGAACTTGTGAATGTGAAATAATTCACAGCAGTGAAGAGGACGTGGCTGATGTCACACTGTGATCAACAGCGCAGTCTCAGGGACACATCACAATGACTGGATGGAGCATCACAACCATAATAGATTTGACAATGACTCCTGATGCCACACTCCACACCTCCACCTGTGGAAGCGCAAGAAGAATGGGCCCCTTTTGTGACCGCTTTATGTGCACAACCCAGCCTGTAGGGGGTGCTGTGAGGTGTAGGGGGAAGAAAGGATCAGCCAGGTCAGAAAGGGTGCCCGGTTGGGGGAGAAATGGCCGCGTCCATCCAAACTACTTACGCGGCAGTGTGGGCGGCTCGGTGGCGCGCTCGGCGAAGTCGCTGTAGGAAGTATCTCTGTGGCACAGAGGTGATAAAAGAAGCTGCCAGAATTGTACAGAGGCGCCGAGACGGCTCGGGGCTTAGATGTCTTTATTCATAACACAGAAGAGACTGAGGCAAGGCAGAGAAAGGGAGACAAAAATTAGAGTTGCCTCGGAAGTAGAAAACAAGCACAGCAGTAGAAGAGAAGGGCAGGCTGGGGGGCTGCGGTTGTGACTGATTTTTGGAGTGGGGAATCTGGGGGTTATTCAGCATGCGCAAGTGGCATGTCCAAGGTAGCTGACAGGGTCACATCAGGCCAGAAGTAGCAGAAGTCAGAGAGCAGAGAGCCATCCAGACAAGGTCAGGGGCCTTAAAGTCATTCACTGTGAAACATGTGAAGATCGAGCCCATTCTCAGGTGCAATGCCTATTTCTTATCTAAAACAGACATACAATCTACAACCAGTTTCTTAAAGACACTGTAAACAAAAATATGAGATTTGTTTTGGAAACACATTGTATGGGTTAGAAAATGAATAAAATAACTGAAAAGACTGAACTGTGTAGTACTGAAATGTGGAGTTTGAACATTAAATAGTACATTGTCAGAGAGACAGAGAGAGAGAGAGAGAGATGTTTTGGTAGACTTACAGGAGCACCTGTAGAAGACTGTGAGAAGTTTGTGAGTGTATATATTCCCAAAGACAGAGCAACAAATAAGACAAACCAAGGAATAAGAATAATAGATCGTTTTGACCCCATTTAAATTATTTCCTGCTTTTAAGTAAATCATACCATACACCACTACATTTGTGAGATAAACGACAACTTTTACAGAGAAAAAGCAGTACAACTGCCCCTGGGTTAGATGACTATTGGACTGAGAATCAATCACACGCCTTGCTTGGTGAGACACACAGAGAAAGTGAGAGCTAGCCTAGCGTTAGCAGAGCAGCATCGGCCTGTGAGGGACAGCACCAGCTGGCAGACTGCTGACGGGAGAGCTAGAGATGGCCACATGTGATGCTGGCGTTGTGATGCTGGCGTCCACGTACCTCTTTCTGTCTTTTCTCTGCCGCTTCTGCTAGCTGACGTCTTCTAGTTTCCTGTGAAATAAACACACACACACACACACACACACACACACAAAACAAATGGTAAACAACCACCAAATAAACCACCAATTACTAGGCTATGGCTTTGTACAGCAACAGCATGTCATAAATATATCACCCATTGACAGGTAAAGCAATCAAGTGAAAGCAAATGTTTATCTATATAAGCTTATCTAAGAGATCATCAGCTCAGGAGAACGCACTTTCAGCTAAATATTAAGCCAACATGGATAGTCGAATACACCCTGTTTGTGGTACAATAACTGACTCTGTGCTCTGCTTGCAGATGACTAAAGATTATAGATTACCTTTATGAAAAAGAACTATAGTAATCTTGTAGTATTTTGGAATAAAATATTATAGTAATCTAATAGGAATACTATAGGCATACATATAGTATTCCTATGAGATTACTATAATAAAATGCTCGGACATACTATAGAACAGGGGTGGGCAACTAATTTCCCCAAGGGGCCACATGACAAACTGGGACTGTTGAGGAGGGCCGGACCCAAAATACCGAACTCAAGTCTGAACTCAATTCTGTTCAATTCTATTCTGTTCTTGTATAACATTAAGTAAATCATATGGTTTTGTTTACTAGTCGTAAGAACAGATGAAAATGTGAGGGAGACAAAGGAAAAACAGCAATATTTAATCTATGTCCAGTATTTAATCCTCATTCTCGAAAAAGATTTTTTGACATTGACATTTTTTTTCAGTTTTCAAAGACTGATATAAAAAAAGTACTACAATATCTATATAATTAGGCTAGGTCATGAAAATGTGAAGGAGTCAGTACAACCGATAGGCCTGTGCCACCATTTCATCAACACTCAGCAATATTTCATCATTAAATCATTGCATCATTAAATTAACTATGCAGAATTAGACTACGAAAATGTGGAGCAGACAATAGTAGGCTGTCATTAGTTAATCAACATGCACAAAGAAAACTATTTAAAAAATGTAGGCTATGTTTTTGCTTTAACTTTATGCACATAACTGTGATTGGTCAACTCGCTCTGTGTGTTGAGCCGGCTGCTTCAAGCAACCTGTGGGTAGTAGCATCATACTAGTTCGCTAACATAAGCTTTGCAAATAAACTCAGACATATTTTGGTTACAATTACGGGGTTATCCGATTGTAAACTGTCTATCTGCCAGTGACGTTTTGAAATGAACACTTCGTATCGCCAACGAGCAGCAGTAGGAGTTCGTTCTAACAACCTTTGCGGTGGTGAGCGACGCAGACATAAGATACACAAAACTTTGAAAGGTTTACGCCGACGTAAAGGCAACTACATTGTGTCGACGCAGAAGCATAAATTCACCAGCACATCAGTGAGGGTGTGTACGTCGTATGCATCCACGCACAAATGCATGGGCGTACAAATAGCAGTCGCTTTCAAAATAAAAACAACGATATTGATTTGCATGCATTATCTCTATGCTAGGCTCTTGACTATTGTTCTTTCACGGACCTTACGCGGGCCGGTCAGGGAAAGCCCACGGGCCGGATGTGGCCCGCGGGCCGTATGTTGCCCATGAAGTACTACTAAGACTACCATAGAAACACAATAGCAGCTAAGGATATTATAGAGGTATTACAGAACATCACAGAAGTATTACACTACCATAGAATTCTTATAGTATTACTATAGTTCTTTTTCGTAAGGATAGAAATAGCATCTCCATTGGACTACTCTGATCTCAGTTAAATATGTTAAATCTTCCTACAGAACAAGCAGCACTCATGTACAAAGCCAAATCTTTCCACATCCTTGCATTGACAAACCAGACGTGGTGTAATTCAAGTCATGGTGCTTGAAAGAAAAAGGGTTGTCATGTAAACAATAAAGCTTCACAACGCTCTAAGCTTAACGAACCGGTGTATTAAAAGGTAAGAAATCTCATCATGTAATGCTGGTCTCGACTAACTTTATTCTGATTTAATAGAGATGAACAATTCGGTATGTTTTAAGACTGCTAGGATGCTCTACCGTAACATTAAGATGCCTCAAGGCTTGCAGAACTTACTGGATCTGGCGTATCCACCACGTCCTCTGCAGCTCCACCCAGACAAGGAAGGCACATTCCCATACTTGGTTATTCCGAAGATGTAGTGGATATTTCAATGACAACACAAATGGTCGTTTTAAAATCAGTTATTATCAAAGAAACTAAATAGACAACCAGCTAGGTAATTAGTTTGACAGCGTCAAACTACTGAATAGCTAGCTAGGCTACTGCAAAAGCCACGGGGAAACACCACCGCTATGTTGACTAATTGCTCAATAAAAACGAAAAGCCAGTTCGCACTGACAACTTTCGATGTTTAAATCCATGGACAGCAACACTTTTAAATATTTAACGCTACTTAAGGGTGTTTAGGCTCACGCTGATTAACGCCAGTTAGCGACAACGTAGCCTTGCTATTTTTCAAGACCTCACGTTAACGTTACACCTCTCAACAAGCCAGCTAGCCAGCCAGCCAGTCAGTCAGCCACCCAGCTGGAAAGCTCTAGCAGCTAGCTTCTAGTTAAACAAATGCAAGCAACTAACGTGTACCTACTTAAGCCTAAATAATCACGGGCCCAAACCTCTTATTTACACGTCGCGGCATCTGTGAATATTAAACAGAAAATTTCTGGCGAAGATAAAAGTTGTCTTGGTCAGAAAGCCGCAAATTAATCTAGCTTTGCTACCTGATGGAGAAGTGTAAGCGGTAACAACGCCTATGTTGTTTATTTACCGTTAGGCGTCCCCTTCCACTATCAAGCCTCGACAGTGCCGCCTGTTGGTAGGGAGTAAATATAATCATACCATAAATAAATCCATTTCAGAAGAATCATTCAAGACATTAAAATAGTGACAATTAAATATGATGACAGAAAAGCTCGTATCATTATCAGTGCATATTAGTTGCACTCAAACTTAACATATATTTTGTTGGGTGGTTGACACTATTTATAGGGGTCCAAGCAGAACAGCTGCAGGAACCCTATTGTTTTTGTGCTGATTATAGGTTTATAGGTCTTATTTTTCTCCGCCAAAAGTGATTGTGCAGCAAAAACCGTAAGACCCAGGAATGTGAAACTCCCCCGTTGGCTCAAACCCCCAAACCTGAGGTACTGCGCCTATAGGTGGTGCTATGATAATTAATGTTTTACACCAGTGAAGCCTAGACTCAAACTTATTGCATCGTTGTAATATTTGCATTCATCTGCTTCTTTGAGTCATTGAATATTACAAGGAAGTGGCCGCTGATGATTAAGTGGCCAACATCAGCATCATGCAAACTTAAAGGCCCCAACATAAAAACAGTTTATACACATAATCAGCACAACAAAATTTCAGAAAAGTAAACAATTTTGACAGTCAGCATACATGAATTGTGATATACTCTCAGAGTCATTCACCTGCAGCCCAGGAGACCCAGGTTCAAAACCCGCCTGAGACATAATGTGTCTTGTCTCTAACTTGGCCAGGTAGTCAAACATTGTTATGCAATTGTTCATTAACAAGGAGAAGGAAACAATTCCATATCCAGGCACTCGTAGGATTGTAAATGTAAAAATAATTAAACCTCTCTGGTCCCTTGACATTTGTCTTCTAAGAGTTTATCCACTTCTCATCCTTTCAAATGCACTTTGTGGCATCTTCTTCCTCTCGTCACCTGTCTGGCCAATCAGGTAAATGATGTACACCTGTATATTGTGGTTGCCCTAAGCTTCATGGTTTTTTTTTCAGGCGCATCCTCATATCTACTATCTCAGACTGCACACTTGGTAAGTCAAGTGAAAGTGACAAGAAGGTTCAAACCTAACCTGATGCATACTTTCATTTTTAAACTGTTCAAATTCTCAAAGTTTCTATGATGGACCTCAGGGACCATGTCTAAGATGCATTGAATTGTGCAGAAATACCTATTTTGATCATTTATACCCATTTATAAATCTCCAGCCCATGCACACGGTATTCTGGGAGATGTAGTATAGGCCACATACGTTTATTTTACATTTGTTTTACCCATATTTTGTATTTCTTATATTTGTTTTACCTATTTTTGTTTGTTTTACTTAGTTTTAAGTATTTATATTTATTGGAGAGGGAGGTGTGCTTTGCTTTGTTTAATCAACCGGGACCTGATTATTAAATTCGCTGGAAATCCAGGGTAACAGTTCTTGCGAGAGCACAATATGAATTTGCTCAGCGAGTCACTCAGGCAATCACTAATGCATGTAATGCAGGCAATTATTACCCATGCCCTTGGAGCTGAGCTGCACCAATCACATCAGTGTATCTGATATAGGCGGGCCAGAGGCGAGCTAAACAGACGACAACAGCACTGCAACGTCGAAGTCCGGAATCAGTCAGTACCGGTGCGTTCATGGGCACGGGAAAAACCCTTTTCCCAGTGAAAAAACATCATCATTCACGTCACTTCATGTGGGAATAATCTGATTTAATGGCGGGCAATGGGGCTACGGGAACGGGAACATAAGAGGCGGCCACTGGGGCTAGATTTTGCTAACAGTGCGTTCATGGGCGTCGGAAAAAACTTTTTCCCAGTAAAAAACGTAACTTCTTGGAATCAGAGGTGGGAAACTGGGGCTAGATTTTGCTACACGAGTTGCCCAGTTAGGGGCTCATCTTCACTTTTGTCGTCACATTGTAGTTCGTTTGTAGTCCATGTGGCCTTTCATTTCCAACAGTTCGTATAGATGTAGATACTCTTGATTCCATGAGGGAAATTTGGTCTCTGCATTTATCCTATCCGTGAATTAGTGAAACACACAGTGAGGTGAAGCACACACTAACCCGGAGCACTGAGCTGCCTGCTACAGCAGGATCAGTGAGGGGTTAGGTGTCTTGCTCAAGGGCTCTTGGATGTGGGCATGGTAGAGCATTGCTTAACCACTTCCCCCGCCCACATTTTTCCTACATGGTTGGAGATCAAACTGGCAACCCTCTGGGTTCAAGCCCGAAGCCCTAATGCCAGGTGCCATGAACGGACCATAACAGAGTTGGCGAGTTGAGGGCTTGTCGTCACGTTGTAGTTAGTTTGTAGTCCATGTGGCCTTTCATGTCCAACAGTTTTAATGTGAACTTGGGAATGTGCCGTTTTTGTTACTTGAAAGCTGCATATCCTTCTTTCACAAGTGTCTTACACCATATTCTTAAGCAAATATGGTTGTTTATTTAAGATTAGTTTTGTTTGTTGTGAGCACATGAACACTCGCAGTGGGAAAAATAACGTAATCGGGTGATTCTCCAACTATGGTACTTTTTGGACCTGAACATTTTCAGAAAATGAAACATTTTTAATTAAAATATTACTGGCATAATTTGTTTCCCCAGTATGCCTAGATACCTGCCCTGAAGTTGGCTGTGCTGATTTTTATGGAATAATATGTATTTTTTGACATTTTTCCAGACAATGGCAAAAGCAATGGTCATTTCCACAACCGAACAAAAACAAGCCAACCTGTCTACCTATCACTACCATGGAGACAGATGTGGAAAAGACGGTCGTGGAAATGACATTTTCCCACTTTCCCTCTAATATCTCATGATTGACTAGCCTGTTAGTGTTAGTTTTAGAGTTAGCATTAAATAATCTCAAATTACACCTAATGAAATGGTAAAAATCCAGAATTTTTCCCATCGGAATGAATTATGAGCGGTTCAGAAATGACGTACAATAAACATACTCGCGGTATTTCTCATATTTACCTTGATATATCTCCTATGTATTAACCTCTGCTGGGATCATTCTTTCATTCAGCCATGTGGATCCCTCTGGAGTGTCAGTTGCTATGGTTAATGAGTATACAAATCTAGAATACTGAGCCTGGGATTGCATTTTATGCAGAGGTGTGGAAATGACGGTGAACCCAAGGGACAAGTGTTTAACATGTTTAAAATATGCCAAATCGAAAAGAAATATAAAAACAAATAGTAGATTTGAATGAATTGGGTTATAATGCATACTTTCTGTTTGAATTTAAAATTATATCAGTATTAGATTTTAAGTGAGATAAGGTCGAAGACCCAAAGTCTGGCCTAGGGACAGAGGCAAAATAGTAAAAAACGCATATAAAATGTCTTATATTTTATAAAAAACAACATAATTGAACAATGATTTTTTATATATAGGTTCCCCTAAATATGTAGTAAGTGTGAAAAAAATAAAAAAGTAGAAATGTTTTTTATTTTTTTAAATATATGTCAAGGACAGAAAAAGTACCATAGTTGGAGAATCACCCAATCACAGGGCAGGCCCTGATATTCCCAGGTGCCATGAACGCACCAATAGCCAAACCCTAAATCTTTCTTGATTTGGGTCTGGATTTCCAGGCTATGACAATGTAGGAATGACAATAAAGCTTCCTTGAATCCTTAAATGAGCCATTTTGTGACCTCTGTGATCTTCTATCGACATGTATCATCCCTCACACACACATACATTATATGTATCATGGTTTCATCTGCTTGTTCTGTGGAGTAGAGTTTAGAGCATTTGGCTGGTATGCTACTGGTATGCTGTCTTGAGTTTAACTACCACCTATGGAAAGACATTTTGGAGTCCCATCCCACCCACTTGCTGTCAAATCCATACCAAAACTCAAGCAAGAATCTTTCAGAAATGAGAGTGAGACTGAGAGAACCGAAACTGAGTAGGACCTCTCCAAATCGCCTTATTCACTCTGTTTGCAAACTGCCAAAAAAAAGGGTTCACTGGCCTGCTATTCTACTTCAGTGAGTTTTTTTGGCAGTTTGCAAACAGAGTGCATTACCACCACCATCTGCTGGACTTAGGTGTAATGGCAAGTGTACCCTTTAGCCTCGTTCTGGCCGCCGGGTGAATAAGGCGAATAGCAAGAGAGGTTGACTTACACAATTTTAACGAAATTTAATTTAATTTACAAAATTAAACGGTTTTAAATATGATGTGTTTAAAAACACTTTTATAAGATCTTGACATAGATGACAGTGCTCTTGTTTACAGAACGCTATGTCTTGGTTACACATTCTGAGTTTTTGCTCTCAGATTCTGGGTTTTGATTCTCTATACATTAGTCATTAAATTGACACCATATGAAGCACATGGACTTTACAGAAACAGGGTCATGGCTCCACAGCATTTTCATCTTGAGAAAAATAACAAATTAATATTAACACTGAATAACATTATCACTAAATTAGTCTACTAAAGCTTTTTTTCTATTAATTCTTAAATTCTGAAAGTACAGTTCACTATTTCACTTCATATTACTTACTGATAACATGTATATGCGCCAGAACTGAGTCTTGGTTCCCTTGATAGTGGTGTAACCTTTACCTTCAAAACTAATCTCGCCACCATTTGCTGCCATCCTCTTGAAAGATTGCTGTTCCTTGAGTAAATTTATTTCAGCAAAGTAGCATCACAACTTAATTTTGATAAAAATAGTATTCTCATGCACATTTCGGTCAAAAGGCACGGAGAACATGACAGCAAGGCGGCAAGCTACAGACATATTTTTGACAATGTCATAGGTGAACACTCCATATGGTCCCTCTCCTTTTGTAGGGTATTGCCGAATCCACAAATCACTTGTTTGTCTGTCTTCACACCAATCACACAGAACACAATGGGGAGATGCTTCATTGGATGACCTTTAACTTTTGTGATTTAATACTTAATACAGATCATAAAACTTGACTCACTGTGGATTTGTGAAGGAGGCATCCATATAATAAACGTCAATAAGCGCTTTTCGGTCAGTCAACTCTATGTCATGGTGTCTATAAGCGTTAGGATTATTCTCCCTATAGGGGTCTGTTTATTTCAAATGAGTAGCCCTCCATATGATTTCCCTCAGGTAGCCGTCATTCCCAAAAAGGTTGCCTTAAAGCAATATATTACTTGTCTCCACAATTACCGTCCCATCGCAGAAAGACAATAGGCCTACATATTATTGTTAGACAGGCATGCAGGGCATTACCCCATACCACCTAGACATCGTGGTAGGTTATCCATGAATAAACCTACCTATCAGATTTTGTGTTCGTTTTTCCACAGAAATTCCAACACCCAAGGCCACCTGTAAGTGTGTGTGTGTGTGTTTTGTCTGCGGAGACTAACTTTTAGTAAGGAAAAATTACATCTCAGTTGATTAGATTAGATTAGATTCAACTTTATTGTCATTATGCAGAGTGAGACAACAAAATGCAGTTTGCGTCTAACCAGAAGAGCAAAAAAGCAGAAAAGTGCAATTTGATATACAAGGCAGGTGGTGCATAAACAGTATAACATATATGTGCAGTGTAGACAATAGTATACATTTAAGAAGTTGGGATGGTTTACAGTAATATAAATTAACTACAAATATGTGCAGTATATTAGCAGTAACCTTATAAGAATAGATATGGACAATTATGCAGTATGAACAAACAACATGTAGTACAGATATGTGCAGTGTAATAGCAGTGACATTATAAGAGTAAAAATAATATATATGCAGTGTATTAACAGTAATATATTATAAGAAAAACAGAATAAATATGGATATTCAGTATGAACCGTATACGGTATACAGTATACAGTTGTGCAGAGAAAGTAAGAGAAAGGCTCCATTCCTATGGTGTACATCAATTCTCAAGCACATTTGATGGCTGATGAGTGACAAGTCTGTGCTGATGAGGCATGCAGCATGCTGCACTAAATCACTTCAGCAAAGGACAAGAGACAAATACATAAATAAAGTAGACAGGCTCCAGAAGGCTGTAGACAGGCAGCAGTTTTCAGATTACATTATGTGCTTACATAATTGCAAAAGGGTTCTCTAAATTAGCCTTTTAAATTATATCAGATTAAACAGAATGTGCCTTTGGAACATGAATGGTCGCTGATAATAGGCAATGTAGATATTGTATTAAAGATCAGCCATTTCTTTCTACAACAGTCGAGAACCCTTTTGCAATTATGTAAGCACATAATGTAATCTAAAAACTGCTGCCCTGATTAAAAAAACAATGCAACTCAGCTGGTATTCTCTCTATGGAGTAGAATGGAAATTTGAATGGAAATTTCTTAGTCACCCCAAACTTTTGACCAGTAGTGTATTTTCCACATGGAAAACATATTTATTTGTAAATAAAGAGGCTCAAAATAGAGGATAAATTATGGGTAATATGCAGAGATGGTAAAATTACACCCTTTCCATACTCAAGTAGAAGTACAGATATTTGTAAAAAAAAGACTCTATAAGTAGTGATTCAACTTCTTTACTCAAGTGAAAGTAACAAAGTGCAGGCTGTGAAATGTATATAAAAGTAAAAAGTATCCTTTTTGAAGGACTATTTTACCATTGCAGACTTTAGCCTACAATGTTACATTCCAATTTAACAACTGTACAACAACTGTTACTAACATCTAATTGTCCCTATGGCATTTCATAAAAAAATCAAGCAAGCTTGTTACCTACCTACCAAGCCAAAGATAAACTTGGAAAAGATGGAAAAGGAAACAAAGAATATGATGTTTTGACATCTGTACATATTCTGATGAAGCACTGAATTTGATGAATACTGTACATTTTCATTATCATGTAACTGTTTTAGCGCTGCTCCTTAGGTGGCACCCCTACAGTTGCAAAGTCAACCCCCCTTTTTGCATTACTATTGTCCCATAATTTTAGGTCAAAATCAGCCTTGATATTGGGAAAACACACTAGGTGCCAATGTCCAATAAAAACTATTGATAACTTGTCTCAAATGTATTAACACAAAAGTAACACGACTTTTGAAGAGTTTTGAAAATGTAAGGAGTAGAAAATACAGATATTTCTGTGAAAATGCAGGGAAGTAAAGTAAAAATAAAAATAAATACTCCAATAAAGTACTTTACTATTTATTTTTACTTTTACTCTCATTGACATTTATGCTACTTAAGTAGGCAGACGCTATAGCTGGCAGCTTAGACAAACAATCAGTATATCATAACCTATGTATTATTATGGAAAGCCCCCATGTGGAGGTGCTCAGAGCTCTACAACCCTTTCAGGCTGCCAAGTGCATCCACAGCCAGAGTTGCTTGTGAGGGAGACTGTGCAGGGGGAGACATATTCTTCTGTTTGCACTGTAGAGTAAAATAGTAAAGTGTAGCGTAAAGCTGGCCTATTTGCCATAACTTCAACCCATAAACTAAGAATAGCCTTATATAGCTGAAAAAGATGACACATAATTACATTTCAAAGCAGTTTATTCCCAAAATTGGATGTGGGCTTAATCTCAGTTCAGCAACATAACATAGGCTACTCATCGAAATCGTACTAAGTCTGAAAGTGAGTCTGACAACGCAAAAAACTTTCTTATGTTAACTGCAGTCCGTTCGACTCAGCCCTAATCTGGATGCTCATATTTGTGCCCAAAATATTAAGCTACCATCAGGTGGCGCAAAGGAATAGATGTGACGAATTTTTAACTATTAAATCGTTTATTTATTTACATCACAAACGAGCATCTCCCCAAAGGACACAGTCTGACAGCAACAAGCATTATATCTGGTAAGAGTGAGTTTAAAAGTCCGACGTGTGCGAGTAAGCAAGAGTTGTCCGAGGGAAATCGAATAACGTAAATAACGTAATGAAGCAGACTTTTGGTTGATTAAAGAGACGGACCCTCGTCCTGCTGAGGATTCGGAAACGTTGCGAGATCTTGGCATCCTCTGACACACCTTTTACGACGTTAATTTGGGAGAAGGATGGAGTTTGCTGAGAGAAGAAGGAGCAGAAAATCTCAGAGCTTTAAGCTCATAAATGATCAAGGTAAGTGAAAGCAGACGACACGCGTCTGCTCTAAAATATTGCACGGACGACGTTGTCAGAAAGCAGACGTTGCCGTCTGTAGACAATAGGGCAGCGAGGAATACGTCAGTCTTCAGGAATGCACCTGTTAGGCTATGTCTGGATAATTTGTATATGTATCCAAGCAGCATAAAACAAGCACAAATGGAAAACGTCGATTGTCCATGACTGAGAAATGTTTTCTGTCTTCTATGTGTTATTATTTGGCATATTAATGAACCTGATTGAGTCTGACCTCTATTTAACTGCCCATTCATTATTTAATAAAATGCACTGACATAATACGTGAGTTGCATGTTTAGCCACCCCACCCCCTGGTAAATTGTTATGCTCTAGGAATAACATTGATTGTAGTCTGGGTATACTTGTTCCTCCTGGTACCTACAGGTGGTAAGGGGGAGGGGGTGTTGAGCACGTCATGATGCACCCCCCCCCCCCCTTCTTTTCTTGTCCAGGATGCTATCTGCTAATGCATAATATGACTCCAGTATAGTTAACAAATAAATTAGTCTGGCAGCATTGTAGTCTATGTGTCAGTTTGATGAGAAAAATGGTAATGATTCAAAGTTCTGATTTTACACTTGGTTAATTAAGCAACCCAAATTTGACTCCACAGAATTTAAATCTGAGTGCTTTGACAGTGCAGTTAATTGTGCTGTCAATGGGGAATCAAAAGAATGTGTGACTGAAGGTAAGACAAACATGTCTTTAAAAGACTAACCCAGTAAATACATTTGAATTTCAGAGATTCTCATTGTCTTAGTATTTGTTGTTCTTTTGGTCACCTTGTCATGCTGCATGTCTGATAACCACACACGTTTGTACGACATTATAATTGTCAGTTATCTGTCACTCTCTTTGTATCTTGTCAGCTTGGTACGAGGATGAAGGAATGGAGATTAAAAGGCAGATTACTGGTATGATGCATGCGCTAAATGACAAAACAGGCCGGGTCTATCAGCGTGTGGGGAGAGAGGGGGAAAACCTTAAACAGGAGCCCCAAGATGAGCTTCTAAGCTGGGCCTCGCCGACTGGTCTAGACCCTGAGGAACCCCAGCACAGTGCCTGGACTTGCAGTCCCCAGCCAAACAACCACCTCACCTCTGGGCAATATGGCACCCGGTCCAAAACCCAGAAGATGCTCAACCTGACCAAAGATCTAAGTAACAGCAATGGTAGGATTGTGGTTTGTCTTGTGAAGAGAATAGCTGTATTGAGTATGGAGATGTGAGACACAGTGCTCGCCTTGGTTATTAATGTCAAAGAGAAATAGCAATATTGTGATTATAAGCCAAATCTTTTATAGTGATACTGCCGCATTTGTATGAGGTGTTGCTAAGTAACCAGGATCTGCTGCAAGAGCACTGTGTTGATTAGGGGTGTGTGTGTGTGTGTATGTATGTGTGTGTGTGTGTGTGTGTGGGGATGTATGGGTGCTTCTTTCGATCACATTTATTAGAAACAGAGCTCCTTAATCTAGACTAGACTTTAGTAATGAGATAGAGGAGGCAACACAATCTCTTTAATACGACCTCAGATGCTGAGTGAGTGGGGATGGGGGGGGGGGATGGGGGGGTCAGAGAAAGGCTAATGTCTAGCTTGGTTGTGAATAGGAGAATGTCTAGACAGTTCCTGACAGACAAAGTCTCACACTCAGAAGTGTCTGGAGGCTGTGTCACCAGACGGCTTGCGCACTCTTGTTCACTCACACACACACACACACACACACACACACACACACACACACACACACAGACTAAGAGTTGTCTTCTCTGCCAACATTTTGAACAAATGGATACAGAGTGGACACAGTGCACACGCTGTCCCTGTTCTTCTAACACACACACACACACACACACACACACACACACACACACACACGCACACACACACACACACACACACACACGCACACGCACACACACACACACACGCACACACAGAGGAGGAGGTGGAGGAGAAGGGCAGACGTTATTGCCTTCAATTATAATTTAAATCATGGTATGGCATATCACTATGTGAAATAATATGTGGTCATACTGTATGTCTCACCTGGTGCAGACATGGCACTCCCTCAAACTTCAGTGGCCAGCACAGAGAAGCCCAGCTGCTGTATGTGTAACTGCAAGAACACTTTACAGGCCATCCTGCTGGAACTCCGCTCCATGAGGAAACTGATGCAGACACAAAAAGGTCACTCCAAATTTCACACACACACACTTATACACACATGCACAAGCACATATTTCCATTCCATTCCATTCCACTCACACACTGTATACTCAATTATTTTCTTCTGGACACATGGTACATAAAAACCCTGTTAACACATTGTTTTAAAATGCATCTTCGGCGATCTAATCAAAAGTAAATCTATGGTGTCTATCTAAGTGTCTATCATGGTCAAAGTGTCTGTCGAGGTGTCCAGCTGACCTTGTGCTCTTTTTATGTGTATGTTGAGGATTTTATGCCTTGACAATGAAGAGTGACAGGAAGTGAGTTAGTGAGAGTGATAGGGTGGGGTTGGGAAGTGCTCCTGAACCAGGGTCCCCGTGGGCACCCATAACTGATCATGGTATGGATGCCAGGGATGCACCAGGATGCAGTCTACCTCTGACGCATTTTAAAGGGACACCAGGCAACGTTTTTGTGTTAATTAATCATCTTCGTAAGTTGGTATATGGTTAAATGACATTACAGGGCGAATGAAGACTCTCTCGCCCGCCCCTACTCCTTGTAGGAAGAATATCCCACTTGCAAGTTCGGTGTATCCTACCCGCCGACCTTCAGTCACACAAAGTCTCAGACATCGCGAGAAGCAGGTTTAGTTTACATCCTGCATCCCCAGCACAGATGCAAGCTAACGCTAGCAATTGTTGCAAACGTGTGTATAATGGCATAGCCGGCGAAGAAGCAGCGAAAACCCTTGACTGAAGATGCAAAGAAAAGGAAAAGAGCTTTAGACCGAGCGAGGGCTCGCACACGTATCAACACGTAGGGGGAGCTTCGTAGAGAAAAACCATCAGGCTTGCCTGGTATCCCTTTAAAAGCATGTCTAAACAGGGTTAAAGACAGGTCAAGTGATAAGATAACAAAGGCCCTCTTTATATCAGTATAATATTGTAAATATATACACCTATAACCACTGAGTCTGTGAAGTCTATTCCAGATAACTGATTGACTGAGGTATACGCTGAGTCATATTGACTATCTGAGAGTCGCTCTCACTGAGCCTTTAACATTACATGATTGACAACTACAGGACTCCCCCTGTCCCACAGGAACTCAGGAGAAGCAGGTTGCCCTGAGCAACTCTTGCTCTGCCCGCTGCCCTGTCACCAGGAAGAGAGCGCGCAAGAGGAGGCCTGTGCACAGGGTGGCACCGCTAAACAAACCCTCCAGCGGGGCTGCACCATCATCACAACCCCTTACAAACCCTCTGCCAGACTCGTCCGAACAAAGAGAGAGGACTGTGTTGGACCCGATGGCTCCAACTACGTCTAGCCCTGCCCCCTCTTTTGTGACCACTCCTGCTTCCCTCTACAGTCCAATCACAGGACCAAACTCAGCTGAGGTACAGCAGGCATGCCAGGCAACACAAATGCATGCCTTGAGATATCTTTATTACGATAATCTTAATCATTGTAAGTATGCATGTATTTTATTGTGGGACATAATCAGTATTATCACCTTTCCTTATCTTGCGAAGGATCTCTGGAATGGATCAAGCTGGCTCCATTTTAAATCTGTGGATACTGTCTGGAGATGGAGACTGTAACATTGCATTACTTGATCATTTATTTATATTAACTAGTGCAGTGAAAACACCTTTTTCCTGTAGAAAACCTGTAGCCCAATTACATGCCTGCAGGTAGGCATTCCTTTAAAAATAGGATGATAGGAAAAAACATCATTCCAGCTAAGCATTCAGCAATGCTTATAATAAACATGCTGTAGCTTAAGCGTAATGTAAGCGTCGTTGCACTGGACATTTTTTACAGACCAAAATGACATATAGGCCTAACAGTAACAACTGTTTTGCCTTAAGGCTATGTTTAGCCTAAGAACTTCATGATGGAGAAGACAAACACCCTTTTGTGGAGTGATTCATCATATGACATTTGCAATTGTGACTTTCCAAAAACAGTCTCTGGCATAAGTTACGTCACACTCTGCGCCTGTAGCTGAAGTGGGCAAAGCAACCTATCTCTAAATACTTACCATGAGTTTGCCATTCTGAAACTGTCCCTAAATTTGGGACCTAGCTGTTGAAAGTGTCGCTTGTTTCGACTCGGGACCACGCAGTTGTCAAGACACCTGCCAGGTTTGAAATCAGTTGGAGAGATCTGAGATCAGAGAGATGTGCAAATAACAGACAAACAAGCACACACAGACACACACAAAGGCAGCAATTAATTTGTCTCAATGGTTAATCACATTCAATCACAGTCACATCTATGATTTCATATTTACAGTATGTCATCCTCAGTGTTTGACAAACAGTGAAGCTCAACTAACAGGAGTGCTGTACTTCTCATGCTCACCAATCAGAAGGAACCCAACTAAAAACAAATTTGGAATAATTAACTGAAGCTTGACTTTCAAAAATTATATTGCAATATCAGAAAAATTGCACTTTTCCCCAAATCGTGCAGGCCTATCCCTTTACCCATATGTTAATTTCTCTCTCATTGTATACTGTAAATATCCATGTCTGTATGTCTCATCCAGCCCGAGGTCCAGCTGGCAGAGGACTATGATGTCTTCATTCCCAAGTCCCAGCTGGACTCCATCCTGGTCAACTACACTCGCTCCGGGAGCCTGCTCTTTAGGAAACTGGTGTGTGCCTTCTTCGATGACACCACGCTGGCCAACTCCTTACCCAATGGGAAGAGAAAGAGGGGCCTGAATGACCACAGAAAGGGACTGGACCAGAACATAGTGGGTGCCATCAAAGGTGGGCATTTGATGGGTACAAGACAGTGTCAAGATAACTTTATTATAGTGTTAAGATAACTTGTACAATATTCACAAGTGTGTGTGTGTGACTGAGTGAGTGTGTGTGTGTGTGTTTGTGTGTGTGTGTGTGTGCATGTTTACAGTTTTTACAGAGAAGTACTGCACAGCAAACAGAATTGAGAAGCTTCCAGGGGCCAGGGACTGGGTCCAGATCTTGCAGGACCAGATCAAACTGGCTCGCAGGAGATTAAAACGAGGTGTGTGCATATTATGTCTGTTGTGTTTATGCTAATAAACAGTAAGTGCATTTTTACTTAAATGGGCACATTTTCTAAGATGTAAGAGTTGTCAAAATACCAGGAAAATAATAAGTAAACAACTTACACACAACTTACAACTTAACACAACTGACTGGCTGTAGTCCTTTCCAGGATCATTTAGCTAACTGAACTGAAAACTACAGCCCCATTGGTGCGCATGACCCCCCTGGTTTTATGCTGTATTAAAAGATTTGTACTCTTCTGTTTAAATTCAGCAGAGACAGTTGCAGATGGTGATGAGACTCGCCTCAGGCAACCTTCTCACACCACAGGTGAACATATACACACATATACACTCATCCATAATAATGAAGAATAATCAACACTAAAAAACCTAAAGCTTTTCTAGATGATTAATCAGAAGGATATCATATAGGCCACCAATACTCCCTTGCATTTTAAGGAATTCCTTCAACACATACAGTGCCCTCCACATTTATTGGCACCCCTGGTACACCTGATTAAAAAGAGGTATAAATGATCTTTTGGCACAAACAATTAGGAAAAATCCAACCTTAAGGGGAAGCAAATATATTCTGAGAAACATACCTCATAAAGAAATAGTGCCATAATTATTGACACCCCATACTTTGTTAAGCCTCCATCATAAAACAGCTTGTAATCTTCTCCTATGACATCACATCCATAACGTTTCCTTGGTCCTTTGCATTCCCCTCTTTGACTGTTTTTCTATGGAGTTTACACCAGGGGACTGAGATGACGATGGCAGAAGCTCGCTTTTGTGTTCAGTAAACCATTTTCGTTTTAATCTGGACATGTGTTTTGGTTCATTGAATGATCCTATCATGACCCACTTTTAGTGTCTTGGCAGAGATTCACAGATTTTCTTTGAAAATGTTCAGGTTTTTCTTGGATTTCATAATACCAAGAAAAACCCAGGGCCTTTGGAATCAAAACAGCCCCACAATATCACAGGCCCTCCACTGTAATTATCATTAGGCATGGGGTTCTTTTCAGTATAGTCAATCTTCTATGTACACCAAACACAGAGTGTTTCTTCCCAAAGAGTGCAATAGACTTCAATTCAAGACCACTTGAAGATCACGATTCAAGTCACTGTGGCATTCAGTAACCCCAAGATAATACTTTGTTCTGTAACTCTCCAACAGTGATTCTTATGGAATTCATTGTCTCTATCTTCATCCTCCTCACTGTGTGTGGGGGTCCAAACAAGTTTGTTGCATTTTCAGTTGATTGGAACCTTTTAATTATTGTTTTAACTGTTAATATGTGCATTTTTTTTTTACCGAGCATCTACTTTTTATAGACTCACAAAGGTCAACACACTTTTTTTTATTTGCGTTTAGCATATTCTCTTGTCTTTCCCATGATTAAATATTTTATTTTCATACCTTAGTGGAAAAAGGCATGGATTACTGCTGAAAGTTCACAGACAATATGATTAACTTCTAGGGGTGTTAATTGTGGCATGTGTTTTTTTGTTAAATCTTCTTCATATATTCCTTTTTCTCAGAAAAATATGTTTCCCTCCAAGGTTTAATTTTTCTCGTTGTTTTCAAGTGATATTACCATAAAGTAAAGTTTTTAGTCAAATTTACCAGGTGTGCCAATATATGGGGAGGCCACTGTATTAGTTTCATTTTTGTATGAAATATAGAGAACAAAAACACAGGGACAATAAACACAATCCATTTTGGAATCTAGCTAATTTAATAATGTATCCTTTTTGTCAATAGAACCTCTTGAGGTCTCTACTCAACTGAAAAATGACGATCATGGACAGACAGGTAAGTGAGGCCATCCACATACAAACCACAAACATACCTGTATACTGTACCACTCTTGCATAACAAAGTGACAGTTTTCTAATCTGGTTTTAGGTGGTGACTGTGTAAAGTCAGACAGTGTCTTTACTATGGAAATGGTTTCCTGAATGTTCAGACTGAAATCACAAGTTCAGTCAAATGAGTTGGCCTGTGCAAAGGATATCAAGGGAGTCCTGCAGAAGGTCTTGCATCTGTTTATGGAATTGCACCAAGATCATGGTCTGTGGTCCTCTCACTCTTCTCTGATACACATTATGGGTGCATGAACGCAAAAATATTTTTTTGGTAGCTTTAAACTAACTTTGACAAGTTTTTGGACTTGGCCTATGTCCAATGTCTTGTAATTCGATCTATAGAAACCAAAGAGACCACATGAAGTACACAGACCAGCGTGGCCATTAAATGACTATTCCAGACACTGATGTTAGTTTTCTCAGTCATTCCCATACAAAATACCTAATCTGATATAAACAGACTGTAATACATTTATAAATTAAATGTATTAATAAATTATGAATGCCATCTAATCTAATCTAATCTGTCATTCTTTATACTACCTCTGTGTATCTGGTTGGAGTATAAAACAGCCTAACATGTTATTTTTTTAAACTCAGAAACTGTATTGTGACAAAATTGTAAACCTTGAGTGAAAAAAATCTTCTGTGGTGTGATGTTACTGAGCCTGTAAGATATTTAAGTATCAATGAACAAACAGCTAAAATAATATTGCAGATTCCTGTGGCCCATTTTGAGAACATTCTCTCTCAGAGACTGGCATCAACATGTTGACCCACTCAAGCTGATATTTTATGTCTTGATGTTGTCATCACAATGAGATTGATTTTTGTGAGAGGCACAGTGGTGTCAATGTGACTGTTTATTAAAGGTCCAGTCCTTGATACTGGGGAAAGGTTGTTGATATTTGAGCACAACAGCCAATCAAATGCACCCTTCTTTCCCCTGACTCAATGTTAAAGCGTGTCCCTTGTACTTGATTGGTTGTCATTGGTCTATGGCTCAGTCAGAGACACTTTCCTATTTACAGAGGGCTGTGTACATGAGGGGTTTTTTGTGGACATACTGAACCAACATCTATGAATGAACAATTTAGTAGAACACAGTGTACTGAATTATAATTTAAGACTGAGGCTTTATATGAATGAATAAATTAATTAATTAATTTAACTAATGAAATAATATGCACAAAATACACCTTTTGTGGTTTTACTTTGTATTTCCCATCTTTCTGAGCTCTTACATCATGTAAGACTTTTAATGATTTAAAGATTTGTACAGTATTTGTCCTGAAAAAATATTTTGCACTTCAATGATCTTAATGCCCTAGACTGGAGCCTAGGTTAAATATGTGTTAGACTGAGACATGCTAGATGGGGAGTTTTGAATTCCATCATAGGAAGGGAGCACAAAAATCAGTTTGTGTAATTGAAGTTTACGCAATGCTTATTTTGCCTATTTGGAAACAGCACAACAGCGCTTTTGAAGTTATATGTGAGCACTGAGCCCACTGTCTGACTGAGTTAATGTTGTGGTCTGTCACTAATGTTTTGTGAAGTGTAGCATATTTTGTAAACTAACCACTTTGTGCTACTATTTTCTCTGCCACGTGTCTGCCTGATGTTTAGCGCCTTACCTGGCTTTTATCCCTCTTTCCCAAGCCACCTCATGCCTTTGGGATTGTTGTAGCCTATTCCTGTGAAAAAAATATGTTAACATTTAGTTAAGAGTAAAATAAAATAATTTGACTGTCTGTGTTCAGGTGTTTGTTTCTTATGTAAGATTTACATATTAATATAGCCTACAAAAACATTGTTTTGGATTTTATCTGACAAGATTCATGAAAGCATGCCGACGGTATATCTAGCAGAAATAATAGAGAGAAATAGGAGAAACAGGCAGGGTAGACTATGTCTACAGTGTAGTCTACACTGACAAAAATGTAAAATTATTTGTGTGCATGTGTAGGCCTACTGTAAAACTGAAATGAGCCTTTCTGGGCAAAGGGTAATTTTAAAAGTAAACCCAGTGCAAAGTGAGCGTCTACAGTGGTAAATTAAAGGCGCCACCTATTGTTGACTTTTCTTGCCATTTCGCCATACTTTTCTGCCGTGATTTAAAGGGGAGGAAAAGGCGCCAGATCGCCATTGAAGGACCCATTGCGAGCTTATCCTTTTCTGTACTTTTTTCAGTCAGAAGCTGTAATTTTCCTCAACCACGTCTGGAAACTATGAAAAACATCTGTTATCCTTCGAATGATCTATAAATGATGGTATTAAATAATGTTTTTGTGTCGTAGAATGCTAGTTACTGTGTATTTAATTTCTATTCAGGCAGTTTTTAGGGTCGCCCTTTTAAGTCGCAGTGCACTCTGGGACTGTCCCTGCTCTTGTATCGGGAGGCGCTGCTGAAACGAAACCGGTAAGGAGAAACCGAGGAGCGCAATTAAAGGGGAAATGTGGTATGAATATAACTGTGCCTTATTCGTAAAATCACGAAGAGAGCTCATCAACATATTTCTTTTGCAGCATCACTACCAAATCGCTTTGCAAAATGCGTGATTTATGAGTTATTTACTGTTTGGAAGTGTGTAGAGGCATGTCTCGCATGGCGCGGGTCTTCAAAGGGTTAATTTTTTCCGCCGCCGACATTTTTATAAACAGCTCACCTAGTGTGTTTGATCTATTAAATACTGTTTTTACTCTGCTTTGAGTTTTGCATATCAAGTTTCCGCACATGTTAGAAAATATGCATTCGGGAGTGGCATTAAAAAATACAATTCAAACCTCACTGAAGTACGAAAACGTGCTACTTCAGCCAACTGTTCGCTAGCTCCCTCTTTTGTACTGGCAGTTATCGTTAGCTAGCCTGCAGCTGCAAAATGCGTCTATGATGGCCAATGATGTCAATAAACAGAACTCTATCAGAGGTTAACAGCATGCATAGACTTTAGAGGTTAACAGGATGTTTACACTTACTGGGGATCCTTAGAGGTTCACAGGATGTACACAACCTGCCGATTGTTTTAGTGATGTTTTGCTATAACATCGTTGTAGTAAACTTTACACTTATTCAGTTAATCTGTTCAGCGCACAGAAAAGTTCTGCTTGAGACCGATATGGCTGTGCTGCAGAACTTTTAAAAGTATAGCAACTCCACTAACTGTTAAGTGTTTCGATAAGAAAGTATTTAAAAAGTAATCCAATGCAAACTAACAACGACCAGTAAGAGGTCCATTTGCGGACATCATTTAGCAATTCGCACGGACCTATGACATGTGAAAGTAAAATTTATGTTCTTCACCAGGAGCAAAAATGAACGTGTTTGGCCTTTTCTGTTAATGCAGTTTACATTAATGCACCTGTTTTTGGTATGCGTACCATACATTTTGTTAAATCACTTTTTATCTCAAGACTAATTTGATTATTTATTGATCAATTATTTATTAAAAAATAAAAGATTAAGGGAACACTTAGGTTTTCCACAATTGTTAAAACACACTGTTTTGAAACCTTCCACCCTTTTTCTCCATTCTCAAACTACATTCACAGAATGTCTGACAGTTCTTGCAAATAAAACACTCACCTCAAAAGTTTTACTTGTGCTCAGAACCAAACAGTGTCAGAGAACCGATCCAGTGTATGATTGAAGTGTTCCCTTATTTTTTTTGAGCAGTATGAACTGGTTCATATATATATATATATATATATATATATATATATATATATTAATCAGTTGTTGATGTTCATATTTTATATATATCAGTATATATCAGTTGTTGATGTGGGAGGTCTTCTGTATGATGAATGTCATGAATGAATTGAATGTCAAGGTCAATGATGGTCTAAGAATCTAATAGGGATGGTTTCTCTTTCTCTCCTGGGCAGGACCTAGTAGACTGAAGTGGCCCATCTCTCGTGCTGGCTCCTGTTAATATCCCTAATATGTCTGCCCGGGAGTCATTCAACCCCGAGAGCTATGAACTGGACAAGAACTTCCGCCTAACGCGATTCACAGAACTCAAAGGCACTGGCTGCAAAGTTCCACAGGATGTGCTGCAGAAACTTCTAGAATCCTTACAAGAAAACCATTACCAGGAAGATGAACAATTCCTTGGTGCAGTCATGCCCAGACTGGGTAGGTATTTTCTATTCGCTTGTCGTTCACGGTTTCATCTCTTCTCTGTGATTTCTGTTACATTGAAGTACAATTTTTAACCAGTTTGTGTCTCTGTTTGTCTCAAAGGCATTGGCATGGATACCTGTGTAATTCCTCTCCGACATGGTGGCCTTTCACTAGTCCAGACAACAGATTACATCTACCCCATTGTAGATGACCCCTACATGATGGTAGGCCTTTGTGTGTATTTGTGTTACAAAGTCTGTGCATAGAAAAAGTTACATGCTGGGTCCTAATTGATGATGGGCAAGGTGCAAAGTTGTAAGTCTAACTAAAACTAATTTAATTAGCTGTATTTTATGCACGAGAACTTTGCTGGCTGACAGCCTTTGCAATTTAGCTCGCTAAATAAATTAGGACCAGAGGTCTTTTTAGCTAGTCATTGTATTTCCGAATAGATGTTATGTTTAAACAGTTATGTTTATTTTGCCCTGACTCAGTGTGATTGTGTCAATCTTTGAATCTCTCTTCTCTACATTTATGTTTTTTTTTTTTTTTTCTTTCCATTGTCATCTGGATCACAGGGGAGAATCGCATGTGCCAATGTTTTAAGTGATTTGTATGCTATGGGCGTGACAGAATGTGACAATATGCTGATGCTTCTGGGGATCAGCAACAAGCTATCAGACAAGGTGAGGCTTGTTCTGTTACTCTTTGCCCTATCTTACTTCCCCTTTTCTTGCTATTTCATGTCTCTGTCTTGTCTCCGTGATTCATTCTCAGTAGACGTGTTGAGTTTCACCCTTCCTTATTGTGTCGAGTTGTGACTCGGTGCTGAGCAGATAAAGCCAGCAGGCTCACCATCGTGTGAGTCCAGACCTTATTCACAGTCTCTCTTAATACTCACCACACGGTAGGAATGCAGGAATGGGTTGAGTTTTGCTTGTTTGCTTTAGAGAGAGAAAGGCATGGGACTGTCTATAAGGGGATGGATGTGGGCAAAATGAGGCAGTAAGAGTACCTCCCTGTATTTGTGTCTGCCAGGTGCTGTCGTTCTATAAGTATCAGTTCAAACACTAATGGCACTCTGGTTGTGGTACATGTAGTACATGGAGTATAATGCAAGTGCTGTATGAAGTGATAAAGTGTGGTGTATCTGTGTATGCAGGAGCGAGATAAGGTGATGCCGCTGAT
Source organism: Alosa pseudoharengus (assembly GCF_046254945.1). Lineage (NCBI taxonomy): Eukaryota > Metazoa > Chordata > Actinopteri > Clupeiformes > Clupeidae > Alosa > Alosa pseudoharengus. The sequence continues at coordinate 9,612,370 of NW_027468565.1, forward strand.
CATCCAGGGCTTTAAGGACGCATCGGAAGAGGCAGGCACCTCGGTGACAGGTGGGCAGACGGTCCTCAACCCCTGGATCGTCCTGGGCGGTGTTGCCACCACTGTGTGCCAGCCTAATGAGTTCATCATGTGAGGACACACCTGTTTGCATTTCGATATATGTCCCTCTATCAGACACATGCACAATACACACGCACATGCTAGATCTCTTTTCCACACACCTCGCTCACCTTCTATTGAATATATTTTCTGTCTCTTGTACTGTGTCTCCTTGGTTTTTGGTGACAATGCACAATATAGCAGTATTTAAATATCTGTTTTAATTTAGATAATATTTTCCTAGTGCTCTTGTGTATGGAGTTGTGGTAGTGCCAGAGGTGTTGGGTTAGGGTTCCGACATGAGTGCGGCACAGTCCACTTTCAACGTTCAATCACATTAGATTCTATTGTTTCCAGTACAACCCTGCACACCAACGAACTTTGTTGCTGCGTCGATTGCGATTCAGTTCTATCTTTGCTCAATAAAATCCATTCTTTATCAAATACTTGTCAGTTAAAAATGTTGGCCCTTATGTGCATGGCAAGTGACAGTGCACTCATGTCGGTGCCTCTATCTTCGGACCGCGTTAGGATGTGTCAGAATTTGTATGTCCTCCATGCGTCCTTACGCCATGTCTTGTGCATACCAGGCCAGATAATGCAGTGCCTGGAGATGTGTTGGTTCTCACCAAGCCTTTGGGGACCCAGGTCGCGGTTGCTGTTCACCAGTGGCTGGATATTGTAAGTCTGCAATTTCATGAATTTATCTTTATTGTCTCTTGACCAAAACTTTAGAACAGTTATCTCCCATAAACCAGAGACTATCTGGATATTGAACCATCTTTTTTTTCTAGGATTTATAGTGGATTAGAGAAAACCATATGAGCGATCTGGTCTTATTAGAGTATTTACCAGATACTTGTTTTTTGTTTCATTGTTTCACTCTGCCTCTGTCTATAGATCAGTGTATATGCCCCATTTTTTACCCAAGATGTAAAACCCTGTTTCCAAAGAAGTGGGGAGGCTGTGTAAAACAGTAAAAACAGAATGCTTATGAGTTGCAAAACCCTGTATTTATTTTAAAATAGTGCATTGCCATTGTTTTCCGAAAATATTCAAGGTCTTTACTGAAATGATGTTGTCTGGATGACTGCATGTATGTTACTAAAAAGCTATATCATTCAGCATCAATTATGCCTTTCCAGATGTGTAATCTGCCCATGCCATAGGCATTAATACAACCCTTTACCATCATAGATGCTGGCTATTGAGAACGGGGAGTTTTTAGATTTTGGAACATGTGGCCATTTTGGTTGGTACGCGGATTGGTTACCATGGTTACTTTCACAGAGTTACATAGGGAGACAGAGCTGACAGCGGTTTGGGATTTGTTTTATATGTGACCTGAGCTGTCTTGTGAAAAAAAATGGAAAAGGGGATAGCGAAAGAATAGGCATAGCATAGGCAGGGTGATGGGCAGTGTTGCCACAGTTACCTTGAAAAAGTAATCTGATTACTGATTACTCCTGTAAAAAGTAACTTAGTTACTTTACTGATTACTTGATTTTAAAAGTAACTAAGTTAGATCACAAGTTACTTTATTAGTTACTTTCAGCAGCTGCCGACAACACCCCCAACGCCTCAACATAAAAATAATCGGTTTTGCCAATACTCACTATACTGGAAGTGCATTATAACAGCAATGTATAGCAGACATCCCAACCTAACCTACTTAGATACTGAAATTCAGATGTTTGTTCAATAATGTCTAAGTACACCAAATAAGGAAGGCCTATTGATAGAAATTGTTATAGTAAAATATGTAGATTTTTTGTAGATTTTTTTTTCATGTAGCCTTGGCAGCTAGCCATCTTGTATAGGCCTGAGTAATATGCAAATGAAATTACACTTGTTAAACTCACCTCAACAAGTCTTTTGCAATCATTTAACCCGCCGTGAGCAATGCTAAAGTCGCTGTTACAAACAGTGCAGTGTGCAAGATTATCATTATGTTTTAATCTTTTGAGACAATTGGGTACACTTTTGTGTAGTCTGATGTGAAATGGGTGTTAAATCTTCCTTTTTGAGGGGCACTGACGCTGCCATGAGCTCCTGTTCCTAGATACACTGACTGAACTGATTAATTATGTTTGGGAGAAAAGAGATATAAGCACACTTACACTGAAAACTGATTGGTTGATTTAGCAAAACAGACCAGGATGCTCTCTGTCTTGGATGCGCTTCAGGCACAAACGCACCACTCCTCTCTCTCTCCCTCTCCGTTGTGTGCGCGTTAAGCTCATATGCACACGCGATTTGAAGATTTGAAGTCCGGTCTGGCTTGCGTGTTCTTGTTCGCTCTAGGTTCCGGGAGATTTTATGTAATTTGCGGGCGCCCAAAACTTCGTGAGACTTGGGATGTTTAGCTAGACAGCACTTTGTCGCCAGCACAGAATGTACAATGTACCTTAATGTTGTCGTTTAGCTGACACAAACTCAAAGTAATGACTGATGAAATGTGCATCTCTCTCACTCCCTCCATTGTTGTTTACATTTGTGTCGCTGCGTGGTTTTACACGTGAATTGTCCTCATGCTGAAAACGTGAGCATAGCCTACATGACATTAATCCCCAAGACAAGAAGAATGCAAAGAATATATCTTTTTATTAAGGAAAATGACAAAAATAGTAACTCACAGTAACTTAGATAAGTAACTTTAATCTGATTACTGGTTTGTAAATAGTAGCGCGTTAGATTACTCGTTACTGAAAAAAGTGGTCAAAATAGACTACTAAAATAGACTTACTAAGTAACGCGTTACTGGCATCACTGGATGGGAGCACAAATTGAGAGTTTCTAGTGCGCAAGTCAGGTGTGGTCAGTCTACTGTCGTTAATGGTGAGAATGCACTGTGAAAGGTTGCCCAATGTGATGCTAAAAATGTAGCCTGCCAAAAAATGGCAAGGTTGAAGACAAAGGGATGTTGAAATTTAGTAGCCTATGTAAGGCATGTCAGTTTGGCCCTTTATTTGCGGTTTCTGTAATGTACATTACCGGTCAAAAGTTTTTGGGGTCACTTCGAAATTTCCATTCCACTCCATTATCTCTGCTGTTGTAAAAAGAAATGTCTGATCTTTAATGCAATATCTACATTGCCCATTATTAGCAACCATTCATCCAATGTTCTAAAAGGCACATTCTGTTTATTAATCTGATATAATTTTAAAAGGATAACTGAGAAAACATTGGAGAAACCTTTTGTAATTATGTAAGCACATAATGTAATCTGCCCTGATTAAAAAAACAATGCATCTGATCTCAGCTGGTATTCTGTCTATAATGGAGTGGAATGTTAATTTCTAACTGAGCCCAAACTTTTGACCGGTAGTGTATTTATCAACAAGCTACAGTTCATACATTCACAGCGTCTCCGTGAGCCTCCTCTGACCTCCTAAGCGGGTCATCCTGCGGTTGGAAACGCAAGAAAAACTTTTACTTGTCTTTCCAGATCTACTGCAGTTCGTAATGCAGCAGTGTCATCCTGGCATAGCAATGTTGTTTTAACTTGTTTACTGGTTCAGATTGTGACTTGACCACCTGCCATGGCAGAAGGCTTTAAAACGAGGAGACTTGGCAAGACGTGACGTCAACTTCCCATTCTCAATTGAACTGTGCACTAATAACAAGTTGGATAGTACTTCTCCTCTTCAGCCATCTGAGGCCCCAAAGATCACAGCCATCTAGTATTGTTTTCCCCTTGTTTACGATTTCTCGGTATTCTCTGAATATTTTAATGATGTTATGATGAAATCCCACATTGATGACCATTATTCTTATTTTGCCTTATTTGCCCATACAGGTTTTCACAGAGTGATAATTGTGTCTTGAATGTAGAGGCTTTGAAAGAGCCAGTAGCTTTTCGAGGTGATGACTGTAGTGTCATTCAGCTTGTAGATTCAGCACTACACTGCAGCGACTAACATCAATTTGCTTCAATTGTTCTCTTTTAGCCAGAGAAGTGGAATAAGATCAAGCTTGTGGTAACGCAGGAGGACGTAGAGCTGGCCTACCAAGAGGCCATGGTCAATATGGCCAGACTCAACAGAACAGGTCTGCATTACTCACACACAATGAAATGTACACACACACACACACACAGACACACACACAGACACAAAACAACGTATCTAATGCTAGGGCTGGTGTTTATCTTTGCACACAGTTAAGTGATGTTTGTGAGTGAGAGTTTGTTTGTGTGTGACTGTTGAGTGGACGATTAGGAAGTTGCTGTCACTACACTTTCAAGGCACTGAAGATGAGCGTTGTTGTTTCTGTTTTTCCATGCAGCGGCAGGACTGATGCACACGTTTAATGCCCACGCTGCCACTGACATCACTGGCTTTGGCATCCTGGGCCACGCGCAGACTCTGGCACGGCAGCAGCGGAGCGAAGTGTCGTTCGTCATCCACAACCTACCTGTGCTTGCCAAGATGGCCGCCGTCAGCAAAGCCTGTGGAAACATGTTCGGACTCATGCACGGCACCTGTCCGGAGACCTCAGGTTAGCCACCATGGCAGAAAAGCAAAACAAGCAGTTGCCATATATACCACAGTGCTTCTCAACTGGTATAAATAGTCCTATAGATGCATGTGTTAGCTATTTAACATTTGTGCATTGATTCTCGCAGTCTTATATCTTTGTTTTCTCTGTGCTCTTTCCTCCTCTTTTCCCCTCCTCTCTGTTATCCTTCTGTTAATCTCGTCTGGTAGGAGGCCTCTTAATCTGCCTCCCGCGTGAACAAGCAGCTCGCTTCTGTGCCGAGATCAAGTCCCCAAAATATGGCGAGGGCCACCAGGCCTGGATCATCGGCATCGTGGAGAAGGGCAACCGCACGGCGCGCATCATCGACAAGCCACGGATCATCGAGGTGGCTCCCCAGGCGGCTACCCAGAACGTCAACACTACACCCGGCACAACGTCCTAATGTCCGCCCCTTTTCCCAGCCCTGCCCCAAGCCAAGCCAAAAACCTCACTACTGGTCTCAGCACAGGATTCCACATGGCATCACGTTCTAGAACCATTCTAAAGGGTGTGTATATATGGAGTTGTGTACACACAAGAAATGCAGAGAAACATTTCCTTGGTTTATATATATATATATATATATATAAATAGGAAAGAAAACCTCATCTGCTTAGGTACCAGGGCCTTAAGGGTAGACTGTACATGGACTTGTCAAGAAAAAGTAAAAAAAAAAAAAGAGAGAAGTATAATTCATTTAAAGAAAAGAAGAAAAACATCGGAAACAAAACTTCATTGCCTTTTTGTGTGTTTGTGTTGTTTTCTGTTACCTAACTGTCTGGCAGCTTAGGAGTTGAGCAAGCTTGTTTAATAGGTGATGCTGTTGATTCATCTTGAATCTGTAGAATACCTCTGATTTGTTGCCCCTGAGTCTCTGATTCAGAGGTGCTTTCACTAGCAACACGCTCTGCTAATCCAGACATAGGCAGGTAGACTTTACGTTTGTCCACTTCACTGAGTGTAATGCCTAGTTCTTTTTAGTATAAGCTCTATCGAGGCCTTTGGAAAGTTCAGAGAATGTAAAAGGATGGAAGTCATGTCGCTGATGTACAGGAGGATGAGCCAGGACGTGATCTTGAAGTGTTTTGCTTTCGTTATATTTTTTCAACTGTATGATATATTTTTTTTTGTACCCACCGCTTCCCTTCCATTGCTATTTGATTACATAAAAATGATTTCTCTCTCTCTCTCTGCCACCCCCATCTGTCTGCTGGAAGAACGAGACTGAATGAAGCAAAACCTACTGTATACCTCACTCTGCTCAAGCTCGACCCTCAGCCATCGAAAATAACTGTAGAAAGCCCTGCGCTCTCAGTAACCGCTGCATTGAGGGGCACGCCCACGGTTAAGCATCATTTTACAGCGAATGTAACTTCCGGTGAGATGCAGTTTCTCTCGCTTTGTATAAATACAAAGGTTGTCTTTTCAAAGTAATCGGCGATTATGTTCTGTGTTTGTCAGTTGTTGGTTTTATAATGTACAGTTATCTCTCCTGTTTGTCCCTCCCTCTCTGTCTGCTTTCCCTGTCTCTCCCTATCTATCTATCTATCTTTCATCTCCCTTTCAGCCTGTTAATGGCGCTATAAAAAATGCTTTCTATTAAACAAAATCAGACCCCCTCATCCCCTACCCATCAATAAAACAAATCTTTTTTAAAACATTTTGCGCATTGTAGCTGCTATTATCCATTTTTATTGTGGTGTTGTTATTTTATAGTGTCTGTATTGCAATGGGTAAATGAGTCAGTGTGTTGTTACATGTAACAAAAGAAAACAAACTCAATCAGCTTGGCCCATGCCACATGGATGGATGTGCATTGTGCCTGCATTATGTTTTGTTATTGGAAATCCTATTAATTTAACAGGGTTATTACCCCAGGGCAGACATTGGGAGAACACCAAAGATCTGTACCTTCCATTATCATCCATTAACTGTTTTAGAACCTTAGAATAAACCAAAGCAACCCCCTGTTAGCTATGTGCGCTTATCGCCTGTCAGTAGTGTGTCATTGGTCAGTGCAAATTGTCAAGGGGTGCTTGCATTATTCATGTTTTGTGTCTTTAAAATCTAATGGAGGATAATACTGTTTAAATCTGTGACTGAATACACTAAAATTAGCATGTGAAGCTCAGTGGCGGGATACATTTTTGTATACTTATGTTGTATGCATGACACATTTGTCTCTGACAGAAAAAAAACAAAACGTTTTTTCAGCAGAGGGCAGCATACTTTACATTCTTAAATAGTGCAACATTTAGCACAACCATGTCATAAAATATAACTCTTGTATCTGTAAGTTTCAGGTGATCTTGTGTATTGTTACTGGTTATGTTCTCTGTGGAGAGCTTTTACTAGCAGGTTTACAGCACACGTCATCCTTTTACTGCTTTTGAAACTACAGGTACCGCCATGCACTAGAGTAGCGCAACCGTAGTGACTGGAACAGGACATGTTGAAACAAGCTGCTTAGATTAGCTGTCGTAAGTTTGCTTTTCAATTGTATATTTTCTCTTTGACAGTCTGATACATGACGTGAGCTGCAGTGACAATTGCAAGTAATTCGGAAATGGTATAGCAATGATATTGCTTCCCTTGTAATACGTAGATAAGACAACTTCTGCTCAACTTGACAGCAGTTGTTTGCCAGCTGGTTGTCGGCTAATGTCAGCTAACAGCTAATTGTTAGAGTAATGTTTTTCTAAAGTTTAATGTGTTCTTGCGGGGAACGTTTGTTTTTTAGGTAGGAGAGATTTTATGGTGTTTCAAGTTGGTAGTTACGGTCGTCTGTTCGCCTTGGCTTTCAGTGGATTGTTAGCAAAGTAGCATTAAGGTGAGCAATCTTGGTTAGCCTGCGTGCGCTTGCGTGGTGGCCTGGATGCTTGTTAGCAACTTATCATAGCTACGTGAAGAAAAATCTACCTACAGCAGATTGCACTTTCAGTCTGTTTGTTAAGGTGACGGTGAACATATTAATAACGACTAAGACAAGATGTCTTTGTAAACTTGTTTTGTACATACAAAGTCGTTTTGACAGACCAGACGTTTTGACATCCGGATTTGTCAGACTTCTTTAAGAAACGTGGTCCAATCATTTCACATTCAGCTAAGTCATCCATCGAGTTCACGATATAGCTAAGGTTATGCTGTTTGACCGTAAGTAATATGCAATTTATTTGTAATTACCTGGACAGTTACATCTTTAAAAGTCTTCAAAATGTTTTGTGGTGCCTTTGTTGCCTCTTCTGCTTCTTCTGCTAGCATACACAGACAGCAACAGTGAGAAAAAGATTTGGTATCAGTGATAAACAGATTTGGCATTGTTAACTTTGTCAGCAACGCTAGTAGCAGTATGGGAACAAGTAGTATCGATATTATGGCAAAATATTTGTATTGCAAAAGTGCATTTAGAAATAATCTACCTCGTTGTATAATTTGGCGTCTGTCTTGTTCTGGATGACCAGTATCACAATTTAAGATCAAGACGAGCCCCTGAGGTTGGACGGACCATGGACCAGAGTAATACCTCCGAGGTAAATTGCCTATGAGGGATCAATGTTAATGGGATGAACTGAGATGTATATGTTTTTCTATCAGTGAAACCCGAGATGGACTATACTATATATATACTATACTATAGAAAGTATACTATACTATACTATACTATAAAGTATATACTATACTTTCTTAGAGCTATTTTCATTGTGAAGTTCTAACAAATGTATGTTTTCCCAAATGAATGCATTGATTTCTGCCAATCTATACAAAATGTATAGTATCCATGTTAAAATATCCTTTAAATGACCTCCTAGGCAGGGGTGTAGTGGTAAAATAAGGTGGGTTTTTAAAAAGGCATTCAGAACATGTTTGATGATGGTGGAGGTTATTGTTATAATGAAGGTTGTTGTTATAATAATGTTTATAACAATACCAGTGGTATTAAATGGTTCCTAGAGTGTTGATGAGTGTACATATTGTGAATGTTGATAATACTGTTTGAATTTTGAATGTTAAAAGTTGCAATTGGTGAATAAACTCTTTTGAGAGGTGGATACATTCTAATAAGAGGTGGATTAACTCTATTTCTGAAATCTCAGAGGTGGATAAACTGTGTGTACTTGCGTTTAGCCTCCACTACATCCCTGCTCCTAGGTTAATGGTTAATGTGAGGGCTGACATCTGAGTTTATTACAGTATGTTAGACAGGGAGGTTAGTCAGCACCTGAAATACCTGGAAGACACCTGCTTTTTTTAGGACATCTCGCTCTCAAAATCTCCTGATGCTCTCATCTTTGTCCTCCTATAGGATGATTCCATGGGTCCTTCAGAGGATGAATCCAGCCAGTCGAGGTTTCCCCTAGAACTCTGTGAGTATTGTTTTTTTATGTCCTGAGTGACATTTTTTTTTTAAGTGTGAAAACAGCTAGCCTGGATCCGCCCGTCTACATACTTCTGCTCAATTTCATTTTGCTTCAGTAGTTGACTGGCACAGATGTGCTTTCAACGGATTTCTCGTGTAGAAAACCAACCGAGAGCCACCGACAAACTAGCGAACAGAGGGCGTGGCTGAGAGCGATTACGTTTTAGGCTTTTACTAGGCGGCAGAGCCTTACGTTCCAGCACATAACATACGTCATTACCAAATGTTAGTGATTGGTTTAAAGGAATTCCAATGATTTTTAACATCAAACTAGTGTCGACCCACCAGGAAGAAGACGTTTCCCAATGACGCCTAGCCAGACTATTGCAGGAAGAGAAGCAAAGTCAGAGTTTAGTTTACGAGGCTAGAAAACAACAGCCATAAGCTCGGAATTTAGTGTAAGCTTCTTAATTTGCAGGTTGTGTAAAACGTTTGTTGATTAGGATATTCTCAAGAGTGGAACTGATATGTGAGACTTGTGCAGACCAATAAAATGTAGGAGGCCCTTATATCCTGACCTGAAACAGTATGAAAAATCAATGTTTGTGTCTTAAAGTATTCAGCTTTGTTGTCTGAATTTCTGAGATGTTGCATAAGTAAGGGACAATGGACGATTCTGTGTCCAATTATGAGAAAAATTATGCCCGTTCGAGGTGGTAATGCGGCCCCGATGCACAGCGGAGAAGTTTCAATCAGACCACTGAATATTAGCACTGTCTAAATTAAAGACTGGTTCTGATCTGACAATTACACCGCTGTGATTTGTGACTATATTTATCCCCTGTCGGTTGCTCTCCAAGTCACTTTGTCAAGATGTGACAAATGCTATGACATCTCTACTATAGCTGATGGCTCTGGGAGTGTGGAGGTTTGTTTTAGTGATTTTACTCTCCCTGTTTGTTAACCCGACCACAGAGTGCAACAAGGCCCAGGTCAGCAGAAACAGACCTCCATCTGGCTGCCTGCCTGCCTCTCCCTCTCTCTCTCTCTCTCTGACTCCATGGGAGGTGCTGGATTTTGAGCGTGGTATGGATGTTTGTGAAAGCTTAGTGAAAAATGCGAGACCCCCCTACCCTGTCCACAACTCCTACACACACATGCATGTACATGAATGTACATGTAAATCAGGTTTCTAGGCCAAGTATACTTGCATATACAAGGAATTTATCCCATCCGTGAATTAGTGAGCACACAGTGAACACACAGTGAGGTGAAGCACATACTAACCCGGAGCAGTGAGCTGCCTTGATACAGCGGCGCTTGGGGAGCAGTGAGGTGCCTTGCTCAAGGGCACTTTAGCCGTTCCCACTGGCGGGGATCGAACCGGCAACCCTCCGATTCCAAGCCCGAAGCCCTGACCAGTAGGCCATGACTGCCCCCACATGCAAGCACACATGGTTGGGGACATAGCCCACTCAGACTCTGATTTGATTGGCCAGTGATATGGGTGGGTGAATCCAAGGCTTCCAAAGCAGTGTTTCCCACAGAATTGAATTCCATTTGTGGTGGTTGGTTTGTAGAATTAACTTGAATACAACAGTTTTTAACAAATTAGCACAGCGTGGTTATGATGCTAACCAGATTTAAGCACAATTTAGTACAACCTGGAAAATCATTGTGTGGTGGTCAATGTTGATATTGTGGTTGGCCGCCACAAATAAGTCCATGTATGGGAAACACTGCAAAGACAGTTTTTATAAACCTCTTACTTCATCATTGTTTCCTTTCTCTCTGAGTCTATTGTTTTTGTATGTAATGCAGGGGTCTCAAACCCAAATTGCCTATGGGCCACTTGCCAGATAGTCTTTTTTATAATGCGACCAGTTATCTCAAAACAATCTTTAAAGCCCCCGATAAATATAGCTTGTTGTGCATTGTAATTTGACATTAGCCTATGTCTGCAATTTTATCTAGTGAATGAATATAAGGAACCCATGCTAGAGCACACTTTCCACCTACATTTCTGCCATTGTACTCTACTATCTCTGAATTATTTTGGTCGGCTGGCATACAGCAGCATTAACTGATGCATTTGGCTCTGGTCTATGCAATATGGCATAAAAAAAACAAAACGCAAAATGATGTGTGGGTCAAATATCATTCAAACTGTCTTGCGGGCCAAATTTGTATATAAACTGTGTGTGTGTACTGTATACTGTATATACTCTTTTGATCCCGTGAGGGAAATTTGGTCTCTGCATTTATCCCAATCCGTGAATTAGTGAAACACACTCAGCACTAGGGTTGGGTATCGTTTCAATTTGAACGATTCCGATTCCAATTCCGATTTCTTATTTCGATTCCGGTTCCTAACGATTCTCGATTCCGATTTTTTTTAAAGGCAGGGTCAAAAAAAGTTTAGGATATTTTAAATGAGCTAGCTAACCAACGGTCTTTCTCAGGGTATCTGCACATTTTCCAAGTGCAAATTTAAAGACTTTTAAAGACCTTTTCAAGACATCTAAATGAAAATTAAGACTATACCACGGCAAAAAGATATATAAGACTGTTTAATGCAATAGTTTTTTTTCCCTACTAATTTTAACCCCCACCCCATTTTGGATGTCTACAGAAGTTACCAAAAATATTTTGGCGAAAGAAAATAATTGTGTGTGAATTACCTTCACAGCTATAAATGCCCAATTTTAGGGTCTGGACTGCTTGCTTTTGAAGCTGGCTGTACTGTACATATTTGGTTTTGCTTACTGCTGAGGCTGTTCTTCACCTGTGTCTGTAGTAGCCTAGGGCTACTTGCCAAAGACATGTGCACTGGACTGGATTCCCTTAAATATTTTTTTCAAAGTTAACTAAGCTATTTACATATTTTAATAAGCCTACTTTATATAATTTACTATGTGCATCTATTGTCCATATGCAGCACAGCAAATTAAAGTTAATCCACTACTTTACATTTTGCATACCAGTTGTATCTAAACCAACCAAAGCTTGACTGAAACATTGTAAAACCATTGACTTGTTTTAAATTAATTAAGAGACAGGTCCTCTTCGCATGATCCTGCTGAAAACTGCTGGTTTCATCTCAAGCACGCACGTTATGAACGCACGTATTTTTATGTAGCAGTCGCCGACATTCAAAGCATATGCGGTTATATTTCACAACTTTTGCTAAGTAGGCCTAGCCTACTGGGAAACGCTGGCAAGCAAGCTGCTGGCAGATATTACAGGTAGGCTATTATAACTTAAGACAGATATTTTCTTCCCTAGGCTAGGCCAGCAACACACGCTGGAAAGATGCAAACAGATCAACTTAACATACCGGTATACAGTATTTCCTCCTGATTGCGAAGAACTGCACATAATTTCACCAGCAGTCTTCGCGTCCATAGTTTGTGAAACGATGCTGCGTCCGAGCAAAGACTTTAGATGCCAAGCGCAACTCCAAAAAGGAGAACAAATAAACGTCCGGCTTGAGGCTGCGCCGGACGCCGGACAGGGCTTTTAAAATCCATATGTCCGGCCTAAATTCGAACATATGGCCAACCTATCGCTAACTGGCTTACCAACTCTTTCTCCCGCTCATTCTACCGTAGGCTCCCTCATTCCACGTAGGCTACCCTGTCTATCTCTCAGGCCTCAGCTACACCACGAAAACGCCAGGCATATTATTTTGTACATAGGCCTACTGTATTATTACCGTTTTCACACCTTTAACCAAACCCGTGAAAAACATCTTCACTCTGCAACCACTACACTTCCTCCCGTAGCCTAATAGCCTATCACGTATACAATTGCGTTTTAAATACACGAAACTGGATGGAGACATCACTCGCTCTCTTGCACTCGCTGGCGGTCCCATACGCACATTTAATACCTCTCTTTCGAAAATTCAGTTGTAGCCTATTTAAGACTTTTTAAGGATCCTCGGGAACCCTGCTTTCTGAATGAAATAGTCTGACCTTCTCCATGAATTTTAATTCTATTAACTATGCGCTTCTTCGTTGGTGTTCAGACGTTTCTTCTTCCTGTCGGCAGACTGGGAATCGAAAGTAGGAATCGAAATTTAAACTTTTGAACGATTCCGGGAAAATCGCAAAGATAGTCCCGGTTCCAACCAATACTCGATATTCGATACCCAAGCCTACTCAGCACACAGTGAGGTGAAGCACACACTAATCCCGGCACAGTGAGCTGCAGCGGCGCTCGGGGAGCAGTGAGGGGTTGGGTGCCTTGCTCAAGGGCACTTCAGCCGTGCCTACTGGTCGGGGTTCGAACCGGCAACCCTCCGGTCACAAGTCCGAAGCGCTAACCAGTAGGCCACGGCTGCCCCCATTGTGTGGGATGAACCATTCAATAGCTGACAGTATAGTAGCAAAAGTAAATGCATCTCTCTCACTCTCTCACTCTCTCTCTCTCTCTCTCTCTCTCTCTCTCTCTCTCTCTCCCCCTAGCGGACTCGGAGGCAGTAGAGGTGCTGTGGCAGGTTCGGGCCCAGCGGCGCCAGGCCAACCCAGTTCTTCCCGACACAGTGTCCCGTCTGACCACGCCTGAGGGCAGCATTGTCTACCTGGTGGGCACAGCCCACTTCAGCGACAGCAGCAAGAATGATGTTGCAACGGTAATAAAAGTTAATATTATGCACACAGACTTCATGGTAATGACCCCCCCCCCCCCTTCTCTCATTCATACTCTCCCTTGTTTTTCAAGAATATTTACTTTTCATGTCCACACTCCTATTTGACCTCTCCTCCCTTTCCTCCTGCTTCTGTCATTCTTACATTACCTCATTCTCCAAACATTTGTAATCCTATTTGACCTCACCTCCTTCTGCCTGCTCCTGCCTCATCGTGCTCCTCTCACCCTCACCCCTCTGTGTGTGTGCTGCAGACGATCCGCGCGGTGCAGCCGGACGTGGTGGTGGTGGAACTGTGTCAGTACCGCGTGTCCATGCTGAAGATGGACGAAAAGACACTGCTGAAGGAGGCCAAGGACATTAACCTGGAGAAGGTGCAGCAGGCCATTAAACAGGTGAGGTGCCCACCTGTATGCACAGGTATAAAACACATGAGACATACAGGTAAGGTAAGACAGCCAGCCTTGATTGCATGCCCTGCCCTGTGTGCTGTAAGTATGGGCAAGACTTAAAGTGTAATTCTGGAGTAATTTGAACCCAGGTTCTTTTTCACCATGACAACGAGTCGAACACCCCCTCAAGAGCTAGATTACGTTGATCAAAGGTTTGACCAGCTTTAGCGCTTACCCTGGATTGAATTTACTCTGGAATTACACGTTAAGATGGAGAAGACTGACTGTTCTGAGAAGAGTCTGAATTATTTATGACATTAAATAAGGGACAAAGGCCAGCCACAAACAAGTCAGCAGTCCAGGAAGGTCTGGGGATCAGAGGTCAGACCTTGAGCATATTAGCAGACAGGAGAAATGTACAACATGCAGCATACTGAAAGTGATAACTGCAGCGAGCTTACTAAATATCAACACGCTTCTGGCCCATGTTGAATGTAAGGGATAATGTATTGTCTGCCGGAAGTTATCGGAAACCCCGACGCGCAGTGGAGGGGTTTTGCTTTGACCTGAAGGGACTTATTTGACAGCGGTCATTATATACTTTGCAGCTGTAATTATATAGATTTAACAGACCTCCAAACGTTGGGAAGGTGGAACTTTCTGCAACACTCTGAAGAGCCGTGTAATAAGAATGAATTAATCAATGAAAGGATGGATGGATGAAGGTGAAGGAATAATTGCGTGGCATCTCACGTGATTTACTTTTGTTTATGTTTCTTCTCTCCCTGTGTCTCTCTGTGTCTCCTCCTTGCACCTGTCTCTGGTCAGAATGGGGTGATGTCTGGCTTGATGCAGATCTTGCTGCTGAAAGTGTCTGCTCACATTACTGAGCAACTGGGGATGGCACCCGGAGGAGAGTTCAGAGAGGCTTTCAAAGAGGTACACACAACTGCACACACACACACAGTCTGACTCACTCACTCACTCACTCACTCACTCACTCACTCACTCACCACTCACTCACTCACTCACTCACTCTCACACACACTCTCGTGTAAATATAGCACACACAGTAAATATAGAAACACACAATTTCCGATACCCACACAAACTCGTCCCCTACTAAGGCACCAAGCACATCCCTGAAGGCAAATTAAATCATGTTCTTTCTCAGCTGTCTGAAATGAGACAGAGCCCCCTGCTGAGAGGACTGCATGTTGTTACCTCTATTTTCTGGGATGGGTTGCAAAAATACAGCTGTTATCTTCCATGGGGTGGGGGGTCACTGTTTACTCACTAGAACCAGTGTTCAGTGTGTCAGTATTTTGTCTTTGATACTATTTCTAGTAACTTTGGGTGGACATCAACAAAGGTTTTTTTTTATTGTTAGATTTGGACAAATAGGTCAAAATGTACCCCTAACATCTGGTGATAGTCTGATGGTGTATTTGAAATATATGCAGGGCTTAAAGTATTCCTGTACCGTGCCGGATCTCCGGCGTGTCACGGCTGTGAGGAAAATTTCCTCAGGAGAAAAAGTTGGGAAATCATTTTAGATGAGGGTCATCATTTTTTGTGGTTCGAGATACCGCTCTGAGTTCACCTACCAATAGCAGCTCCTGCTGTCAACCTAATCAAACACGTTTAGCCAATCAAAAGCAGAGTAGGGCAGAACTTGGCTGCATGTTCTTGTAGGAAAAGAAGACATCCAGCAGACAACTGAACACACCACTGTTGCGGTGAGCACGAGAGTAAACTACTATGCCCAGCGGAGCATACAGTGCTTCTGTCACTCTCCTGATTATCATTGATGGTGTTGTGAAATTACGGAGAGTTAGAAAATGAAAACAAAGAAATATCGATCAAGATATACATGATTGGCTACTAGTTAATGTGGTGTTATCAAAGGCGGAGGGGCACAACATAGACTATCCAGTGCAGGGTGCTTGCATTAAGAAAAGTTCTCAAAGTAATGGCTGAAAGCTGTAAGCAATATACCCTAACCATACAGAGTAGCGCAATGAAACTTTGAAATTGCATTTGTAGTTAGAATGAACTGTTTTATATTTGTGAAGCAGTCATCAGATGATGTTTTCACTGGAAACATACTGTGGAAAGGGCTTTCATTGAAAGCATCGACTGCTTTATAATGCACAATAGTGTAATATTTTTTCAACAGTGATTAACAGCTCTGGGCCTTTAGATTCCAGTCTACATTTCCTATGGGAGGGAGGGAGGGCGGGGGGGGGGGGGGGGGGGGGGCTTGTGGGCACTAAGCACAACCCCCGCCACCCCACCCCAACACATCCCCAGCTGAAAAATGTTCAGGATAAGCTGTGTGTGTTTACATTAAATTCCACCCTCAAATCTGTTCCACAGGCAGGAAAAGTGCCCTTCTGCAAGTTCCACTTGGGGGACCGGCCCATTCCTGTCACTTTCAAGCGTGCTATCGCTGCCCTTAGTATGTGGCAGAAAGCCAGGCTGGCTTGGGGTCTCTGCTTTCTGTCTGACCCTATAAGGTAAACACACACACCAGCATTTTCTGCTACAAAAAATTGGTGCCTGTCTACATGATCAAGTATTAGGCTATCTGTTTATATTGCCCTTAAAACAACAATATGACAAAGCACATATTTACAAAATGATTAGGCCATTTTTCAAATAGGCTCAAATAAATGTTATCAGACTCGCATGCATAACGAGAAAATAAATCTAGCATTGGGCTTGAATAGGCTACTGAACGCCTGATGTTTCGCAAGCCTATGTGGTAACACATAAATCCCCTTTAGCTTTAGACCAAGGGCTATATTTTGGACACCAGTGCATGGCGTAAAACTCGTTTTTCACCCGCGCAAAGTTTAATTTGGTATTTTGCACGCCCAGGGGTGTGGCAATTAACAACCTAGGGAGGCCTGGCACATTGTCTAAAAATCGCTATCGTACACCACCTAAACCTGGTCAGAAGTCAATGGCGAGTTGTTCATATGCTATTTTAAGAGCGCATGTCAACAGTCATATTGGCAGGTGCTCGCACCATCCTTCTAGCATTCATGAACGCACACCAGCGCACGTCCATGCAAAGCATTACAAATTGCACGATTACAATGGGAAACATAATTAGAATAAAGATATTACGAAATACTGTACATCTCATGATGAGTAGTTATTCACCATCATTTGCAAATTGGTAATGACGGTTAAAAGTGATTAGGGGAGAGGCGAGAGACACATATGGAGCACAGCTGAAGACGCACTGTCACGAGATATAAGCAACTCCTCTGCAGGATAAATGTTGTTTTATTCAGTCATTTGAGCAATAGGGTAAGGCTGGAAAAAGCAACACTATGTTTTCGGTGGTAACCCATTGTCAGTCAATAGTGAAAGTAACTGCATATAACTGTCTTGTCGTTGACTGACTCCTTGGTGAAGTTAGTTTCACTTTGCCAATGAGTTCAAATAATAGACGAGTGCAAATGCGTGAAGGCTATGCTAGGTTTTAGTAAAGCATGGTTTAAGAATGACTATTCCATACGGTCTCGCAAGCAGCCTCCTTCAAATGCGCCGTTGAATGCCAAAATACCGATGCATTTATTTGACATATCGCGCGTTGCGCCGTTAAAGGGAATGACAGATGTCATTCTCATTGGTTTAAAATGATGTTACGCCCCAAACACACCCATATGACTGATTAAAAAACCTAGGAACACCTTGTTGCGCCATGCGCTCCACGTTTGATAACGAAACCCCTCCCAATGTGAACTGGACATCCTACTAAATTTGAATACACTTTTGACGAGTGACGATGCACTTTAGAATGTCATGATAGGGCCCCAAGACCTACATATTGCCTGATAAAATGAATCAGAATAAAACCTTAGCAAACAAATACATGCAACTGGGCCTATCTGGTTCATAATAGTTTAGTTAGGCTACATTGTGCTGCTGCTGGCTTGAAATCAAACAGCCTAATTTACGTTTTGTCAGCCATTATAATGAAATGGAACAACGAAATAACCATAAGGCTGGCTAAGGTCATTTTACTTTTCTACTGTTTCGCAGCAGTGAAATGAGCAGCTGCCTAATTAAAGTCAAAGTGTCTCCACAACTTGCAAAGCGCACATTGTGTCTTTGCTGTGCTGTTTAGATGCAGCCAACCTTCTGCTCTAACTGCTCAAGGGGAGCCAAGATTCTCAACTTCGTTAACTCTTTAGTAAATCGACAGCCAGAGGAATTTGCTTTGCAGTCGGACCTGAACGCCCAACTTTTCGCTTTCTTTTCTGCAGCAGTGGTCTTTGTGACTTCAGACTGTATCCCAGACTCAGACTCTTCAGACCCATCGTAGGCTAGTTGTCGTTAGACTTGCTTGGTTTCAGAAAAAAGTTTTGAAGGCTTGTCCATCTGGCCATGTCTCCCTCACTTGTTAGACTATAGCCAAATATTAGAGCGAATTCAGCTGGTTTGTTCTTAACGTTAGTGAGCGCGCTTAAATACCAAGTTAGACTTTTTAATTTCCCGTGTAGGCAAGCCTATTACTTTCAAACAAAAATGTATATTCATTCAAAATAGAAGGCTAGTGTAGAACGTTTGTGTAAGAAAAACACAAGGTGTTCATAGGAAAAAAGGGAAGTTTCTTTGGTTAATGCAACTTCAATCTTTATTCCAATAAAAAGCAATCACAGGAGTACATGTGACGTACTTCTGGGCACCGATCTTGTACAGCGTGAACCTTGATGAAACAACCAGGATGAGCAGGGGCGTAGCACAAGATCTTGGGCCCTATGCTATGCATAGGCAGTCCTGATGGGCCCCCATAATAAATATAATAAAATATATTCCAGACTTTTCAAGGGCCCTCCCTCCCCTTGGGGCCTTAGTAATCAGTACTGGTTTTACCCCCAGTCCGACACCCCTGTTGATGAATCTTGAAGAGTGAGCCTAGAGCTTCCCAATCCTTGGCGTATATTCTGTTTCAAAGTCCATCCTACCCCCTAAAGGTTCTGTATGATAATTAGATAACACCTTGACTGGGATGGTTATCAGAGGCCTTCCCCCATACCGATTTTAGTGTTTCTCACCTCAATTTCTTCCTGGCCCCAGGTTGTGTGAATGCCAGAGCAGGAACAATAAGAACACACCATTTGGATTGTGCATTTCATTGGGCAGGATGAAATCGTAGTTTGTTTTAGCACATATTTCCTAAAGTGTTCGGATGGAATTATGAGAGATTTAAACTTGTCAGACTATAACATTTTCCCGGTCAAAGTCCGGTAATTACCTGACAACGGAAACCCTGGCACGCACGTCCACATGCATATTGTATTATTATGAAGGGGAATTGGACCCACTTTAGTCATTGAAATCTTAAATTATATGCACAGACGGTAAATATACATACTTGCAAATAGAAAGAGGCACTCAAAATCATACAAATGTTTGTTAAATAATACAGTATTAGTTTACTGTTTATTTTATCCTCTTGTCTTTTAACTTCTCTCACTTGTCTTAGCTCACTATGTGTTCCTTTTACCAACTTACCAATTGTTGTTATTGTATGTCTAAAAAAGGCAACTTAGACTGGTGTGTGTGTGTGTGTGTGTGTGTGTGTGTGTGTGTGTACCTTTGTAGTAAAGAGGATGTTGAAAAGTGCAAGCAGAAAGACTTGCTGGAACAGACCATGTCCGAGATGATTGGCGAGTTCCCGGCTCTGCACCGCACCATTGTAGCTGAGCGGGACATCTACCTCACACACACGCTCCGCCAGGCAGCTCGCTGTGTGGAGGCGCCCCCTAACAATCAGAGTGAGTACAACGGGCGAGCCCAGACAGCCTAATATATAAGGGGCTAGATATGACATAAGATTTACTATGTATTAAAATGTGTGATGGAGAATGTGTGCAGACTAGTTATGAGGTCTGAAGTGGGTGTATATTCTCAGTTTCTCTGATGCATGTGCTGTTTTAAAGTGTGTGTGTGTATGTGTGTGTTTGCAGAAGTGCCTGCAGTGGTGGTTGGTGTAGTGGGCATTGGCCATGTGCCCGGCATTGAGAAAAACTGGGACAAAGAGCTCAACATACAAGAAATCATGAGGTAGGTGTGTGTGTATGTGTGTGAGCATTGTTAGTGAATTGGACGTTAAGAGAACGGTGTTACTCTACATATGTGGTGTATTGACATACCAGAGGAGTATAATGAAGAGCCATTTGGCTTGGTTTTGCTAGGCATAGACCTCTCTTTAGGAAGTTTACACCACCTCCTGAGTTAACATGTGTGGGTTAGTAAGCAAATACTCGGTGCACCCCACTGATTTCAGACAGCGTCATTCTCATCAGTCCTCTTTGTGTCTTTCTCAGTGTCGCCCCTCCATCTCGCTTTGGTTGGGTGTTCCGCACCGTGCTGAAGGGAGCGGTGATCGGCATGCTGGGATACGCCTGCTACCGGGCGGGAGGGGGCGTAGGCCGAGCCCTTCTTTCCTTGCCCGCTGTCCAATCGCTGCTTGAGAACATCCGGCCTCCAGCGGCCTGACCCCAACCCCACCCTCAATCTGAAACTTCCTCCCACCCAACCAGGACAGGACGTTACCACGCACACCGTTAGCCTTACAGATTGGGACTGCGCTGGGGGGGGGGGCACAACCGCCCTGGACACCGGTGGGCCCAGGGCCCCCCCAGCCTCTTCCAGTCTTCTGTCTGTACACAGATGCAGGCGTGTACTGCCAAAGAACTTGGACAGTACTATTCTATTTTTTTCTTTAGTTCTTTGCTGTCGCTTTCGCCCAAAACAAGTGGAGTCAATCTATTGATGCTTTTTTTTATTATTATTGAAAATACATCAAGATGCATCTGATGGGTAGCACAAAGACCTTACAGTATACCTTACTTTCAAACTGGAAAGCATTAGTTTAGCTGGACTGATATGTCAGTCTTTTTATGTCAGCCATGTCGTGGGTTCAGCAGTTTCCCTCTCATCCACTGCTCCTTGACCACTGCTGTTCATCCTGTAACCTGTAGAATTTTGCCAAAATGATAGTATTTACCAAATTGGTAGTTATATCCACCCCATTGCTAATATGAAAATTGATTGCTGCCCTCATATGGTTATGTGCAGGCCATGTTTCATGAAGATGACCAAAGTCCTTTTGTTTGTCCTTTGTTTTTTTCCTGATGTGAATACATTTTTATGATTTTTATTTTCATTGCAAGTGGGAAGGCTATGGGTGAAAGGTGAATGCTTTTCTTCATCTGATGAGAATTCTACTGTCTAATGGTGGGAAACCATTTTCTGTACAGTGTTCCCCCAGAAGAATTTGGAAAATGTAAAGTTGTTTCTAAAGGAAGAACAACATGGTTAGGGACTTGCAACACTTTCTGTAGATCGTAGAGTTAACAGATAAGTGCCTCCTGTTAATTGTATGCATCCCTTTTGAAAGCATATAACTGAGTTGTAGTACTGTTGGATGACAAGGTGGGGTTCTGGCTGAACTGCACACGGTCTCATTTTTTATTTTTTTTGTGGACCCCATTGTTTGTCATGGTTGTGACATGCCTCAGACACCTGTGAGGCATCAAGCTGCTTGGTCCTTATGGCCTGGCGCAGGTTTCAGTATCATTTTAGATGCGGTTATGCACAGAGATTGAAATATCTTACAGCTGTTGTTTCAGAAGGACCTAAGTGAGTTGTGCATGCTACAATCTGCCCATGGCTACTCCATGTGCTTTGCAGTCAGGACTGAATAACTACATGCAGAAAAAAACAGTTCATAAATAGTTGCTTCTGGACCATTTGTGGTAAAATGTCACTATTCATGCTTCATTGCTCAAGGCTGTTTATTACTGTGGTTGATGAACAGGGCAGTGGTGACCAGAAGTAGTCGACTTTGTAATGGAGCCATGCAGTAGCAGGACCAGGTCTCCTACAAGTGAGGGGTTCAGTCAGGGAAATATGGATCAGTAAAGAGACGGACAAACAGATGGACAAATTATGTATACACACACTGTCCATCCCCAGTTCCACCCCCATGGAAACACTTGCTTATACTTGCAGTATTTCCCACCTGCAGGAGTGGATGATATCTTAAGCAACTTCACCCCCCCCCCCCCCCCCAAAGCAAGCTAGGCATTCGGTTGATGAAAGACAGCTTTGAGTTTGGTGCTTTGAACTTGTGTGTGAAAGAAATTAATGCCAATTCAAAATACATCCAGCCAGTGGTCACACTTGTATGGCTATATTCATGTATAGGTTATGAAAAAAAGCCTTTGTGCCAGTACAATAGAGTTTAGTGACTAGATTAGGAGATTGGAGCCACAATGCCATAAAATACATTAAGTCAGTTTATTTGGAATTTTGGACAAATGAGATTATTTAAAATGCATGACGTGTCTTGACAGATGAAATGAGTATGATGCTTTGTGTTGCAATATGACCTGTTGTGGGTTATTGTGGTCGGACGGGAAATGGTCCAAGACAACATTGAAACGAATCCTGTACGGATTTAACACCTATCTAGGGAGGATGGCTACTCTTCTCACTCAGCGATCCTGTAATGGCCACAGACTTGGATTTGGGGCTATGGTGACTGGGAAAAAGCCTTATTCAACATACATTGCTGCCTTTTTAAACCTATAGATTGCCTCTGTATTCGTCATGGCTTGTTTATCTCGTGTGTGTGTGTGTGTGTGTGTGTGTGTGTGTGTGTGTGTGTGTGTGTGTGTGTGTGTGTGTGTGTGTGTGTCTGCAACACTGGGGTGAATCAGTGGGACGTGATTCCTGTGAATTACTTGATCTCACACTTGGGATGGAGTGAAATGTCCTTTTTCTTCTAATGAATGAACGTTTTTGAAGGGATTGTGTTTTTAAAGCATTTAAGAGTTAAGAGTTGTTACTTGCCGATTGAAACACTCTTTGTTAGAAACTGTATTGTGAGAGCTCACTGACTGCCAGCAACTATCCTGACTTGTCAGAGATCTTAATTTAACCCTTTTTGGGGTGAAAAAGCACTTTTCATTCCACAATGTTTGCTGAACTCCCTCAATGGACAAAGAACTATGCATATTGAGCCATGGTTTCTAAGAATGCATGACAGATTCTGCATTGAACACTCTGTATCCCGTCAAGAAAAGTGACCAGCTGTTGATTTTTGCATGTCAGTTATGGAGCAGAAGGACTAAACTCCATACAAGTCTTGACATTTTGGAGGACAAACCCATTTTTATATGCCAAGGGCTCATTATTGATGAAGCTGTTGGTTGCGCTCACATTGATTTCTTTTCCAATGTTATATAATACATTTGGAAAACCCTTATAGCTTAACATCTTGAATGGATGAGGGGTGGTGGTAGTCTATTTATTAACGTAGAACCAACTCCATAAAAATAATCTGTTTCTGTCCTTTTGGATTTGTTATCCCAAACATGCCAAATTTGAATTGTATCTTAATAAAATCTGTATTGAACTCTACAGGTTTTATATTAAAACATATTATGTTTGACTTAGTGTGTTTTACAGTTTACATACGGTTCAAGCACATACAGGCATTGAGGGAAACAAAAAAGTGGATAAGTTGGCAAAAGAAGTCCTAAAGGCAGATCATAGCTGCTACATCTACATCAGATTAGAATGAAAAGTAATCATTAAAGATACTACTAACAAATGTGGCAGGAGAAATGGGTTCAGGAGGAGAAAGGAAGACACTTAAACAACATCAAAAAGGAAGTAATAGTTAAAGAAAAAAACTTCTCAAGGTTGAGAATAGGACATGCAAGTTTAAATAGCGGCTTACACATAACAGGGAAACATAAGACTGGGACATGTTTACATTGTGAAGAAGTAGAACATGTAAGACATGTAGGCTTACTTCTGACATGTAGAGAGTAGGCTACTCTGAAAAAAGTGAGGGTAGCAAAGAATGAAATTAATTTAAGTAACTCACTAAGTCTGTCTGGAACGCAACCCATAATTGACATGGATTATGATATTTCTGAAATCGGGAAAGTAGGAGATCATACCTCAGTCCAGAAGATGGCGGTAAAGCACTTCGTTTGCAAACTACCAGTAAAATTCACAGAAGAAGAAGATTTCCGAAACGCCACAGTCTCCGAAGGGCTCGGCCTGAATTTCATGAAAGACGTGGCTCTTTTCTCAATGCAGCTGATATCGTCAGGGTCCTATTAGAATTAGAACGACCTCAAAAATCCACCAAAGTGAATCTGACCACCGGTTTACAGGCCTTGTGAATGCAGACGCTAGCTGGATGCTAGCTAGTCCTTCAGCGACAGCTTCAGCTGAGAGTGGTATCGATAACTAGTGCTAGCTAACTTAGCTCTCTGTCGTAGGCTAGCCTGGATAGTTAGCTTAGCACATTTGGCTAGATTTCTGCAGGCGAGGCAGCCTTAGGAGAAGTACGTAGTTAAAAAAATATCTGAACCGTTACATTAGTTTCATGTGATCTGCTGAATGACAGGATAAACCCGGTGAAACCGACGTGAGAATACAACGCCCGTGAAGTCCATGGAGTGCCCTCATTTGAACTCCAATGTGTGCGTTGTAGTGGACCCTTCAAAGTTCCCAAATGGTTCACCCTCGTCGTGGTGTTGTGGCGGTAAGTGAGTCATCACCAGACAGCTAGACATGTGCACTCTTCTCTCATTTCAGCATCACTGATGGCTACAATGTCCTCGTATAATGTTAGACTATATACTGCAAGGTTAAGCCACGTTGGTCTAGTCTAAGTCCAGCTCCGAGGTAGCTAACATAACATCTGATTCTAAATACCGGACGTGTAAAGTAAAAGTTGTAGAACAGATATTTTCTATCTACTTGCTGGCGAGGTCGTCAGCTAGAAGTGTCAGATGCAGAACTGGTTTGGATTCATTCATGGTGATCTGAGTTGACAGGACATACAGTGCTAACTTTATCGTTTATCTGTAAGGGAATATGTGCATCACAAGGGTAGAGTTCAGTTCACCAACTCACGGGGTAACGGCTTGCTTGTCCACATTGTTAGGGGGATTGGAAATTCTACAGAGGGGTTGGAAATTAACTTTTTAAAATGTGAATATCTACCAGACAAATGACAGACAAATGACCAAATTCACCAGCCACTCAGTAGTAAATCATAATGTTTTGCCATTCTTAATTTCACTGCACGTTCTCTATCTTGGAAGCCGACAACTAGCACCAGCCACCAGCCAAATGTTGGTAAAATAGTGACTGATAGATTTCAGACACAACCAGAACTTGCTGGTCAGGAAAACATAATAATATGAAGCTGTAAAGAATGAGAGTGCCATTTATTATTCAGCAAAACTCCTGGACCTGACATTATAAATTTATGATACAGTGGACTTGGTTATAAAGATTTTTCTTTTCTTTTTATCTTATGTAAATGACTTGTCATGCTGCAATCCTAGCTTGTCAGGTAGGTTCCCAGAGGCATGAACAGACCCCCACTATTGACTTTTTCCACAATTGCTCGGTCATGCACTCATGCACAGGGCAGCATTCATGGGGATCGACTGTTCCTTAGCAACAGCTCATTCAGATGCTTGTTGTGTGCTGTGGGAGAAGGTGATCAAGGCAATTAACCCAGAGCTTGTTCTCTCTCTCTCTCTCTCTCTCTCTCTGTCTGTCTGTCTGTCTGTCTGTCTGTCTGTCTCTCGCCATCTCACTTTTTCTCTCCCTCCTACTCACTTACTCACATTTATGCAGTGAAAAGCAACGCATAGAGATGTGAGATTCATGTCCGATCAGTCAGGCTCAGAAATACTGAGCTGAAACGATACACTACAGAAGCTGTGGCTTTTATGCAGCCTTTTATTTGTCATAGGTTAATCATACAATAAATACTGGAAGTATTTATGTGTGTGTCTGTGTGTGTTCTTTCATCCTTCTCTGCTTTAGATTGCCGGTCAAATAAGAGCCCATGGGTGTGTCTGACCTGTTTAAATGTTCACTGTGGAAGGTGAGTGCTTATTGACAGATGTTGCTCAAACATTGGCCCAATACATGCTACAACATACACTGCTAATAATTTACCATCAGTCAAGAGCAATTATATCAGGTCAGCAGGGGATTTGTGAATTCTACCCTTTTAATTATTGACAGGTGGCGGCAGCTATTCAGATCCATTATGATTCAATTGTTTTTTTTCCATCTGGGTGCTGTTGGTGTAGAGTAGAGTACATAAACATTCTGTTATTGGACTACAGGGTCTATTATCATGAAAAAATAACAAATGCTGTTGGTCCTGATTCCTCAGTGATGCAACCAATCAGTCCAGACACCTGGTCATCAGTCATGTGTTCTAGTCAGCACATATGCATGCCTATGCCAAAGGAAGAAGGCACATCTGAATGAAGATGTTGATGTATTTTTTTTTTCTGTTGAGACTCCAAAGAACAAACTATAGGTTGATTGAATGTGTAAAACAGATAATTTGACGCACTTGAGCCTGTCGTGACGTTAGAGGATTGTGGGTAATTATTCTGTTACTCACTCAGGTATGTGAATGGCCATGCTAAGAAGCACTATGAGGAGACTCAGGGTCCTGCTGCCAGCCAAAAGAAGTGTGACAAGCCGGACAGGGAGAAGACTCAGCACTGTGTGTGTATGGACTGCTGCAGCTACAGCACTTTCTGGTGTGTGATACTTTGTTTATGTGTGTGTGTGTGTGTGTGTATGGACTGCTGCAACCAGAAGACTTTCTGGTGTGTGATACTTTGTTTCAATGGTATTGTGTGTGTGTGTGTGTGTGTGTCAGTGTGTGTGTCTGTATGTATGACTGCAGCTACAGCACTTTCTGGTGTGTGTGTGTGTGTGTGTTTCTGTGTCCACACATTCTTATGTGTCAAGATTTGTGAATGTTCCTTTCATGTCTTTTGCCGACATATTTTCCACTCACAAGTCTGCTGAACTGAGCTTTTGACCTTAGTAACCATTGTTTTATTTGGCAAATAGAACATTTTGGGAAATACTGTTGAAAACACTTTAGACTGTTTTCATTACTATCTCCAACTGGTGTCAGATGGCAATTGTATTTCAGCAGTCATAGGGCCCCCACATAGTTTCTCTCTAGCCTTGTTACACACTTGTGAAGGCCTTAATCTAGGCTTTGCTTGGGCATGTGGTCACGTTCAGTTTTGTGCGTGTGTGTGTCTGCAGTTATCGCTGTGACGAGTTTGTGGTGAACGACACCAAGCTGGGACATCTGCAGAAGGTGAGAGAGCATCTTCAGAGTCTGGAGAAGTGAGTATGAGACACACACACACACACACACACACACACACACACACACACACACACAGACCCCAAAAGTTTGCTTTTACTTTGCAACTTAAAAGGTGTGGTGTTTTTCCTTTAATGGGTGGATTTTTCTATTCTCATATTTAAAGTGACACACAGTAGTGCACAGTGGCATCTGAGCTGCAGCACTTTAACGAATATGTTGTAGTTTCTGGTTTTGGTGAAGCAGCTGTCCTCACCAAATATGGAGATGGTAAATGCTGTGTGTGTGTCTATATATGTATGACTGTATCTGTGTTCCATCCCATTGTGTTTGTGACATCAAAGCTGTTGTCGTGCTAAATTGCGTGTGTGTGCATGTGTTTGTGGTAAGTGTTCTCAGATTGGAGGTTAAAACTGTTTGAAGAGCTCTTCAAACCCAGTCTTTTAATTTTTTCAATGGCCTTTTAAACATCATGCTCTTAGAAATGTTTTTTATTATCAATACTTGTTTTTACTCTCATAAAAGAGAGACAACATTGATTACTGCGAGTGCTTATAGTGCACTTTTTAT
Source organism: Alosa pseudoharengus (assembly GCF_046254945.1). NCBI lineage: Eukaryota > Metazoa > Chordata > Actinopteri > Clupeiformes > Clupeidae > Alosa > Alosa pseudoharengus. The sequence goes on from NW_027468565.1 coordinate 9,640,179, forward strand.
AGACAATAGTAGTGCATTTCTTATAGGCAATATTTTTGAATTTATGAAACCAAAGAATGATTTGGGAGTGAAATGATTGGAAATATGACTTCTTGGTGTGTGTGTGTGAGAGAGAGAGAGAGTGAGTGCGTAAGTGAGTGAGTGTGTCTGACTATCTTCAGTGAAATGCAATATTGCCTGGGTGGCTTTAGACTAGAGGACAATCCGCTGATGACATCTCTTCAGAGAAACACAAAAGCACACTGACGTGTCTTGTGTGTGTTGCAGCGTGACCCTGAGTGACAGGAAAAGGAAACTTCTAGAAAACTCCCCTCTCGACAGCAAGCTGTTCAAAGATGAGGTGAGTGGCAGGTGGCGTATGATAAAGACAACATTTTGTGTCAAGAAGGAGACTTCACAGCAGCTAGCCCATATATTCTACACTGGTGCACTCCTTTTCTGTCTCTGATATGTTTTTTTTTTTTATTAGCAATGTTCCAACATTTAAATAAATGTGTTTAACTAAATAATTATAAACTTAGTTATATAAACACATTCTATCACAGACGAACACACAGACTGAGTACAAATGCACAAATGATCTCACATACACACTCATACAGAGGGAGAGAAAGCGGGCTAGCAAGAGAGAGAAAGAGAGTACAAATACACTCTATACACATACAAAGATCTACACACACACACACACACACAGACACACAGAGTACAAATACACTCTATACACATACAGAGATCTACACACACACACACACACACACACACACACAGAGTACAAATACACTACACACATACAGTGATCTACACACAAACATACAAATACACACAGAGTACAAATACACTCTACACACATACAGTTATCTACACACACACACATACAAATACACACACAGTGCAAATACACATCACACACATTCTGTACAAATTCTCACACACACACACACACTGAGCTGCCCACGTCAGTATTGCGTGCTGTAGATCAGTGGGTGCCTCTGTGGGCTCAGATTGGTCTTATCTGCACGTGCAGATGCAGCTCTTTGGAATCTCCTCAGTTGTGTACACAGTACATATATATATATATATACACACACACACACACATAGACACACCAGGCCTGTCATGGCCAAGTGAAATAGCTAGAGAGAGTGCATTAGTATGATGTAATTGTAGTGACGACAGGTTAAGGCCGGCTGCAGACTGCCAGCGTGTCTGTTGTGTGTCTGTTGTGTGTCAGTTGTGTGTCAGTTGCGTGGCGGTTGTGTGGTGTTTTCTATCTCTATTCACACCAGAAACGTGTCTGACGTGGCGCTGCTGCTGCCTGCCTTGTCTGTACACATGCATGTTTCCCTGTGATAAAATGCATGCTCTTCAACTTTATTTTGTCCATTTTTTTGTTTGTACATTTGTTTGCACATATAATTACCCATTCAATATATATTTTTTTATATTTCAATTTTACATCATTTTAAACATAAATATACTGATTTGATTAGAGCAAAAACAACGTCTGCAGTATTGACGGGAAAATAATCTACAGAATATTTAGTTCTGTATTGACAGGTGCAATAGTTGAAATCGATCGATTTATTATTATTTTTTAAAATTACATTTATATGCATTTATGTCAAAACCTAGAGACTTTCAAACATCAAAATGTCATTTATGACATATATTTGCCTCAACATGACAAACATAGTCTATGTTTGTAGTCTATTTTGCCTGGAACCATTTCCAACACGCTTGCATGGCACATGAAATATTGGCGTCAGTCCTATTTCTAGCATGCACGTGTTTTCAGCGTGGCTCGAGCCGCGCCTGAGACGTGCGTGTCATGCAGGCAGTGTGCAACCTCTAACCTGTAAACATTCCAGCTGAAATGAAAACGTACACGCCACGCAGCTGACACGCTCACGCTACGCCAACAGTCTGCATCCGGCCTAATTGTGCAGACAGGGCGCACAGAAGAATGCCACTGAAGGGTGCCGCTGCCAAGAGGGTTTTTGGAAGCCGCAGAGCTCTGAAGCCGATGAGGGAGAGAGGGAAAGAATGGGAGAAGGAGAGAGATAAAAAAAATAAGAAAGAGAGAGAAACTACACAAAGATGACAGAAGCTTTGAGGCTGAGTCTTGTGGCGAGGTTCAAAAATATGGAAGGAATTTGTAGGTGTGATTGATGTCGGAGTTTTAGGCAGTGGAAAATAAACTTTGGTTCTTTTTGGGAGCTGTATCCACTCTGTTTAAGCCCAGAATTCAAGTCTATGTCCTTAAAACACAGTGTTGTGAATGTGAGTGAATTCATTGGTTTAATTGTGTGTGTGTGTGTGTTTGTTATTTTTTTTATTCTCAGAGTGGTATTCTATCCCTGGGTGCCACTGGCCTTCGTAACCTAGGGAACACCTGCTTCATGAATGCCATCCTCCAGTCTCTCAGGTAAGGCTTCGGTCACTGCTGGTGCCCACCTGCAACACAAGGGCAGCGACTTGGGTTTGGTTTACTCCCTGAAACCGGTTAGCGACAGACATTTTTATTTTCATGCACAGTTTTCATTTGATTCAATATTGATGTCGTGCAGATATCGTATTCCTCCTCTGGTACACACACCTAAACCCAGCTTCACTCCCAATCAACACCAGCTGATCAGGTGGAGTGGTGTGTGTGTGGTCTGAGTGACTCCTGCTCACCCTCACACTCCATCAGCAGCAACACAATCAGCTTGCACTTCCGTACCCCCACGTGCCATCTGTAGGTGGTCTGGTGTAATTTTGATGTGTTTGACACACACACACACACACACACACTTCAACTTCAACTTCAACACATGCTTCAACTCACTCAGCCCCATCCTCTCCCCTCACACCCTGGTGTGTGTGTGTGTGTGTGTGTGTGTGTGTGTGTGTGTGTGTGTGTGTGTGTGTGTGTGTGTGTGTGTGTGTGTGTGTGTGTGTGTGTGTGTGTGTGTGTGTGTGTGTGTGTGTGTGTGTGTGTGTGTGTGTGTGTGTGTGTGTGTGTGTGTGTGTGTGTGTGTGTGCGTGCGCGTGCGTGTGCCTTTCTCCAGCACACACATCCTTCATCCCCATTAACCCCACCAGCTCTGTCTTACAACCTGCACAGGTGGTGCGTCTGTGTGTGTGTGTTCATTTCTCCAGCACACACACCATTCCCCCTCTGTCCTCAGCAGCACCCCCACCTCCACCCCAGCCCTTTCCCCAGGACTGTGCTGGCCTGTGTGGGCTACAGGCTGGCCCTGCGCGCCCTGGCTGGGTCTGGTGGAGCAGTGAGCCAGTGCCAATGTGGTCTGGGGGGCGGCCAGACGATTAGTCTGGAGGAGGGGAGGGCGGGTTTGGCCGGATCAGTGGCTGCATGGCTGACTGACTGGCTGGCAGGCTCTAAAGCCACGGGCAGAGCCTGTCAAAGCAGCCTGCTAACCACCAAAAGCCAGGCTCAGAGACAGGAACACGCCAGCTTAGGACACACACACACACACACACACACACGCATATATACATACATACATACATATATATACATACACACACACACATTCGCTCACTCACTCTCGCGCACATACAGACACAAACAGACACACTCACAATCCCTCACACATGCACACATAGAGCGAGAGAGAGACAGAGACAGACCGACAGAGACGTAATGTGTATATAGCCTATATATGCAAATCTATCTGTATATTTATATAAACACACACACACACACACGAGTGTACATGAGTTGGAGTGTGCTCATCCATGACTTTTTTAACAGCCTGAGTTTAGATTTGACTCTCCTCCTTTTACACTGCTTGTAAAAGGATGTCATGCTTGTTTGGGGAAGATTGACCACAGAATGCGAGTCGTTTCCCAGCTGTCTTCCTAATCTGGCTTTAATTGGCTAGTTGCACTGCCGGCTGCTATGGCATCTAGTAAATACACTATGAAACTCATAAACAATGAGTTGTTCTTTCTGCTTTCCTTTGAGGTATGTTTGAGAGTCTTTGCTACTCATTTTTTGTTGAATTACATAAGTGTTCTCTCTCTGCCTCCACTTCTCCCTCCCACCCTCTCTATCTCCATCTCTTTCTTTCGCTCAATGGTTATTTTTCTCCCTTCCTCTCTCCCTCCCCCTACCTCCATCTCTTTCTCTCTCTCTCTCTCCCTGTCTTCCTCCCCCTACATTGCTCTTTGTTTCTCTCTCTCTTTTTCTCTCTTCCTCCCCTTCTCCATTTCTCTGTCTGCCTCTCCCTCTCTCCCTCTCTCTCTCCCTCCCCCTCTCTCTCTCTCTCTCTCTCTCTCTCTCTCTCTCCCCCTCTTTCTCTCTCTCTCTCTCCCTCTCCCTCTCCCTCTCCCTCTCCCTCTCCCTCTCTGCCTGCCTGCCTGTCCCTCCTTGCAGTAACATTGAGCAGTTCAGCTGCTATTTCAAGGAGCTGCCTGCGGTGGCGCTGCGGAGTGGAAAGACTGCGGGACGGAGGATGTACCACACGCGCAGCCAGGGGGACAGCAGTGTGTAAGGTCCTCTCCAGCTGCGGGCCAATCCGGGAGGGCAGGGGAGGTGGCACCAGTGGGCAGCAGCTTAGATCTGAACCAGACTGGAGCATACTGTTTACATTTACATGTAGTCATTTAGCAGTGTGGAAGATCCCCTTCCGCTTTGGAAGTGTAGATAGGAACAGGGTAGAGCCTCTAATTCACATTGGCATGTATTCATTTTGAAGTGTTTATGAAGTCCTCCACAGCTTTGAAAGAGGCAGGGGGTTTCAAGGTTTTTTTTTTTTTTTTTGTATAAAACACATCAGAGCTCTCAAATAATACTTGAAAGAGTATGTGTTTATAGTGGGAAGCAGAAACGTGACGGGCTAGTGTGCGCATGTGCCCATCGCTGTAACCATCAGAAACCTCAACGTGCCTGTGCTCCGTAGCGTTCAGTGCTCTCTGCTGTTCGTGGCGCTTGAGTTGAGCTGGTGTGATGATGGCCCCCTGATAGACAGGAGGGAGAGTCGGTAGCGCTGGCATGCAGGGCCGTAATGACATAATGACTTCCTCTCACGCTCTGATCCTGGCATGCCTGAGAGACAGCAGACGGGGGCTGGAACAGGTGGCAGTGATTTACGTTGCAGTTGATTAGACAAGATGACAGAGAAGCTGCATGCCTGTGTGTGTGTGTGTGTGTGTGTGTACGTGGGTGTCTGACTACATGTCTGCGTATGTGGCCATTTTGCCTGTTTACTCAGTAGCACATGGTGGATATAGCCTATCTCTCATTTTTCTGCGTGTGTTGCAAAGAGACAGACAGCAGTGTAGACAGATGGTCTGTTCTAGCACTCAGTAGGTAAGGTAGTCAGAAAATAGTTCTTGTGTGTGTAAAACAAAAAAAAACAATTGATTTGACTGATGTGTGTTTATGTTTTTGTTGTCTGTTTGCGTGGTTGTTTGGATTCGGTGTGTATGTGGCTCTGTGTCTGCGGGGTTTGTGCTTGTGTCTACTGTCTCTGACTGTTTATGTTGTCTGCGTTTTGTGTATGTGTGTGTGTCTGTCTGCGTGTTGTCACCGTGTGTGTGTGTGTGTGTGTGTGTGTCTGTGTGTGTGTGCGTGCGCGCACGCGTGTGTGTGTTATGTAGCTCACTGGTGGAGGAGTTCAGGAAGACGCTGTGTTCCCTGTGGCAGGGCAGTCAGACAGCCTTCAGTCCAGATGCTCTGTTCTACGTCATCTGGAAGATCATGCCAAGCTTCAGGTAATCCGCTACTGTTCAGCGTGTGTTCAAGAGTCAGGATGCAGGGCCTCCATACTGTACCAGTGCTATGGGAAAAGCTTGTACTGCATTCTCATTGATTTTCTACAAGGCCCTAGATTTGGAAAAAGTGCAAAAAGAGTGACGTTAACGGCTCCTACACACAGTTGCGTGCGTTGCAGTGCTGGAGACGCATCCCATTCACTTTACATGGGCTCACGTCATCCGTTGCCAAACTGAATTGTGGGTCCGTTGCGTAGCGTTTTTCCTGTCGCTCGTGTTGAGAAGTTCAGCTGTTGCTGCATCGACAGACGGCACCGGCCAATCAAGCCAATCGACGGACGGCACCAACCAATCAAATTACGGTTATACTTCAAGTCATTTGCATAGCTACCGTCGGGAACACCCACTGGCATGCGTTGACGGAAAGCAACTGTGTGTAGAAGCCGTAAGGGTTAGCCTCGGAATACCCATTCGAACCTTTGGCAAATTTGGGGTTTGCTCTGCAGCTCTGTCTGGCCAAGAGGCCATTAAAGCCCATTTCCAATGTCCCTAAAACCCGGGCACACAAATACAATTGCTTATGTGGTATGGATGTGTATTTTTTTAAAACCTTCATTTACAGGATTGCTGCACATCTGAAATGATTTGGTAAGAGTTTCATGCACCAATTTAAGTTTAATTTCACTGCTAGTTACTAAGGGTGTCACGATTTCGATTTTATTTCGAAATCGATCGAAATTACATCTCAATCTCGAACTTCGAACTTAAAAGTAGAATCGACGATGCAGCCACACCCCCAATGTCACGTCCAGCATGTATGCCAAGACGCACAAACACACATGCACGTGCTGAACTGCAGCGTCAACACTCCGATCGCTGCAGCCAGTTAAAATATAGGCCTACACATCAACCTACCGAAATCAAAGCCCCTCTTGCTACTTTGAAATCACCGGTGTGGAAGTATTCGTTCATTCACGTCAATTAAAACTAATTTAGCCCACTCAACTTAGCCAGTGAAAAGATGGTCTAATTACAGTCCAAAGTTACTTTAAGGCTTAAAATGCACATTTATAAGTACATATTCCATGAACACTAACCTTGGGTCTTTTCGGAGTGTGCTGAAACAATCAAATTAACATTCTGTGTTGTTTCATTTCAATATGTTCACGTCTCTGTTTTAGCCTAATGTTAGTTCTGTTTACATTACAACCTCGCGGTTGGAACGGTTTCAAAGCGGTTTCAAAATAAAAGCCCCTTGAAAAAGAAAAGGAAAAGACCAAAAAGAGTAAATAACATATAAGGAATGCATTAATAGTAATATTTGAAAAAGATCGAAAATCGAATCAAATCGTGACTTTAAAATCGAAAATTACATCGAATCGAGGATTTGGAGAATCGTGACACCCCTACTAGTTACGCCCCTGCTGGAAGTCATAAGTCAACAAACCTTTTCCATACCCACTCTCAATCTCAATTGAGAAGGGTCTGGTGTCACCGAGGATAGTTAAGGGTGGTATGAACTTGTTTTTGTACGCTTTTTTGTACGTATCAATCGTTATTTTTTCTTGAAGATTTTTAGGATTAAACAAGGGGAGATTTGCGTTTTTCGGTCATTTTCATAGGATGTATGATAGACTTTCAAGTGCCTACTAGGTATGTGAAAGTAGCTCAGTGAATGGGCATTTATTGTACAAAGCGGCAATGTTGTATCATAGATAAATAAATTGATTTCATTGAAATCATTGTTTTTTGCCAAGAATTAAATCCCATAGGTATACAATGTAAACAAGTAATTGTATTTATGTATGAATGAAACATGGTACATCATTGGCACTTGATACATGAAATGACTATAAACTGAGCTATTCCCACGTTGATTTTTGTGTTCCTAGTTAGGGATGTCCCGATCCGATATTTGGATCGGATCGGCCGCCGATATTAGCAAAAAATGCATATCAATATGGGATCGGCCTGCACGGGAAAATCCCGATCCGGACTCCCGATCCAGTTTGTTTTCAAAACTCCGGTCCGTGTTTTCCAGCGCACCGATGTAGGTAATCCATTCCAGTTTTTTTCAGCACAAATCCGGTCCGGTTTTTCAGCACACCTAGCGACCTGTCCAGCATCCCACTTGTCTGTGCATGTCCCACTAAGAATTTAAAGTTATCGAGCAAACATTTCATGTCACAGTTGAATTAATATAGCCTAATGTTAACCGCGACCGCGAGTGTCCGTGAGACCCTCTTAACATTATTAAGGCTCTTATGCATGTTGCTGCTGACAGCTTTGCCTGTCTAACGAATGTTATCTCCGCAATTTAAGATTGTTTGTGTAATGTATAGGCACAGCACACACTTTAATTTCCCTATTTTTACAATCGGCTAGCCTAACAAACGCATTTCATTTAAAAAAGCAACCTGGTCAATCGCTAACAACTAAGTGCACCTAGGCCTACAACTCTACACATCCAAAAGGGTAGAAGCTTCCAGTAGGCTATCATAACTTTTTTTACTGTTTAGTCTGTGCATCGGCGCAGCCTACGACGATGTGAACTAGATGTACCGCAGAGCGGTACAAAATATGACCACCGCCCAGTCCAGCACATGTTTTTCACAAAAATAAGTCACGCTGAAAGGCATATATGATTCTAACTGTCTCACTGAATTGCATTATGCACACTCAATTCTCACTGGTAACTGCTAGACAACAAGTACCAAAACATGATTAGTTCATAGATTTCACATGTAATATACATTTTATACAACCCCACCCCCATCTTGCCTGTTCATAATTCTGAGAAATTCTTGAATTGTGTGCATGTGTGCGTGTACATGTTTATGTTTATGTGTGTGTGGGTGGGTGTGTGAGCGTGCATGTGTGTGTTTGCCTGTTTATGTGCCTGTGTGTGTGCATGTGCATGCATGCGTATATATGTCTACTGTGTGAGTATGCGTCATACGTAGGATTACTGTGAATGTATGTGTGCGTATGTATCTGTTTATGCACATGTGTGCATATGGAATGGGTTTACATGACCCCTAGAGGCAAACATACGCAAAAAATTGGTCATCCTAGGCCCTACGGTTCTCAAGATATTCACAGAAAACTGTGTCTGCCCTACCCTCCTTTCGGGGGGTCCAGTCCAGCGGGGGGGCTACAGATCAAAACGAAAAGCGATAGTTCCATGCTATCCATGTGGGGTTACATGCCCACCAAGTTTCGTGTACCCTGGTCTTTCAGTGTCCCGGGAATCCTTGTTGGTGTACGGTCACTAAATGTACACATAAATTATTTTATTGTAAGGCCCCCCCATGAACGAAAGTCCACGAAACTTGGCATGCATTCGGAGGGTGTCATAATGGTCCTACACTTTCAATTTCGTGCAGTTTTGACCATGTCAACCATGTCAGAGATATTGTGATGAAAACACCTAATGTTTTGCTTTTTAATTTTTAACTAGGTGGCGCTATACATGAAATAAGTGGTAATGGGATAGGTTGACATGCCCCCTTAAGACCAACATACAAAAAAAAGGTGGACCTCCTAGGCCCTACGGTTCTCGAGATATTCACAGAAAACTGTCTCCGGCCACCTACAGGCCAGTTGGTGTATAGTAACATAAATTAATTTATTGTGTGGCCCACCATGAACGGAATTCCACGAAACTTAGCGTGCATTCAGAGGGTGTCATAATGATCCTACACTTCCAATTTCGTGCAGTTTTGACTATGTTAGGTCACAGATACCTGCGATTACAACACCTCATTTTTACTTTTTTGTGTTTAACTAGGTGGCGCTATACATGAAATGAGTGGTTATGGAATGGGTTGACATGGCCCTTTGAGATAAACGTACAAAAAAAAAATGGTCCTCCTAAACCCTACGGTTCTCGAGATATTCACAGAAAACTGTGTCTGCCCTACCCTCCTTTCGGGGGTCCAGTCCAGCGGGGGGGCTACAGGCTACAGCTCAAAACGAAAACAGGAGGTTCCATGCTATCCATGTGGGGTTACATGCCCACCCAGTTTCGTGTACCCCGGTCTTACAGTGTCCCGGGAATCCTTGACGGACATTTGGACATGCGAAAAAGAAAAGAAAAAAAGAAAGAAAACAAAAAACTAAACCTCAGATCTTCGCTGCGCGGCGGTCATAATTAGTGACAGCTGTTGTCGCGGTAAACTTAAGCTCCTGTCTCTAAATAGTGTAGATAGGCCTACTTGCTATGTTGCTTGATTTTCTGTAATAAATGCAGCCTGTAGCCTAGGTTACTTCAGCAAACCCAGACCAGTTGAGGCATCAGTTTCGCTTTTAAAACGCAACAGTGAGAGGCTTTTTAGCGCAGACTCACTTCTCATTGATGAGCACAGGAGCAGGCTGACACCTGAGCATGTTGAAATGATCACCTTTGTGAAGAAGAATCTCCCCATCATGCTCAGACTGCAGCCAGGGCAAACAGTAGAAATTGAAGAGAGTATGAGATGGAGCAGTAAAGTGTGGAGGAGATAGCAATACTGTAGAAGGGCGTGACAGTTATTTGGGTTGTTATAGCCAATTCAGTGTGTGTGTGTGGTAATTTGACTATTTTTTACTCAGGTTTTGTGTGTGTTGCTTTTTTATATAATTTTATATTGTTTACAAAATTGTTTACACTGATGGCTTTTTTAAGCCTTGGTTTACACTCTTGAGCAGAGCACTGATGCCAATTCTGCTTGTGTGGTTAATTGACTATTCATTTTCTACCCAGCTTTTCTGTGTGTTTTGCTTTTTTTATACAGTTTACAATATTGTTTGCACTGATGGCTTTTTAAGCCTTGGTTTACACTCTTGTTGTTCAAGAGCAGAGCACTGATGCCAATTCAGTTTGTGTGGTTAATTGACTATTATTTTGTGTTTATTTAACCCTGTTAAGAATAAAAAAATAAAAGAATAAAATAACAGCTCAGCATCTCAAAATAACCTAATTAAGTTGGCTAGTTATTCTTAAGAGTAAAAACCTTTTCAACATGAGTATAACAACAAAATAAGTAAATATCTTTAGTCTTTAATACATGCTTGGATCGGCCGGTATCGGTATCGGCCGATGCTAAAAGCTACAATATCGGTATCGGATCGGAAGTGCAAAAAGCTGGATCGGGACATCCCTATTCCTAGTTGCTACGCCACATACCATTTAAGTCCCATGAACATTACCAAAAAATGCAATCACACTATGTTTCATCCTTAATATCTTCATGTGCATTTGTTGCAGAGACCTCAAATATTGGCTCAACATTAATACATTTGCAGACAGTATTTGCAGACAAAATAATGATTAGTGCCATGTGGATACAAAAAAATAGTTTACAAGACCCTCAACATCAACAGTTTTGCATTTTTTCCATATCTAGGTCCTTATGTAAAACTAATGGGCATGCAGTACAAACTTTTAACAGTCCAAACATACCGAGAACATGTCGGTCTTCCACCCTACAAAGTATGGGCAGGCAAGGAATAATACTTTTCAAGATATTAATGCCCAAACATGGCCTCCAATATGAGACATTTCTGATATTGTAAAACTCATACAAAATCAAGGGTGAAGAAATGTATGAAAACATTGGAATTTAACAAAAATATTTTACAGGTATTCATTTTGGGACCTAAATATTAAGTAGACAAACTTTGAGCAAAATCTGAGACGGTGCAGGAACCATTTTCCTGGAATTTGTCTGATATGACACAGAATGACCCACATGCTTATTGCCATCATAGTAACCAACTGCAAGTGCAACTAAAAATGTAATAAGTTGTACGCATTAGTTGTGACCATGGAAATTATTTGTACCAATTTTTTTGAATAAAATATTTTCCTGTGTTCCCTGTGTGTGTCTGACCCTGTGTGTGTTTGGTTTTCTCTCTCTCTCTCTCTCTCTCTCTCTCTCTATCTCTCTATCTCTCTCTCTCTTCTATTCTCTTCTCTTCTCTTCTCTCTCTCTCTTCTCTCTCTCTGTGTGTGTGTGTGTGTGTGTGTGTAGGGGCTACCAGCAGCAGGATGCTCATGAGTTCATGCGGTACCTGCTGGATCACCTTCACAGAGAGCTTCAGGGCAGCCGCAATGGGGCTCACCGCTCACCTGTGTCTGCAGACTCTATCAAGGCAGGGGACAAGTGCTGGGTGTAAGATACATGCACACGCGCACGCACATACACACACACACACACACACACACACACTCATCTTTATACACACACACACACACACACACACAAGTGTTGCTCCCCGTGTCTGCAGATGGCATCAACAGGCAGAGGATAAGTGCAGGACACACACACACACACACACACACACGTGGTACCAACATTGAGTAGAGAATAAGCAAGGGCAGGTACAAGTCAGAATTCCTACTTGTAAATTCAGGGTACACCCATTTCAAGTTGGAAATATCCAATTGCCTACTGTAGGCATTACATTAGAGCAGGGGCACACACCCACAGACTGTAGTGGAGTTAACTTGTTTGTGAAGTACTGCTTGTAAGAGAACACACACACACAGAGAGAGCAGACAGGCCACATCAGAACAAACTTTGACGGGAAATTGTGCAAGTTACCAACTCCCACAGACACACGGCATTCACTGATTTTCACACACCCACGCAGAAAGCTTATACGCATTGGCCCACCTCGCGCGCACACATACATTCTCACCTACCTGCTCTCACACTCCAGGTTGGCCCAGTACACACACACACACACTCACACACACACACACACACACACACAACGCAAGCAAATCACGCAGCTGACACTGACTAGCTGAGACCGGCTTCAGGGGTCAAAAGAACAAGCTTATGTACACACACTTAGTCATGGGCGCACACACTCGCTGTCTCTTAGGTATTCATGAAAACTGTGCTGGGCCTAGTCACGCACGCTCTGACCTGCCCATAGATGACTGATGTGAGTGCTACATTGGCAATATTTTCTGTTCTATTTGTTTTTGACATGGACACCATGTACTATACAAGACAGTGTGCCTTTGTGGACATACCGTCAAAAGTTACGGTTATGGTTGTACACACACACACACACAGTTCAAAGTATATGGAGGAAATGTGTGTGTGTGTGTGTGTGTGTGTGTGTGTTAAGAGAGAGTGTGTTATACACACACACACACCCACCCACCCCTCACATTCCCTCAAGTCAGTGCATGCGTGCGTGCGTGCGTGCGTGTGCGTGCATGTATGCCCGTGTGTGCATTATGAGTGCTATAATTTGTCTATCTGGGCTTGGTGTGAGTGTGTCTGTATATAAGTGACTGTGCCAGAGTAGTAGACTGTGAAAGCATGTGTGTTTGTGCCTGTGGCTCTCAAAAGTCTGAATGTGTAACCCACACATCACAGCCACAAACACATACACTGCTGCCTCAGATGCTGATGGCGACGTCCATCCTGTTGTGATAACGATAGCCCCATTTTGACCTCCCCAGTCGCGACACTGCTGTCCAGTGTCCCCTAAGTCTGTTTGGCGGGTGCTATTGAAAAGGCGTCTCCCTGTTGAGTCGTGCTCAGTAGGTCGTGATGACCGATAAGGCAGGCTAAGCCTCTCTGAATGAGGGTGTGTGTGTGTGTGTGTGTGTGTGTGTGTGTGTGTGTGTGTGTGTGTGTGTGTGTGTGTGTGTGTGTGTGTGTGTGTGTGTGTGTGTGTGTGTGTGTGTGTGTGTGTGTGTGTGTGTGTGTGTGTGTGTGTATATGTGTGTGTTTAAGATGGACAGATAGGATGGATCTGGCTGCATGCACAACACACACCATAACAAGATGTGTGGGTCCTCCTGTGCATATGACGCCAGTTTGTTCAGCTCACAGATGACCACAAATCAAAACACAATCCTGTCAGACCAGCATACATACAAACACACACACACACATATACACATACAATATACACATACAGACACACTGCTTCATATGAGGTGATATGCTGCTTATTATTGTGGCGCACTCGGTTGCTACTGTGGTGTGTGTTTGTGTATGTGAATGTGTGTGTGAGCTTAATCTGTCGTTTCCTCTGTTGAACTTATGTGTATGATTTCTGATGAGTGTTGCTGATATTTCTCTCTCTCTCTCTCTCTCTCTCTCTCTCTCCCTCAGAAATGGGACCTCCACAGTGGTCACCTCCATATTTGGTGGCATACTGCAGAGTGAAGTCAACTGCCTGATCTGTGGGACCGAGTCCCGGAAGCTAGACCCGTTCCTAGGTTAGAACACACAGAACGTCTGGGCAGATTGTTCCCTATGACATCCCAAAGCAGGGCTGGGCTTCTGAGAGCCGGTTCTCATCAGAAATGTGTCTATCTTCATTTCTGTGTGTGTGACCGGAAGCAGAGATAACAGTGTTTTTGTAACAGTGCTGTTTTGTTTTGTTGCTCTCTGCTGTTTTCTCGCATCAGTTTTTATACATTCTCTATTGCCTTTTGGCTGCTGTAAATATGTGCATGGTCTTGAGAATGATGTATGGGGTATGCCATGACAGTCAGTCCAGTTGGTCAAAACTGAACCTTTGTTGTCATATTATATATTCTGAATCTGCTGTTAATTTTTAGATTTTTGAAATTGGTGATTTTGTTAAATATCTTAAAGCCTGTGTGACCCTTACGGTATGTTTTGCCAAACTATTGCTCCTCCATTCCAGTGTGACCTCTGCATGTTTATTTTAGTCAGTCTTCTCCAACTGTGCCTCTTGCAGCGAATCTGATTTTGTGAATGGCTGTTTGACCTTTGACCTCCGTTTGGCCTCCTCAGACATGTCCCTGGACATTCCAAGCCAATTCCGCATTAAGAGGTCCAAAGACCAAGAACCTGGGCCTACTTGCACGCTACGAGGTGAGCGCTCACTGACCCATAATATAGCCATTAAACACTAGGCTTTCTGCTGAGACACTGAGGGGACGGATGCCTATAGAAACCAATTGCTGCAAGTGTAGTGGTGTACCAAGGTGGTGTCCAAAGTGAGGCTGTGTTTGGGCTCCTGGGCCTTGTGGATTTGCACTGAACCGTCATTAAAATGTACCAGAAACTGTGGCCAGACCACTGTACAGAGAAACTAGTTTTGGCTGAGTGTTTTTTTTCCACATCTTAAATGTTATGCATTGTGTGTGTGTGTGTGTGTGTCGGCAGACTGCCTGCGTAGTTTTACAGAGCTGGAGGAGTTGGATGAGACAGAGCTGTACATGTGTCATAAATGTAAAAAGAGGCAGAAATCCACCAAGAAATTCTGGGTCCAGAAGCTGCCTAAGGTAAATCTCCTCAGCCTTGTATTGTTTTATGCTGTGCTAGTATTATGTAGTCTTCATTTTCTTGTGGACGTCTTCAAAAGAGTGAAAAGAAAACCGGAAACTAGACCCCTGTTTCCTAGCTACTGAGTAGCATCTTGTGTTGCATAGCAACCATTTATTGTCGCACCAAATCCTTTTAATGGAACAGAACATGAGAACATGAAGTACATTCTGAAATATGGTAGCACTTGAGAGATCCTAAATAACAATTTCAGTCCAGTGTTGATTCAGATCAGTGGGACCTTTTGTAACATGCAGAAATTCAGAAGAAATGTTTATTTTTCCCAAATAATCCCATTTTGAAGTAACTAGACATCTTTGTGTGTTTTGGTGTTTAAGTGTGTGTTGTGAAAACCACACACACACACTCATATAGATGTTTGATTAAAATGCAGCATGCTTGTTTCTTTCATCAGGTGCTGTGTTTGCACCTGAAGCGGTTCCACTGGACGGCCTACCTCAGGAATAAAGTTGACACCTACGTGGAGTTTCCCATGCGAGGCCTGGACATGAGGGGCTACCTGCTAGATGTAAAAATATTTAAGCAACCAAGCAAATAAATATTATAATAATATTGCCGTATTGTAATCATCAAAATCATCAATCAAAAATTATGCTTAAAAATGACGACCAGTTAAAAAAAATAGGTGTGTGTGTGTTTGACAGCCGGACAGTGCGTTGCGACAGAACTGCCTATATGACTTGGCCGCTGTTGTGGTGCATCATGGTTCTGGGTAAGTGCCTCTCACCCTCACAAAACCTGTTTTCAGAGTCATTCACTGTGATTTATTACAACTAATGAGCTGTAGAGCTTCACTCAAGTGAAAATGTTTAACAATTTACATTTAAAGATGGTTTACATAACAAAGTTAAGTACATAATCAGCTGTCAGTTATTATTTGTGTGTGTGTATATATATATATATATATATATACTGGTCAAAAAAAATAAGGGAACACTTACAGTTTTCCACAATTGTTAAAACAAACCTTTTGAAACATTCCACCCTTTTCTCCATTCTCAAACTACTTTCACAGAATGTATGACAGTTCTTGCAAAATAAAACACTCGCCTCAAAAGTTTTACTTGTGCTCAGAGCCAAACAGTGTCAGAGTACCGATCCAGTGTGTGATTGAATCGTTCCCTTAATTTTTTTGAGCAGTATATATGCACTATACTTATATAGATAGATAGATAGATAGATAGATACTTTATTGATCCCCAAGGGGAAATTCAAGATATGTATATATATGCACTATACACTATATTTAGTGTTTTCCAAACATCTGTTTGCCTTGGGCTGAAGTTAAATGTGTTAATCGTGGAAACATAAATGAAGAGTGAGAATTGAGAGAACTGAGTGACATACTCAGATTGTCCAGTAGGGGGAGATGTTGTCCAGTGAGTCTCATCCACTCTGGGGAAATACTAGCTGGTGTTGAGCAGTTCTCTCTTCTGCCTTTGTCTGTGTGTGTGTGTGTGTGTGTGTGTGTGTGTGTGTGTGTGTGTGTGTGTGTGTGTGTGTGTGTGTGTGTGTGTGTGTGTGTGTGTGTGTGTGTGTGTGTGTGTGTGTGTGTGTGTGTGTGTGTGTGTGTGTGTGTGTGTGTGTGTGTGTGTGTGTGTGTGTGTGTGTGTGTGTGTGTGTGTGTGTGTGTGTGTGTGGGGTGTGGTTTGTAGGGTTGGCTCAGGCCACTACACAGCCTATGGCAGTCACGAGGGCCGCTGGTACCACTTCAACGACAGCACGGTCACTCTGACGGACGAGGCTGCCGTGCGGAAGGCCAAAGCCTACATCCTGTTCTACGTGGCACAGACTGAGATGGGCACGGGCACTGAAATGGGCGCTGCCCAGCCCACTGGACAGACTGGCACGGGGTCAGAAACGGGCATAGGGTTAGAGGCTGCAGTGGACACAGGCTCTGACTCAGGCCTTGGGGGAAGTAGTGGACCAGAGGAGAGTTCAGGGAGTGACCCCACACTTCAGGTTTCTGTTGGGCGTCCTTCCGATTGACCTCGGACGACCTTCAGCTGCCACCCCTGTGTCACCTCACATACTCACAGACACACCTTTCTGTTGTAGGAATCACTCTCATTCACACACACACAACTTTTGTTCAAGACCTCCTAATCATGTGAAAGAAAAACTCTATTATGTTTTGTTTTTTATTTTGTTTTTGTTTTGTTTTTGTCTTAACCTCCACATTGCTGCTTTTAAAAGTACTCTTTTTTTTGTCCATGAAAAGGAAAAGAATCAGAGGAGAAACAGCCTGTTTTATGCCTCTTGTGCTTCCTGGTGTTGCAAACCTCCACCGCGAGGCTCGAGTTTCGTTTTCAAAATTCCAAAGGCATTCAGATTCCAGATTCAGATTGTGTGTCATGAAGTGTTTTAGCCCGTTCTGACAGTTTGTTCGTTTTATATTAAAAGACCTTCAAGCACCACAACAGGTAGATGAAGTCTGTGTCCTCAGATGTTAGATGTGTAAACAGGCAGACCAATAAAAAAAAAATCTGAAATATATTTACTAGGGCACCTGCTGCTGTTTTTGTCAGCAGAAGTTGTCATATTTAGCTAGTTAAGAGATTTCTTTCTTCTTTTTTGTAGATCTTAAATTGCTTACTGTTGATTTGTTGTTGTTTTTATATGATAACCTCAGCCTTTCCAGCACCGCTGGGTAGATGTGATCATCCAACCACCAGGAGTCTTATCTGCTCATCCCTGCACTTACTGGTGAATTAAAGAGATGAAGACAGATTTGTGTGTGTGTGTGTGTGCGTGTGTGCGTGCGTGCTTGCGTGCGTGGGTGTTGTATCCCAAAAGAGGGGCACCACCATCTGTGAATCTTTGATCAGAATCCCACAACTGCAAACACGCACGCATTTTCAGCTCTGCAGTCTACTTGGAAAATATTTGGCTTTCTGTTCAAAAATGTTCCCTTCGCAGTGCCTGCTCCATGGACTCCCACAGAGAGGGGACTGGGCCAGTTTGCCATCCAGTTTGATGGAGCGATCAGAGCTGGATCTCATTTTGGTTTCAACACAAACGTCACACTTTAATCAAAGATGCTTTTAAAAATATCTGTTGAAATGTCAGTGAGGTGTGTGTGTATCTTTTTCAGAGGCCTCCAGCAGTATCTAACAACCTCTCTTTGGTCAGTGGTAATTGGTGATTTTACAACGTGGTGTAGTCACTCCTTTGAATTTGTGGTCTTTCCATAATTACAGTTTAGAAGTAGTTGGCTGACGAATTCTTTTTTTTTTATGAGAGAACGCTTGATTGGTGTTTGGAGACTATTATATTTCGGCTCTTGATGCATAGAAACCAAGCGTAGCCATTTTAGTCATCTGTCGTCCAGTTTGTGAACAAGGAAACTGTAGCCGACTCAGCCGTACATTATTAAGCCAAGAAACAGACGTTTGGTGGAGGGCCTCACTAATTCATGATGGAGATTAAGTCACTTTGTAGCTCTGTTTACTCTCTACAGTGAGCACTGGTGCCAGTATGATGGTATGCCTTCTAAATAAGGTGCAACAACTGAATCGATTAGCTATCAAGTATTACATTAATTGACACATCTATATTCTGATAAGAGTTATCATTTGAGTAATAATTTTAAAAAAGGGAAACAATAAATTTAATATAGGTCTAGCTCATTGGAAACCGAATGCCATGTACATGAAGATCTGGCCAGATTGTGTCATTGATTGCAATGTTGTATAGGAATATAATAATCAGAACAATTAGAAGCCTGCTGGGATTTTTGGCAATACTATACAAAAGGACAGTAATATAACTTTATGATACACAATTAAGCAATGTGTAATTACTTTGATACTTTGCTCTCATGTAGGCCTACCCCTAAGCTACTATGTAGCCTACGGTACTGTAATTGATTAAATGAATACACTCCAAGAAGGGCAGTGTAGCCTGATACATAGAATGCCTTAATGCTTTAAAAAATCTGTCCGTGAACTGACAAAACGTGCTTAACTATCTATTAACACACTCACAGAGCTATCTTTCAGCTGAGGTTACTGCTGCTGCTAACTTGTGTGTCGAATTCAATGTGGCTTTTCTATTTCTCGGCTAAGTCTAAAACTAGATGGTGCACGTGTGCAGAGAGAGGACAGATAGACACCCTGTTGACACCTGCGTCCACAGAGGAATGTTCCCTTCCTCAATGTGTTCACAGAACCGGGACACTTACACTGACCGAGAGTCACCAGTGGAGCGCACAGGTATGGTCTCCTGCTACAAAGGCCCGTGCTCTTTCTCATGTGCTTTTCTTTTCTTGGGGACTCATAAAAATGAGAGGAATTGTTTACTTAGGGCACATCCTGTTCCTGTGAAATGGCTGGATCCCTGAGACTGAGCAGCACCCAAGTCCCAATACATTTTGTCATCAACAAATGTGCGTTGGAAGTTTCCACACACTGTGTCATAGTTTGTCGCGTTTCTAAGTACTGCCCAGATGTACTGCCAAGATAAATAGCCCTAAACACGCATGTCAGGTAAAGCCTTTGAATGAGTCTAAATTACTTCTGAGAATTTGTGTGTGTGTGTATGTGTCCTCTGTCCAACCCATGTTGAATTCTCACGTGGAGCGCTTTCTTTTCAAGCTGAAGGAACAAGTGTCTCAGCAGGTTCTGTTTTATTTCTTCCTATCATTTTCCATGCTACTCATGACGAGAGAAACCAGAACGTGCGGCTTTGATGATGTAAGCCACTCTTAGAGCTCACTGTGGAGTACTTCAAAACCTTTCAGTGGGCTTTTGTTTTGTTTATGCCAGCCCCCTGTAACCTCCTCCCCAACAGACACACATGCACACACACGTACACACGCACACACGCATGCATGTATTCACTCAACACTTGCTCTCTCTTTCTCTCTGCTCCCTCCCGCTATCAAAGCCTCCGCCCACACACACACAGTCAAGCTCTCGGGGGCAGAGCAAACACAGGAGCTGGTCTGGTGACACGTGCCACAGAGACAGCCTCTGTGACGGGTGGGGAACAGACACTCCAGTGTGTGAGGGAGAGAGAGAGACTGTGTGTGTGTGTGTGTGTGTGTGTGGGGGGGGGGTCGGAGCAGCTGCGCTCTCAGCCTTGGCTCTCACAGGTGTCTCTAAGACAGGCACAGGGGCTGTCCTCATTAAGACACATGCAGTCTTTCTCTCTCCCTCTCTCACACACACTCTCTCATGCCCTCTCTTTCTCTCTTTCTCTCTCCCTGTCACGCTCTTTCTCTCTCGCTCTCCTGCATTCCCTCCCACCTCTCCTGCTCTCTCTCTCTCTCTCTCTCTCTCTCTCTCTCTCTCTCTCTCTCTCTCTGCTTTCACCCAGAGGATTCCTCTCTTCCCAACCTCTTTCCAAATCTTTCACTCCTCTGCCTCGCTCACTGTATCTCACCAAAATAAGTCACACACACACACACACACACACACACACACCCCGTGCCTAAGGTCAGGACACAGCTGCTGATAAGCTCACGTTGGCCTGTGTCAGTGAATATCGCTGCCCTGCCTCATGGCGTCATGATTCAAGCTCGTGATGACTCACTCAGTAGGAGCAGCAGCCACGCCTCCCCCAGGGAAACACTTTCCTGTGCGTGTGTGTGTGTGTGTGTGTGTGAGAGAGAGAAAGTACACATACACCAGAACACTATACCCTACATACACATTTCTGTGTCTGAGTGTATTTGTGTGTGTCTGTGTCTGTGTGTGTTTCCTCAGTACTCACTGTCACAACTTCCTGTGCTGATGTCCTGTACATGAGCAAATGAACACAGTGAGTCGTGGGTCACGGTGTTCTTTTTAAATGGGGATGGGTTACGGGAGGAGTTGTGTAACAGACTTGAGAAAGTAGAACGTGTCTATTGTTTCATTTTGTTCAAACCTTCTCGCTTGTGTTCCTTTTTTTGTGTTATAATACAGCCAGCCACTGAAAGAGCATTCTTATTCTCTATTGATTTCTTTTCCTTTTATCGATTTCCGAGCTGACTTGTGCAGCAAATGGAATATGCTATGCCTTACGACTACTCAGGGACACAAAGGGAAGGAGCTTTACATTTACTTTAACCTTGCCTTTCTACAGTAAGCTGATAAGGCTGTACACACTCACAGGCTCTACACACACACACACACACGTGTGTGTGTGTGTGTGTGTGTGTGTGTGTGTGTGTGTGTGTGTGTGTGTGTGTGTGTGTGTGTGTGTGTGTGTGTGTGTGTGTGTGTGTGTGTGTGTGTGTGTGTAAGATAATGATAGTGTTATTCACACATAATATAAATGTCATGGTATACTTATAAACACACACTCATGTGCTGAGTAGTAAGGCTATTTCAGTGTGTATCCCCTGTGATGATAGAGGGCACACAGGCTATAACATCTGTCTGGGTCCTGTTCTATGTGCTGGGAGCAGAGAGACAGATGGGCTCGGAGCACAAGTGTGTGTGTGTGTGTGTATGCGTGTGTGTATGCATGCATGCCTGGCTCACACAAATTTCCATTTTTGTCTGCGCCTGCAGTTGTCTTCCCAAAATAACCTCCATTCCACACGGCCTTATATGTGCAGGGGGGTGCTGCTGTGCTGCTAGCTGGTCAGGGCAGAGGAGGGGTGTATGAGTGTGTGTGTGTGTGTGTGTGTGTGAGTGTATGTGTATGTGAACCCAGGGCCACACAGCACACACACGGCAGCTCACACCACACTGTTGTTGTGGTGAGTCACCCGATCAGGACTAACAGAGGCCCAGGACTGGTGCAGCGGATCCTCAGGACCCTCCAGACAGACCCTCCCAGCCTGACTGCTCCAGGTCCTCATTCCTGTGGCTCCTGCTGCTGATCTCTCTGCTCGTGTCCCCGGAGAACTCTCCTCCACCTACCAGCCTTGACCCACTGGCTCCTAGCTGCCCCTGCCCCTGCTGCTGTTGGAGAAGTCCTCTTCACCTCCTACCTCCTGCCAAGTAGCCTCTGTAGCCTTGAAGCCATCCCAGCCTGACTGCTCAGGGCCTGTGCTGCTGCTGTTGGAATCGTCCTCTCCACCCCTCTGGCTGGTAGCCTGCCTGGAAGCCTTCCCACCCTGACCGCCAGACTGCACAGGGCTTGCCTGCCTGCGGCTACTTCTGCCAGTGGCCACAGCCTCCCGTCTGTCCGACCGCCTGACCCCAGAACCATGCACCTGGCGGCGCTGAACACCGAGTGCCTGCTGCACCTCTTCTCCTTCCTGGACAAGGAGAGCCGGCGGAGCCTGTCTCTGAGCTGCCGGCGTCTGCGCGAGGTCTTCCTGGAGCCGGGCCTCTGGACGCTGCTGCGCTTCGGCTCGCCGGCAGAGCTGCGGAGGGACAACTTCGTGCTGGGCGCCGCGCTGCGCCACCTGGCCGTGTGCTGGCACTCCAGCCGTGTCAAGGTGTGCAACGTGGAGGAGTGGATGAAGAGCAGCTTCCAGAAGGATCTTTGCAGGGAGCACGAGGGACTGGTCAGCAGCTTCCTGGAGCGTGTCTGCCACATGTAAGTGATGAAAGTTGTTACTGATTATTAGTGTGTGTGTGTATGTATGTGTGTGTATATGTATGTGGTAGCAAGTGAGACAGACATAACAAGTGTAATTGTTTGTGTTATAGAGAGAAAGAGAGAGATGGAGGGACAGTGTGTGTGTGTGTGTGTGTGTGTATGTGTGTGTTTTCTGTGTGAATGTGTGTGTGTGTTTTCTGTGTGTGTGTGTGTGTGTGTGTGTGTGTGTTTTCTGTGTGTGTGTGTGTGTGTGTTTTCTGTGTGTGTGTGTGTGTGTGTGTGTGCGTGTGTGTGTGTGTGTGTGTGTGTGTGTGTGTTTTTGTGTGTGTGTGTGTGTGTGTGTGCGTGTGTCTGTGTGTGTGTGTGTGTGCGCGTGTTTTCACTGTGTGTGTGTGCGTGTTTTCACTGTGTGTGTGTGTGTGTGTGTGTGTGTTTGAGATCCAGCCCAATGGGTTTCGTCACGGCCTGTCACTGCAC
>NW_027468565.1:9668190-9680690 GCF_046254945.1 Alosa pseudoharengus
GCTGCATGCCTGAGATACATTCACTTGAGGCATGTTGGCCCCACAGCAGTAACACCTGGGATTTAACTGCTGAACAAAACCATTTGGATTGACTACTTGCTGTGTTGCCATTATGTCTCCATTTATAGCTAGCTATAAACATGTAACTGCTGTGGGAGAAAACAGAGAGAGGGAAAGAAAGGGAGGACAAAAGAAAGAAAGAAAGAAAGAAAGGAAGAAAGGAAGAATGAAACAAAGACAAATGAAAAACAGACAAATGAAAAAGATACATAATCTTAATTTATTTTTGGAGTGTTTTGGTGCTTGGCTCTTGAGAGGTCTTCGCTGGGCTAAGATGACAGTCGGCTATGCATTTATCCAGTGTATTCCCATGAAAATTATGGCATGCAGGAAGGCTTAACAAAGACATGGAAAACAAAATGATTTATATGTCGTGGAAAGTATTCGTCTCTCTCCCTCTTTCCCTTCATTTGTTTGTCTGGGTGTCTCCCAATTTCACCAAAAGTGAGTGTGTGACTGAAAGTGTGTGAGAAAGAGAGAGAGGGAGAGAGAGAGAGATTCTGGCTAACAGACTAGCTGTTTTGTCGGTATAAATGCCTGTGTCTTCAGCAGAAAAAAAAACATCTGCACAAAGAGAGGGAGGTGCCACAGAGGAGAGGAAGAGAGCGCCCGGGCATGATTATGCAACCCAGGGATGACGAGGCGTGTTTACTTACATTCTGACATCCATCAGCATGAATAGGGAAAAATACAAAAAACAAAAACATTTATACACGCACACACACACACACACACATACACAGAGAGAGAGAGAGAAATACCGAAGTGCTGCATGACACAAACAGGGAAATCAGCCAGACAAACAGCTCTCCGTCATATCAGTTCTCATCCTGTGACACCCCCTTGGAACTCCCCCACCCACTCTCTCACACAGCCTTTCCGTCATTCACTATGCACTCTCCCCATGACCCCTCCCCTGATGACATCAAGGCGTGGTGGCGGTGGCGGTGGGGATGGCGAGCACGTGTATCGCCTGTGCCTCCACTAGTGTCCAAGGGTTATTGGGACATTCTCCAGCGCTCTGCGTGGCGGCTAGACTGTGCTGCTCCACTTCGTTTCAGTCTGCGCTGGGCTGTGTTGCGCAGCGTAGGGCCGGCCTCACATGGAGTTTAGTGGTAAGATTATGTAAGGTCTTTATATAAGCCGCATCAGGCAAACGTGAAGGACAGCCCCGAGTGGAGTGGAGAGCCGTGCGCGGTGCTCTGAGCGAGGGAGAGAGAGAGAGAGAGGGAGAGAGAGGGAGGGAGGGAGGGAGAGAGAGAGGGAGAGGGGGAGAGAGAGAGAGAGAGAGAAGAGCCACTGCCGTCAGCTGTGCCGTGTGAGAGGCTGTTGGCTACACTGCCGACCCTGTGCTGCTCCACCAGCAGGCTGCAGCATTCCCCTGAAACAGAGAGAGAGAAGGATAGAGAGAGAGAGAGAGAGAGAGGATAGAGAGTGAGAGAGAGATAGAAGGATAGAGAGTGAGAGAGAGAGAGAGAGAGAAGGATAGAGAGTGAGAGAGAGAAGGTAGAGAGTGAGAGAGAGGACAGAGAGTGAGAGAGAGAGAGATGGTGGGAGAGACAGTATGAGAGAAGGGGAGAGAGAGATGGACAAAGTGAAAAAGAAAGAATGTGTGAAAGAGAGAAAGGTATTGTCCGTATGGGTATGAGCAGTGAAAAAAAATATGCACACACTGTGAGAGAGATAAAGATATGACAAACAAACACACACAGAAAGAGAGAGAGAGGTAGGGAGGGAAGGAGCACAAACTTACACACACACACACAAACACACACACACAGAAAGAGATATATATCGTGAGAGCACAGGACAGGGCCAGTCCCAACATGGACTGCAGACAACTGGCCAAACAAGACTCTTCCTGCTGGCCATAAACATCAGTGTGGCCGATGCCAAACCCATGAAGATTTTTACTGGAAACAGGCACGAGGCGCCGGCGAGGCAGTGCACATCTCCACACGGCCCCACAGCAGTTACCACACCGGGCTCTCTGGCGTAATCCTCTACTCTCTTCTTTTCTCTCCTCCTCTCCACTCCTCTCCTCTGTTCTCCTCTCTTCCTCTGTTCTTTCTTCATCTAACCATTCTAATGACAGGGTGATTTACTGGCAAATGACAAATCCTTTTATCTGTGTGTGTGTGTGTGTTTGTGTGTGTGTGTGTGTGTGTGCGTGTGTGAGTGTGTGTGTGTGTGTGTGTGTGTGTGTGTGTGTGTATGTGTGTGTGTGTGTGTGTGTGTGTGTGTTTGTGTGTTTGTGTGTGCGTGCGTGCGTGTGTGTGTATGTGTGTGTGTTTAGGTTGAGTTCATATTACTGTCTAAATGGTGGACATTGTCTGGTGGATCGGGTGACAGCGTCTATTGATGACATCAGGCATGGATATGGCTGAACAGACAAGGCCTGCCATCTGACTCCCAAACCCTTAAGAGTCAGGATATTTATCATCCACACATACACATACACATACACACACACACACACTCTTACAGGGGTGTTATCACCACAGAGGCCTGGACCCAAACAAACTAATCCCTTAAATGCCTATCTCTTGGGCTGGTTAAATAAACAGCCGTGTGCTGGATGTGATGGTGGTGTTGGTTTTAGATGGGAGTGCCATTGCTGTGACTGTCACAAAGTGATTCGTTCCGAACACCATTTATCCATCCAGATTCACCACCGCAACAGTTTGGACAACAATACAAACCACCACATCTGTTTAATCATGTAGTCACATACTGTTTATCAACTTCACTATATAAAAGAGTTTAAATTTGCCTTTGGTGTATCCCAGAATGAACACATAGAAATAAATAGAAATAAACAAACACACAAAAATAGGTACAAATATGAGAAATGGGTAAAGTCTAGGAGTACATGGCACACCGCACCCTTTCATTCTTATTTGGTTACTGGCCCTAGCCTTTTTGTATTTTAGTTTTAGCTTTTTACATTTTTATCTTGATTCTGTGTTTCATGGTTGTTGAAATGAGGTTTGATCTGGTGTTTTTGAAACCATATTGCAGTAAAGTGTATACTAAATTGTCTCTCTCTCTTCTCTTTTCTCTCTTCTTTTTTCTCTCTCTCTTTCTCTGTCTGTCTCTCCAGTTGTCCAAACCTCGTATCCTTGACCCTGTCTGGCTGTGGCCACATCACCGACTCTGACATCACGATCGTGCTGCGCAGCTGCAGTCGCCTGCGCAGGCTGTGCCTGGAGAACTGCTCGCGGGTGACGGATGCTACCCTGCGGGCCGCGGCCCTCCACGGGACGAGCCTGGAGGAGGTACGCGTGGACTTCTGCCGCAACGTGAGCTGCGACGGGCTGCAGGCGCTGCGGGAGAGCCGACCGGAGCTGGTCCTCGGCGCTGAGCGGAGCGCCGGGATGATCCCAGACACCAGGCCTGAGGAGCGGCCGCATGTCCGCAAAGCACTGCAGAAGGTCTTGTTGTTCGTCTGAGACCCTGAAGCAGGAGTGTCCAAACAACCGAGGCCAGGAACCAAGCTGGGACCAGAGGAGAGAGAGGAGGCTACACCAAGGACTGTTTTGGGAACAAACTATTTTGTTCTATCAATAGAGACCAGATAACTGAGGATTGTTTTTTAAATTTTTTGGACCATTTTCTGTGGGACGCCATGGGAGACAAGTTGTACTTGTAGCCTAGATGTGTGCTTGTTTGAGTGAGTGAGTCTTTTCTTTTTTCTACAGATAACCTTTGTATCATGTTTATATTTTTGCATTGTACTGTTTTGATTTTGTATTGTATTATGTATCATTGTTTTTTTGACAAAGTGCTGAATTTGAAAGTCTATTCATGTTTGTGGTTTTCTAACATAAAAAAAAATCTGTTGAATAACTCATTCCCCCCACTATTCCTCTCACATCAGTCAAGTTAAGTTGCTTATCTTTCATGTTCTACTGTAAGTTAAGTTTGAGGAACAGTCACACAGTCAATGTTTTCCTCCTTTCACTTTTGCTGAAAAGATTATGTAAGTCTTGAGTGAGGAACATTTTTTTTTAAGTGTGGATGTTCCAAGAGAAGCAACTGTGCTTGGACAGTGTGTGGCCTCGGAATCCAATCTGGCCCCAACGTTGGCCCACGCTCCTATCAAATTTGGGCTGTCAGCAAAATACTTTTGTACGGAGCCCAGGAGGTGTCATTGCAAGATATTTTTGTGTATCGAGAGAATGTGCGCTCATTTTACTAAATCGTGCACACGTTTTAATTAATTGTGCACTCATTTTACTAAATTGTGCTCTCAATTTAGTAAATTGTGCGCACGATTTAGTAAAACGTGCACACGATTTAGTAAATTGTGCGCATGTTTTACTAAATAGTGCACTCATTTTACTAAATTGTGCTCTCAATTTAGTATTTTATTATATTGTGCGCACATTTTACTAAATCGTGCACTCAATTTACAACAATTAAAATGAGAGCACAATTTAGTCAAATGAGCGCACTATTTAGTAAAACGTGCACACAATTTACTAAATCGTGTGCACGTTTTACTAAATCGTGAGCACGATATACTAAATTGAGAGCACAATTTTGTAAAATGAGTGCACAAATTAGTAAAACGTGCACACGATTTAGTAAAATGTGCACACGATTTAGTAAAATGAGCGCACGTTTTCTGGATATGTACCCAAAAAATATCTTGCAATGACACCTCCTGGGCTCCGAAATATTATTCTGCAACATTTTTATTTTTCAGCAGAGCACTGAGTGCACACTGTTGAAATGCCTACTTGTTGACTAGTGCAATCTTCAGTACTCCTCAAATGAAGTAAGGTTGAAAATACGTGAGTACCCTACCTCCTCTCTCTGATTTCAGAGAAACATGCTTAATTTCCCTCACATGTACATCTGCTTGCTGTCTTACAGTAAAGTTCCACTTAACACGCGGTCCCAGTGCGGATGAATTAAATATTACTTGAACATGTGGCGGGCATATTAAGTATTTATTTCAGTCAACGTTTTTGATTGCATAAGGCTGGAATATGTTCAGACTCCTGTCCTGTAACTTGGTTGATTTGGACCGTCTCATTGTAGACATTGGACGGATTCGCTGTTACGCAAGTAACGCAAGTAAATGACCTAACGTTCATAGTTGTCTCGCTCAATGTAGTTGACACTCGTGGTTGTCTTCGTTTCCATTCGTTTTTTTGTTTGTTTAGCACTAACACCACCAACTATCTAAACAGGAAACTGTGCAGTCGTAAAAGAGGGAAGTCCAGAGACTCTGTTGCTCTTTCGCCAGCTTTACCATAAGCGATGACCTAATGGCAGCGTCGCGAGCTGGGGTTCTCTAAGGGCACGATGGACGCTTGCCAGAGTTGTGATTAGAAACAGATTATGTAAGTGTGTGAGGCGTATGGAAGTAGGTTGACCAGAGTCTGTGCGCTCCACGTGACCATGCTATATTTGTTATAGTACATGAGCCTTCTCGTGCAAGCGGTGGCGCTAGCCACTGCGGGCCGGGTACTCCTGCGGGGACACACGTTAGCAGACATAACACCCTTGCATACCACGAGTGGACGCTGATGCAAGGGTAATTTACAACCTGTGCTTATAATTAATATGCACTCTTCAGAAATAACTGTTCCGGGGTGGCTGTTACGCTACAAATTTACGTAAGGTTGTTGAGGATGGTCTTTTTTCTAGTCTCTCTCAACGTGATCAGTGAGTGGTAGCCCTGCATCAGTATTCAGTATAGCAAGCTGCCCTTTCCTTACTGTTTCCTCACTTGTTATCACTGTGTGGCTCAGAAGACAGACATTGTTTTGAACTGTGTGTCTTGGAACACAGATGAGTAGCCTCTCCAAAAGAAATAAGAAAAGACATTCCACTGATTGTTAAAGACTAAATAGCAATGAGAATTTTTCTGCGTACTTGGAGTTGCTGGAGTGTTCTTGAAAACAAAAGACCACCTAACAGTATAAGGCAGCAGCATTTTTGATGTGTTGCATGCTTTTCGTTGTACAATGAAAATGCTCAAAGAAAGATAAATATTGTTCTCTTTAGAGTTAAAGGGCATCCAGCTCTGGTTATGTAATTCCCATTTCATGAATGAATTGTAAATACAAAAAAGGTGTTTTGACACTTTGGTCCTTTACACAGCAGCATAGATAGATAGATAGATAGATAGATAGATAGAGCTTTATTGATCCCCAGGGGAAATTCAAGGTCTCAGTAGCATACAGACAACACCCACACACATTCACTAACAGCAGAAAAAAGTAATTAAAAGTATATAATATAAAAAACACAACTAAGCAATAAGGGCATTAGAAGATAAAGAATATACTAAAATACAAATTATACTAAATAACACTTAATCTAAATCAATTCTAAAAACAGTATCCACATAGTGGGTAATTAATCAATCAAGAGACGCTTGCAATGACTGAGGCAGGGACTGAGCCTGTGATTCTGTGATCGGGCATACTGCCCTAGGACGCCCCGTTCTTGTTTGGGTACATTGTTTACAGGACGGCCACATCGCAGCGCGTTCGATCCAGTGGCCGTGAAACCTAAACCAGACCCTTTAATGTGTGGTGCTTGCCTGAATCTGCAGTCAGGTATTTCTTTTGTTCTGGGTGCCAATACACTCCCTGCAGTTATGCAATCAAGCTAAACCTTTCAGGCTGCCAGCTAACTTGATACGGTCAGCCTGGTGCAATGAGCGAGATAGAGAGAGAGAAAGAGGAGTGGACATGCTTAAGAAACAAAAGGCCTTTCTGAGAAATTAGACAATTACATACTGTATAAAATCACAACATGAATAGGCTATCTCCAGCATGCGCTGTGTCACTGATAACCAGCAGAGCCATGGCTCTGATAACTATCATTTCATAATGGTTCTGGGACCTTTCACCTGCTGCTGCATCCTTCAATAGAGAAAGTTCTAGAATGGCCCCTGATGTCAGAAACAGCTGATGGCTGGGAAGGCGCTTGACCTCAATGGACGGATTAACGAAGCTCGACCAGGAGAGAGAGAGTGGTCTGCTGAAGGCATATCAGTTTTGGGTTACTGTACAGTAGATAAGACCAACATCAGCCATAGGTTTCTTCACTAACGGGATTGAAGTGGCACACCCAGGGTCACACATGGTTGTTATCTTTGTGTCTCCTAAGCCTCAGCTTCAGCCTCTCTCAAGCAGAAAAGCTGCTCAAACAACACACTGTCACAACCATGTTGCCAGCTAAGCCAGAGATTTGTGCCCATTGCTACGTTTAAACAAAAGATTTATCTGTGATCATTCAACATGTCAGATCACATCAAGTTTTACGACGATAGCATATAAAAAAAACAAGCAAGCTTGTGCCAGAGTGCTTTACAAACTGTATAAGAAAATTGCAGTAAACGTTAATTTCAAAATTACCAAAAATAAAAAAAAGGTGGGACTTATGTGTAAAATCCAGCTGCTCTAGAAGGCTGTAAGGTTGCTTTCTGCCAGACAGTAGTTAACTGAACAAATACCTCATGATCAGATGAAGTGCTTTAAGATGTCGGAATGTTTAGATAAGGTTCAAAGCCAATTGCGCACAGCTATAAGAGTTATGGTCAAGTGGTTGGGGGACAACACAGTGATTCTCAGCGTGCCAGGAGGAATAATCACTTCGGTGGAATTACGAGTTCCAGGTGGGCAGCACACAGCCCTTCTGCCCCCTTTGCCTGAGGCATATCCGGCTGCCTACACACACACACACACACACACACAGACACTCACTCACATGCACAAACATCTCTCTCTCTCTCTCTCTCTCTCTCTCTTTTTCTCATACACACACACATACATAGACCAATATAAATCATTAATACCCCTCCCTTTTTCTCTTTCTCTCTCTCTCACACACAGACATACACACACTCAATCATGTGCAACTAAGTCTCTCTTACATAAACATAGAAACACCATACATACAGTACATACATTACATGAACCATATGAACCTCCCCTCTCTCTCTCTCTCTCTCTCTCTCTCTCTCAGACACACACACACACACAGATTAGTTATGGACATACATGTATGAGCATGTGATTCTGTACATTTCTCTCAGCTTTGACAACATGAAAGTGCAGGCTTGTGTTGTGTTTCTCAGAAACGGGAAAGACCAGTTACAGTACCGCCTCCAGTACAGCCTTCCTGTCTACATGGCTGGCATCATATGGGTGTTCTGACTTTTTTGTTTTTTGCATTGTGTGTGTGGGTGGGTGGAGGGGTCCTCTCAGTCTCTTCGCCGTCACGTGCATCTCGTCTGTGACGTAAACACTGCCGCCACCCTTGGCTTCATCTGAGCAGGGGCATCCCACTCTGTCTCTCACCAGGGAGAGTAGGAGAGAGAGAAAGAAGGGAGTGAGAGAGGGAAGAATAAAGCAGGACCCCCCCCACACACACACACACACACACACACAAACACACACACAACTCCCCCGGATGTTCATGCTGGGATCTGTGGAGAACTCTGATCGGTTGACAGGCACAATGAGTGGCATACACACACAAACACACACACACACACACACACACAAACACACACACACATCTACTCTCATTCACACACATCACACTTGTTTACACATATACAGATACACACACGTAACACACACACACAGAGTTAAATACGGCCTGTGTCTGTCTTGAGCGTAGGAATGTCAAGGCAAGTCAGGCCACGAGTGAGCAGTTGGGAAGGAAAAGGGGGAGGAAGTCACGTTGTAGACAATTTTACAGCCGGGAGAGAGGGAAAGAGGAAGGGAGGATAGGAGCGTGTGTGTGTGTGAGGGAGAAAGAGAGATAGATAGTGTGTGTGTCGTGTGAGTCTATGCGTATGTTTCTCCCTCTCTCTCTCCCTCTCTCTGTCTCTCTCCCTCTGTGTGTGTTGTGTGAGTCTATGAGTATGTTTCTCTCTCTCCTTGTGTCTCTCTCTGTCTCTCTCCCTCTGCCTCTCTCTCTCTCTTTCTCTCTCTCTCTCTCTCTCTCTCTGTGTGTGGGCGGGGGAGTGTGTGATTCGTGCCATCCAGGAACCGTCTGAGGACTGCTGGGCTGAAAGCAGCAGTCATCACTAGTGCTATCGCATCTGTTATTCGCCAGCAAAAAAATAGAGAAATCCCGTGTTGTACGTCAGCTTTATCCAGTGTACCTGAACCTCACAGGCTCACTCACACACACACACACACACACACACACACACACACATATACACAGACACACACACACACACACACACACACATGCTCACACAGCTCCAGCACGTTGAGCCTCGTGGCTCTCGCTGTTGCCGTGGTATTGTGAAATAATTGGGGGGGTGGGGGGGGTCTGTAAAAGGATCCAGAAGGAGAACAGAGGAGATGGCTGCCTGTGTCCTTATGTAAACCACTATGGAGCAGATGAGTACCCCACATGTGGTCACTGTGTGTGTGTGTGTGTGTGTTTATTCATGCACTCGGTTTTTGTGCCTATTATGGGTATGTTGTATATGGATGTGTGTGTGTGTGTGAGTAAGAGTGTGTGTGTGTGTGTACATATCCTGTAATTTAAAGAAACTGAGGTTTGTGCAGCTTCTCAGCAGCAGAGAAAGATGGCTAAGGTGAATAGGAGGAAGTGTGTGTTTGTGCTTATGTGTGTGCAGAGGTTGCTGCATCGAATAAACCCTTACAGCATGCATACACACACTCTTTCTCTCTCTCTCTCCCTTATTCTCTCTCTCTATCCCTCTTTTACTGTGTCTATGGGGTGGAGTAGAACTAACAGACATCACCTGAGATCACACACACACACACACACACACACACACACATACACACACACACACACACACACACACACAGAGAGCAGGTTTCTCTTTATTTTCCAGCAGTGGATTAGACAGTGAGTGGGACAGGCACTCAGCAGGCTGTGCCGAGAGAACACTTTGTACACTGTATAAAAACACCTCTTTCATCGGACCAAAACCTCGCAGCCCTAACCGTGTGTGTGTGTGTGTGTTTGTGTGTATGTATGTATATGTGTGTGTGTATTTATTTGTGCCCTTCTGATTTGATAGGCCCAGGTGTGTGTGTATTTATTTGTGCCCTTCTGATTTAAAAGGCCCAGGTGTCTAGATCTCCAATAGAAGAAGGAAAATATTCACTTTGTTGTCTGCCTTGTGTGTTTAATGGAGAGAATGCAGGTGGGAAGTGTTTGTGTGTGTGTGGTGTATATGTGTTTCAAAAAGCAGTGTCTGATCTGGTATGGTCTGGTATTATTCGCTGTGGGTGTGAATATTGGAAGTGTCTGCCATTTTCAGGCTCGAAGGAATTTCATTTCTCTTGGCGTAGTCAAGAATGCTGTCCGGTAGCTACTCTTTCAGATTTCCTGCCATTGCTTTTTTCTTGTGTATGTATTTCTTTCAGCTGGCTCAGTTTGAAAAAAATTGTATCAGTGATAATATTTACTATTTCCACATACTTGCACACTCAAACTGTGGCATCTGTGTGTAATAATTCATCTCTCCAAGGTCAGGAGATTCACAATGTTAGCAGTGCATGACGTTCTTCAGCAGCAAAATAACACTGACACATGAGATCAATAGGCCATCAATCAGAGACACCCAACAGCAATGGGAAATCAATGTTTAGATAAGTATTACATAGTGGCCTGTATGGGAGGACGGTTTGGGGTGGGCTAGATGAAGTGATTTCTAGCTGACCACATGCAGAGACGTGTGTGTGTGTGTGAGAAAG
The DNA here is from genome assembly GCF_046254945.1 of Alosa pseudoharengus. Lineage (NCBI taxonomy): Eukaryota > Metazoa > Chordata > Actinopteri > Clupeiformes > Clupeidae > Alosa > Alosa pseudoharengus. The sequence continues at coordinate 9,678,975 of NW_027468565.1, forward strand.
AGTCTGTGTGTGTGTGTGTGTGTGTGTGTGTGTGAGAAAGAGTCTGTGTGTGTGTGTGTGTGTGTGTGTGTGTGTGTGTGTGTATGTGTGTGTGGATGTGTGTGTGTGTGTGTGTGTGTGTGGTGTGTGTGTATGTGTGTGTGTGTGTGTGTAATATAGCGGTGCTGTGATTGCTCATCCAGCTAATCAGAGTGCCAGACGCAGAGCCGTCGAGCTGACAACCTCCATTTATGATTAATAAAAGCCTTAATTGGCTGTGCGGAGCCCTCTTTGTAGGACGCACGTGCTCATTGTGAGGCAGATAAGCTCTGACAATGAGCACAAATCCATTTGTTCTGTCTGTCATCTGATGAAAGGTTCCAGCAGCCCGAAAGGAAAAAGCTAAAACCTTCACCTCCCTTTTCTTCGGCAGAATCCAGCCCCGACTGACATCCGTGAACTTTCCAGTCTCTCTCCACTCTCCACCTGTAAATGCCAGCGTCCTTTTTCTCTCCTAGCTGCTCATTTAGAGGAGGCTTCCGTTTCATTATCATCAGCGCCGGTGGTGATGGTGGTTTTCGCTTCATTTGAATAGCAAATTGTCATTAAAGCGAAACCTCTAGGCGATGGGAAATAATAAACAAGCTAATCGTTCCTAATCAGATCCTGTACTGTATGCGAGAGCAGCAGAGAGGGCCAGACGCCTCAGGTGCTGCCGTGCAGGAGAGGGAGAGAGGGGGGGGGGGGACGGGGACGGCGTGCAGAGCAGAGACTTGGAGTTATTGTGGCGGATTATCTTCGCAGAAGACTTAGAAAGACAATAACAGGGATTCAGACAGCCTCCCAACGCCAAACATGTCACCGAGAGAGCCAAACAAAAACAACAACAACAACAACAACACCACAACAAAACAGTTGTGAAAGCTGCCACGGTTGTCCTGGTAGTGCTAAACACATCAGCAGATGAGGAGGGCAATATAAATGGCACAATCAATCCAGTCATTGTCTCACCATTGAAATGAAATGTTTAGGGTTCATCCGTTTTAAGCAATAAATGTGCTATCTCTTGTTAAAAATGTGTGTCTGACGTGATGTGCCTGTGGTGTCAGTGATGCGATGAGATATAGACTCAATACCCAGGGGAAATAACCGTGATTGTCATTAATCAGTTCAGTTTCAGAGGAAAGTTAGTCATTATCAGTATTGATCAGAGATCAATGAATAACAGAGATCCCAATAGCATAGCAGCATGCCGACTAGCAAAGACAAGACTAGAATGAAGTCAGTCATTCTATCTGAAATGACACAGGAAATCCTATCTGAATATCCTTGAGTAGATTGCTTTTTAGACCTTTTAGAGAAAGGGGGATTTTAGCTGCATCCTGTACCAGGTTACAGAAGATTTATATTGTATGCAAATGTAACAAGGTGATACATAGGAAGGGCCAATGGGCCAATCACAGTAGCCTGACTACGCCACCCTAAAGCCTAATGCGTCAGGGAATCTTTACGAGATTGTACCGCTTTCAGGTTCGTAACTACACAGTGGAGACACGAATTCCAGGAAAACAATATTTATTAAGACAAAAGGTTGGGCAGTGGGGATCTGAGGGTGGCAACTATGGATGTCCACACCAATATTTTACATGCAAGCATCAAGAAAGGCTCACCTGTTACACAGCAAAGGTACACCGCAAAGCGATAAGCAATACACAAAACCACACCACACGTGTGCTT
>NW_027468565.1:9690690-9700690 GCF_046254945.1 Alosa pseudoharengus
CCAACTCTTTTTGGGAGGGGAGAACTCCCTCACATGGTAGGCTACAACCCATACAGAGGCAACGGTGTCATGCACAGAATGCGGAACGTGTATAGCCTACTTTAAGAGAATATAGACTAACGTGACAAATGTCAATATTTTTTTTCCTCGACCGGCCCAAAATTGAAGCGGCCCACCGGGAATTCTCCCGATTACCCACCCCGGGCCTGCAAGGAGGGAGGGTGTTGGGTGTAAGAGGTAGATTGCTAATATTCTGTTCATGACACTGGTCGTATTACCTGACTGACTGACAGACAGTATTAGAAAGTTTGTTCCTTTCCCATGCAAGAAAAGCAATGAAACCAATGAAAAAAAATAGTCCTTATCTGTGTAACGTAATCCAGGGTGTCCAAAACAAGAAAAGACATTTTCTTTTAGGGAGGGACCTTACAGGTCAGCTAGAAGCTCATATGTCAAGTCGAGTCTTGTTACATTCTCATGAGGGACAAGGGTCAAAGTTTGCTTTGGAGTTAAGCCAGAACAGCAACTGCTAAGACATGCCTTTGCCTTCTGTGTGCAAAACTCTCCGCATCATATAAATTAGCTGACTGAACCGCAAGTGCAGAAGGTTGGGGTTAGGTAAGGCCAAAGTCTGACAGGTCCAGTAAAGACTAAGAAGCTCTTTCAGTCGACACCCGTCTGCTGCCTGTGTTTCTTACTGAAAAAAGAATGTGAATTGTGGAAACAAGTGACCTGCCATAAAACAAGCACTTCTCACAGGACACAGCACCTCTTCAAACCAGTCGCTGACAGCTTAACTGTGCAAGGCATTGAAGAATGCTTGTATAGTCATCTTATAATTCCAAATAAAGACACCATGAGTTGTCTTAAAATCCCATGTTAATCCAATTGAGTTAGCTATACAGAACAGGTAAAAATATTGAAGCTGGTGAAGTAAAAGTTCTTTATTCTAGATGCTACAGCAGAGTGTAGCCACACACAGCATTAATTATAAAAGTTATATAGTAAGCCAAGGCACAACGAGCATTTGAAATGAGGAATAAATGGTCAGATATAGGGACATGTACAGTTCATTAAAACAATAGGTTGTCCACAGGTGTCTTACTAGGTGTCAGATCCTAGCTGGTGAGTGTGTTTCTCCAAATAGGTCAGTCAACAGCATTATTGCTTGTGAAACAGGACACAAACACACAAATCACTTCCTGAGGTTGTCATACCTATAGTCATCTGACCTCTCACCCCTCTTCTCTCAGTGAGTCATATTTACCGCAGGCCAACTAGGCCGACTCACACATAATATCCTCAATGGCTCAGTCCAAAACGATCTGGTAGTAGCATAGATGATTCACTTCATGCTGTTCCTGCTTTGAAGAGTCTTGTGTGTAATGTTTTTCACAGATGTTCATGACAGACATCAGAGGGAATGTAATTACTTGAGAATGTTTGCTGTGCTACAACATTGGCTTTGTTCAGTTTGTTTTTCCCTGCCACTCTCCTCACACTCTCTGTGTGGCTGCAGGATCATTTCACTGCTTTACTCGTGTCCTTGTGCTGGTTACTCACTCTCATTTACTTAAAGCAGTTCCAGCTGATTGAGAACTCTAATTTAAAAACCCATCCAATGTCTTCCTTTTAAATATTTTACACGCTGTCGCCTACGCAATACAGAAGCCTGGAACTTTACTAGTTCCGTTTTTTGAAATCCAATCAAGATGGTCCAGTTTTTGCTGTGGAAATGTGATCCAGAGACACCCATGATGAGGTTAGTTTCCATTACCGAGGAGTACAATGGTATTTTACACAAGTTTAACTTATTTTCATTTAACACAACAGGTCTCTTCACTTCCTGTGAACAGCTTGTTTATTGTGGAGTTGGTTGTTGTTTTAAGTTTTGGTTTTCTAATGGATTTGTTGTGGTCAGTGCTTGAACATTTTAACTCATTTACCAGAAAGGCTGGAGGTTTAGGAACACACACACACACACACACACACACTTAACCTCTCATTTCACTCACATGTCAAAAAACCCACTTACCCCTGCTTTCATTAACTCTCTGTCTCTCTCTCTCTCTCTCTCTCAACACACACACACACAGACACACTTAACATACCAGCTCACTCACATGTATGAAAACAAATACACTCATGCCTACCACCTTCCATGCTGTCACACTCTTTCTCTCTCACACAGAGAGAGAGAGAGAGAGAGAGAGAGAGATAGAGAGAGAGATGTTTCGGACTCTCTGACCTCAGGAAAACTCATTCCCCTCCCCTCTCCTTGCCTGCTCACAATTCTTGCCTGAACCATCTGCAGCTTTTAGCCTCTTGCTGTGAACCCTTTGACCTGGGAGGGAGGGAATCTACCACCCTCCACACCTACACCCACCCACCCACACACAAACACACACTCACTCACTCACTCACTAAGAAGTAGGCCAGAGGAACACCTTCAACCATTCCACAGGATCTCCACTGACAGTAAGTCACTGAGTTCATCAGCCCCGACCCTCACACCAGAGATGCCTCCCAGCACTCCCTCACATGTGTCTCCAAGTGGGGCAGTGCTCATGTCACCTGAGGGTGGGTGGCTCCAGCTTCACCATGAGCCACTAATTGACGGCCTGTTTTTCCATGTTGCGCCATTAGAACCTAACATTTCTAATTTCCCAATGTCATTAGCTTTTGTATTACAGCATGAGAGCTGATACATTGCCAACAACTTGTGGTTAAACAAGACAATTAGCTTCATAGCAATCCTGAAATGGCTGGTTGTATACAATGGCTCTTTCCTGTTGAGGGAGAGGGGGTGTCCATATGCAGTATGTAAAAGACAGACAGAAAAAGAAAACAAGATAGAGAATAAGAATACGTGTATATAAAAGGAAAATGTTCAAACATGAGTTAAGCATAAACTAATCAGACTATGAGCAAACAACACAGGTTTACCAAGAAGCCAGACTCTGTGATAAATGTAGAACACAGACACACAGATTGTTTGGTAAAAATGTTTCCATGAATGTATGACCTCTCTAAGTTGATAAAAAAAATCCAAACCAGCTGATAAAGTTCACAAATACTTGGAGTGCCTAGAAACTAGAGATGTTTTTTTACTGATTTAAACCAGACGAGGCCACACACACACACACACACACACACACACACACACACACGCACAAACACATACCCACACACACAGGCATACCACGGAGTGGTCGACCTTCTTTCTGAGGACACATCCCAGCCCAACCTAGCCCGGGCTTCATCATCCCCATTCATGTAAAGCCTTCAATTGGTTACACAGATGTATGGGCAGCCTACGCTCCACTAAAGTGGAGTAGCAGACATCAACATTTAGGAGGACGGAAAAGTATGGTTGACTTAAACGCCACGTTTGTGTTGCGTTCTTCTTTCCAAACAGCAGTTAGGATTTCACAGTAAATGCTTAAAATGTCGGAGAAGCCTGTGTGCCTTCGCATAAGTCAGTCTCTGTGGGAGCCTAATTGGTAGCTTAGGAGTTCAGGACATGGTCCTCACATGGACCTCGTTCCCTTTTTTGTCTTGAAAAGGCACAACGGAGCTCTCACGGGGAGGAGAAATGTTGGAGATCATATTCAGGGGAGTAGGGCTTGGTTCTCACCTAGGGATCCTTTGCCTGAGGTCTATATAGCCTCCACAAGCACATTCTCCCAACCCCCTCTCCACCTTTTGGGTCGCTCATGGTAACTCCACTCGTGCCTGACCTAGTTAGTGTTTAGTGGTGGGGAGTGCGTGTGTGGGGGAGGTGGTTGGGGTAAACATGGCAACCGACCCTCCCAATCCTCGGCCTTCCGCTTACAGAAAATCTGGAATTTTCCATGGCCTTCCAGGGTCTCCATTCCGTGGGACGGTAAACAGCCTCTGTGTGAGCACAAACATGCCCATGCCGTCCCTACAACATCCCCGCGACCTCTCCTGGAAAAAAACTCAAGGATGTCTGCGTTACTTTTCATCTATTATGTGGAACAACTGTTAATTATGGCTGCTGTAAATACAATAGCTTAACAAGGAGGGTGGGAGCAAGAGTTTCATGTTCTATTCAACACTTTCATTATTTCCCTCAAAGTCCAGGCATCCACTGAGAGCTGCTTGCTTTGACCTAGAAAGAGAAAGGCAGAACAGGCCTGGACAAGGATATCAAAGAGAAAGGTTGTGCTTGAGAACTGCGAGGTAAAACTCGAGAACAGTGGGGGACAGATGGCAAATAATGCTATTCGTCTGGCTGGCGTGTTTTCACATTAGATGCACCAGTGAACACGACAGAGAGATATGTAGCAAAGAAAAGTGGCACAGCCATTTACAGATGGTGACATGTGTTAAACATTATCATAATGAAAGTGTTTGAGACCGAATACAGCACATTTGGAGAGGGAGGGAGTTGGAGTGTTTGAGTGGGTGGTATGTGGTTTGTGTGTGTGTGTGTAAGGGAGAGAGAAACAGAAAAAGAGTGTTTGTGTATGTATGTGTGTGCGTGTCTTGAATTGTGTGTGTAAGGTTGCATTGATGTTTGTGTGCATGCTTACACTCTGAAACCACTCAGAAGTGTAAGACAAAGAGACAAGAAGATTGTGAGGAGATAAGAGGAACAGGGAGTAAGCAACAAAGGAAGGACAGTCTGTAAGAAAGACTAAAAAGCACATTCACATAGATATTGGAATGACTTCTCATGGCAGCCAAGCATTTGAGATGTTTTGTCAAAAGTGTCTGAGTGTGTGTGTGTGTGTGTGTGTGTGTGTGAGAGAGAGAGAGAGAGAGAGGCAGAGAGAGAGAGAGGTGTGAAGTCAAAGAATGAGTCAAGTCAAGTTTATTTATATAGTGCATTTCATACACAGGGGTCATTCAATGTGCACAAGCAAACAGGAATAGCTAATAAAAGCATAGAAGGGCAATAGTCAAAGAATAGTTTAAAAATTAAAGTATAAAAAAGGAAAATACAGAACACACAAGGTCATAGTACATAAAAGCATAAAAAGGGCAATAGTTTAAAAGTGTTTAAAATGTTATAATAAAAACACATAACAAAAAAAACATAGAATGATGATTATAGTCAAGCACCCAGTGAACAGCAGCACTCTATGAAGATTCTTGTAGTAGTCCCAAACTGTGCGCGCAGATATTTCCTTTCAGGGCCAAAATGCCTGACCACAGGGCTCGATAGTCCCCCTCGTGTAGTATTAACACCCAAAATAGTTAACACTCAAAGTTTCAGAGAAACCCGGTACAGCTGTAACTCTTGAGCCGTAAAGAACGAGCTTTACTCTGACTATGCCCAATATGTCTATTCTGTTAGAATGACAGGACAACAACTTCACAGAATCCGACTTTGCCCAACTACAGTAAGGACAGCAATAGTACTACAAGGAATCAAGCAATAGTACTCACCCCGAAGAGTGCTCTGTGAACCGAGTAATGAGGATCTTACCACAAACCGCACTCAGACATGTTACAAAGATTGCCTTTAACAAACAATCACAAAGCAGTACAAAATCACATTCAGGATTAAAATAGTCCCGAATAGTCCTGCACACATATGCTGATTCTTGAAGTAGTCGTACTGTGCGTGCCTGAGACCTGAAAGGTCTGGAAGGTGTGTACTGCTGAAGCATGTCTGCTAGGTAATTTGGTCCCGTTCCATTTAGTGATTTATAAACAAGCAGAAGCGCTTTAAAGTCAATTCTGTGACTTACTGGAAGCCAATGCAGTTTTAGTTTTCGTGAGAACCCAAGCCGCTGCATTTTGTATCATTTTAAGCTGTTTGATGGTCTTTTTTAGAAGGCCTGTGAAAAGCCCATTGCAGTAATCAACCCTGCTGGAGATGAATGCATGAATAAGTTTTTCTAGATCATGTTTTGACATTAGCCCTCTAAGTTTGCCAATGTTTTTGAGGTGGGTGAGGGAGTGAGGAAAAGAGAGGGAGAGACGGTGAGCCATAAGTGTGTGTGTGCTCGTGTGTGTATGTGTGTGTGAGACAGACAAATAGTGAGTGTGTGAGATAGTGTGTGTGTGTGTGTGTGTGTGTGTCACGTGTACTCCCAAGCAGGGTGGTCTCTGGAGTGGAGGCATGTGGTAACAAACAGCAGCAGCAGCAGTAGCAGCACCCTCATGTTCCTGTCGTCTCTGCTGTTCCCACTCTCCTCACCTCTTCACACTCACACACCTCTCCACTTCTCCCTCCTCCCTCTCTCTCTTTCTCTCTCACCTTCCCTGTCACTATTTCTCCCTCTCCTTTCTTTATCTTTCTTCTTTCTCTCCCCACGTCTCTCTTTCCCTTTTCCATCTCCATCTGTATCTGTCTATCCTTTTTTCTCTTTCACTACATTTTCAGCTCAATTTTCGCTGTGTCTGTCTGGTCGTATCTACTGTATGTTCTTTTGCATTCCACCATCCATCGTCAATCATCTTTCTCCCTCTGATTTCACATCAAGTCTACATATGCTTTTTTACTCTTGTGTCACAAACACACCCTGTAGGGCTGCCTGTTGCTGTGTTGACACGTCCACGTCTTGGGTTTTCCTTCTGCCTGATGCCTCCCCGGGGCCTGGCAATGCCCTGCCTGCACCCAGCTGACAGCCCGCAGGCGTGTGCGGATGTTTTGCACGTTGGTGTCACATGAAGTATGCTATATACTAGCATGTGTGGTTATAAATCAGCAGTGGACAGTTAAAGTTGGACGGCTATTGATAGGCAGAGTTTTGACAAGTCAGATAGGGTCAGGTGCTACTCAAGGGCTTCTTAGATGGCGTGACATCTAGTAAAACACACTAACCACACACACACATACACACAGAAAAAAATGTGATGTGCATTAGCTCAATGTGCCTCCACTGCTTCCAAAGAATATTCCAGAGAAAAGCACAATGGCGGGCTGCCAGGTGCTTTTTGACTTGTGCATGTTGGGAAGGGATCCAAACAGAAGAATAACAACCCAAATGTGGGCCTCCTCTAAAGTTATGCAAGTGTGTGAGTGTAACGGCCCACAAAAAAAAGAAAGAAAATATCTTATGTAAAGCACACGTTTCTGGTAGAGGAGGGAGCAGTGGGTGGAAAACAGCTGACTCAAATGGAGGGGAGCGCCAGATGTGGCCAGGCTCAGGATCAAGCCACACACCACTAGTGGGGCTACACACCTGAGACACACAGAACAGGTATGTGACTCATGTGACTTACTCAAGAATCACAATTCTAGAGAATCCTTACGATACCAGAGAAGGTTCTATAGTTCCAGGTGTCACTGATGACATGATAGAGATAGATAGATAGATAGATAGATAGATAGATACTTTATTCATCCCGAGGAAAATTTTAGGAAAAAGAATCAAATTGGTATAACTTGATTTACAGTATATGTGCAATGAGAGACAGACGTTTACACCTGAATAAAAAAAGAAACATTTGATCTTTGAGCTGGTATGAGAAATGCTCACAAGACAGAAAGTCCAACATGCAGATAAAACCTTTTCCTCTCTCTACACGTTAAACTTCTCACTTCTTTCCCTCATCTTTCTACTCTCTCACTCTTTGCTCTCTACTCTCTCGCTCTTTGCTTGCTCTCTCTCTTCTCTTGCTTTCTCGCTCTCTGTGCTCTGTAGAGTGGGTTCTGAATACCTGCGTTGTGTCGCGCGGAATTCAACACCCCCCCCCCCCCGCCTCCACACACACTGCTGTCACCCACTCCCCTACTCCCCCTGTGCCTGCTTCCTACCCCTCACGGTTGACTCTGCTTAGGTTCCTGGTACGCTCTTCCTCATGGCTCCTGGCCAGGTGGCAAAAGCACAAAAACGATACCAACAACACACGCCCCCCCCGCCCATCAGTCCCCGACACGTCCGCCTGTGACGGGGGCACCGTGTTGTTTTTGCAGGGCCCCACTCTCCAAAAACAGATTGCACCCCACCCAGTGGGATCAGATAGGGGACAGAGAGCAGCGCAGCCCAGAGCAGCACGGAGCAGTGGAGCCGCTGCTCACTGGACGCTTGTCAGACGGAAGCACAGAACCATTCAGATGCACTCAAACATGCTTTTCTCGTGATGCGTCACCTCTGGACGGTCACCAACTAAAATACTCTATGCGCCAGAGAGCCTTCCCAGTGCTTTCTGTGGTGCATAGTAAAATTATTCTGGTGATGGACATGCTCAGGTGTCTTTGGCAGAAACAAAATAAACAATGATAGGAATGCAAATGTCTGCCACACCATGCCCTTAAGCTGAAAACTGACCACACTATCCCTTTGGAAGTAGCAAAGTTAAGATACCTATTTGCAGTGCAACAGCCATTTGAACATGCTCTGATCAGCAGTGATGCCATGTTAACACTGTCCCTATTCATTTTCTGTTTCTAACATGACTACTTACTTGTTACTGACCCTGTAATCAGTGGTCTAAAAAAGTGTCACCGATATACCTTCACTGATGTACCTTTCTTTTTATGAGTAATTAAAGTCATTTCCTGTTATTTATTCATTCATTTATTTTTCTGTTATTATTCATTCCTTTATAATACTATTTTATGGGTTTTAGTGTATTGTGGTCATGTGACAGGGAGCTAAATACACCTGCTGTTCCCATCTGGAGCACAGTGTATGGAGGCTTTTGTGGTCCATGCATTAACCCCAACTAAAGTAGTGCTGCAGTTAGTGTTTCAAAGAGAAGTCTGTTGGTTGTTAGCGAGTTAGTGCACCACTTTTACACTATAAACACATCAATACCTCTTCAAATGAGCAAAATAGTGCACCGAGCTGAACAGGGAGCCCACGCACAGGCACGGCACTAGCGGTCTGCCTGTACTGCTGTAATGGGTTAATGGACTTAAAGGTAAACTATGCAGTATTGGAAATTTCCTTACTGTTTTCTCGGTTTTTGCTTCTTTTTCGCTGGCTCTGTCATGACGAATGTCTGAGAAACTCCATCGCTACCTTTTTCTAGCCGGTGCCTGGTGTGTATGTGTATTTGAATGCAGTAAAGCAATTCGTTACACTCGTTATACTTCCTGACACTGAGGCCGTCGGCCCGCCGGCCCACAGCTGCAAGAGTGTTTTTTCGGCTCATAGGCGCTAGGGGGAAGCGAGACGGCCACCATTCAAACCGAAAAAAGTCATATAAGAAGTCATCTGAAGCTGTTAAATGAAGGTAAATTAAGCTAAAAAACTTGCATATTAAGCTAAAAAACCTGCATAGTGTGCCTTTAAGCTAAAAAACCTGCATAGTTTACCTTTAATGGGCTCTGGAGGGCCTTACCTATCTGACTGCCGACACAAACTGATCACAAAAAAATCATATGCTGAATCTGCAAACAAGATGCAGAAGGTTCACGAGGTCTCAAGATCTCTTTCTCCTCCACTACCTGTTTGAGCGTCTCAGGGTCATGACCTTGACGAGAAGTTGTTCATACTGTTGAGAAAGGCGAGATAAAAAAAGTTGCAACAGCACTCATGACATTTATACAGAGATATCGTAAATGACAAGAAAGATGAGATGGAGCCTGACAAGTGATGGAAACTTTGGAACGAAGGAGTTGGTTCCGTCTCGGCTTCTGCAGAACTTCCTCACAGACCTCTGCTGTGTGGGTTCCTCCAAGAGAACATTATTTGCTGTTTCCAGTGGTTAGGGCTCTGACATTGAGCCCATAATTTGATTTCCCATAACTTTCACATGTGAGCCTGCAGAGGCCAGAAACCATTAAGCCATAAATGTCGGCATCATAGGCAACTTGCAGCAACTACAGCACACGTTCCTGTGTTGTGCAAGTTGGGGACTGAGCTGTGGTGTGTTGTCTTTGTGCTTATCGGTCCCACAGCGGACACGGCTGCCCTGTCTGCCAGCTAGATTCTTTTATTATCCAAACGAAGATTAGGACCAGGTGCTAAACCTGCAGAAGTGTGTGTGTAATAAAAGACAGTATTGTCTCTCTCTCTCTCTTTCTCTCTCTCTTACTCTTTCTCTATCTCTCTCTCTTTATCTCTCTTTC
>NW_027468565.1:9705690-9745690 GCF_046254945.1 Alosa pseudoharengus
CTCTGAATGCACTCCAAGTTTCGTGGAATTCCGTTCATGGGGGGCCACACAATAAATTAATTTATGTTATTATACACCAACTGGCCTGTAGGTGGCCGGAGACAGTTTTCTGTGAATATCTCGAGAACCGTAGGGCCTAGGAGGTCCACCTTTTTTTTGTATGTTGATCTCAAGGGGCCATGTCAACCCATCCCATTAGCACTTATTTCATGTATAGCGCCACCTAGTTAAAAATTAAAAAGCAAAAAATTAGGTGTTTTCATCACAATATCTCTGGCTGACATGGTCAAAACTGCACGAAATTGAAAGTGTAGGATCATTATGACACCCTCCGAATGCATGCCAAGTTTTGTGTACTTTCGTTCATGGGGGGCCTTACAATAAAACAATTTATGTGTACATTTAGTGACGTACACCAACAAGGATTCCCGGGACACTGAAAGACCGGGGTACACAAAACTTGGTGGGCATGTACCCCCACATGGATAGCATGGAACTGTCATTTTTCGTTTTGATCTGTAGCCCCCCCGCTGGACTGGACCCCCCGAAAGGAGGGTAGGCCAGACACAGTTCTCTGTGAATATCTTGAGAACTGTAGGGCCTAGGATGACCATTTTTTCCGTATATTTGCCTCCAGGGGTCATGTTAACCCAGTTCATGTGCACACATGTGCACAAACAGATACACACACACACACACACATTCACAGTAATCATGACACATACTCACACAGTAGACATATGTACGCTTCCATGCACAGGCACATACGCAGGCACGCACACACACACACACACACACACACACACACACACACACTCACACACACACACACACCCACACACATAACATAAACATAACACAAACAATCAAGAATTTCTCATAATTATGAACAGGCAAGATGGAGGTGGGGTTGTATAAAATGAATTTTACATGTGAAATCTATGAACTAATCATGTTTTGGTACTTGTTGTCTAGCAGATACCAGTGAGAATTGAGTGTGGATAATGCAATTTAGTGACACAGTTAGAATCATATAGGCCTTTCAGCGTGATTTCTTTTTGTGGAAAAAATGTGCTGGACTGGGCGGCGGTCATATTTTGTACCGCTCTGCGGTACATCTAGTTACCTTTATGTTGGGGTAACTTGTAACTTCTCACATGAGGAGCTGGTAGTGTTAAGTGCATAGACAGCAAAATAAAGTGACAACGCTAACCAGGCTAATAAACAAACCATGCTACGGTGAGTTAACGTCAAAGGGCAAAGTCACGTGACTTCTAGTTGTAGTCTGTTTATGAAATAAAAGGAGCAATTTCGTTTTTTTAAAAAAGGCAAAATATTGTGATATTTTCAGAGTTAGTAGGCTAGATTATTACTTTACACACAATACAAAAAAATATTGAGGCAAATTGTAGACCCTTCCATATACAACTAAACACAGATGTTGAAGGTCTTGCTTAAGTGGATTTTTAAAAATCATTTTTCTATGTAATTTGCACTTTCAGAAATAAGAGATGCTGTAGGCCTATTTTCAGTTTTATAGCTGATTGTCTTATTTTGTTTACAAGTTACAGATGGAGTCTGGGTACTTATTGTACTGTTTAGACTACATCTTACACACTTCAGGCTGTTCAGATAGCTCAGGGAAGAGACTGAATGACACTAGGTGGTACAGCCTGAGACATGTAAAAAAAAAAAATGCTTTCTGCATTTTTGTTTTGCTTTTCCCTCCATTGTACCGAACTCGTACCGAACCGTGATGTCCGAACCGAGGTATGAACCGAACCGTGACTTCTGTGTACCGTTACACCCCTATCACATACACACACTCACTTCTGAGGCTATCTGGGGGTTCTTTACTCCCTATACCACATGCTCCTCCTCAGCAGAACACACACACACACACACGCACATACACACACACACTGAAGTTGTGGAGAGTGTCGGTTTGGTGAGTGATGTGGGGCTGCTGCTGTGGTCTCCTTTTTACAGACACCCCTGAAGCGGATAGCTTAATAAACACACACACACACATACACACACACCTTCTTTTTTGGGGAAGATATTTTATGAATGAGAGTGAGAGTGGAAGTCAGCGATACTCCACTCACTCACTCCCTTTCTCTCTCTCACACACACACTCTCGGTTGGTTGTTCAGTTGGCCGCTCACTCTGTGGCTGGCTGGCTGGGTCTCTCGGTCCCCCTAGGGGCTCTGAATCACTCCCCATCTCCTGACAGCTCTCGTAAATCCCTGTACCCATTTCTGCCTCTGACTCATCGCAGGCCTGACACAAGAACGCAAAGAGGAGCCGGGGGTGAAAGCATGCGTGCATGTGTATGTGTGCGTGCGTGCGTGTGTTTATGTGTGTGAAAAAGAGAAACAGGGAGAAAACAGTAGGGAGGAAGTAAAGAGGTACGTCATCTACCTTCTGTTTTTATTATCAGATCATATTAACACCACATGTTCAGTAAGGGTGTTGGTGTAAGGAATCCTCAAGACATTACAAGCTACACAAGATAAAAAAGTTGTTCAAATGATTTGTTGACTGAAAACATTTCCACACACCTCCAGCTTCCTCACACCTAAGCCTTGATGCTTTAAGCAGATTAGACATGGTAAGCCCAGGATGAAGAACAGGTTTGACACAGCACCCCGCCAACGTTACATACGATATGTGTGTACGGGACGAATGTGAGGCTGGCGTAAACCCTAACTGATTTCACTCAGGCCACCTGCCCACAATCCGATTGTAATAGAGTGACGTTAGTGTTTTGTAGGGCTTTTTTGTTTGTTTTTTTGTGTGGTCTTTAGAGCTGGATGCTAAAAAAGATTAGATATAACTACAATATAATCGTTATTGTAATTATATTCTGACACACTGGAATCAGGTCCCTAAAATATGTGTCTATAAAAAAAACCCTAGAGAAGTACTTTCCCATGATCATCATGAGTCCTTAATGAGTCTGTACGCATTCAAGTCCACCACAGAACGACAGTTTTTATTCTTGTGTTTCAATGAAACTCTTCCAAGGGGAAGAAAAGCGGGAATGTTTTAAAGAACGCCGTACCAGCCAGAGATGACTATCAGACCTGCTTTATGTTGCCATTGTCCTGTCAGCTGGCAGGCTGCGGAATACAGCAATGTGCCCAGTAAACAGCGGAGGCTGTGGGCCCTTTCATGTGACATGTCCCTGGTCAGCGGGACGTCCCTGGACACAAAAATGGGAAATGAGTGTCGTCAGGAAGTGGCAGGAAGCACAATATCCTCACAAAGGGTGGTTGTCTGTGGCCAGAGATTTTGGGGGCATAAAAGGATAATGGGCAAAGGGTCAGTGAGAAAATGTAACATTTTTTAACATTTCACATATTTGTGTATACGTGTGTGTGTGTGTGTGTGTGTGTGGAGAGAAAAACTGGTAAAAGAGAGAAATTGAGAGAGAGAGAGGAGCATGAGCTTAAACTAGAGAGAGAATTGAGAAATTCAGAGAGAGAATTTGAGAGACAGAACTGAAGAGAGACAACAAGGTGTAAAGTCTCATAATCTCCTCCAGGCCAGTGGCTACAGCCCACTACTAGTCCACTCTCCCAGCGTGTGTGCCACCTCTTCCCACTCTTCCTGCTGGTCAGGGCTGGACTCCACGGCGGCCACTCTCACAGCGTGTGGGCCACCTCTCCCCACTCTTTCCCCTCGTCAGATGTGCTTATAGGCCACTCATCACAGTGGGGAGGGATCGAAGGCACAGCAGTGAGAGGGAAACCCAGATCTCTGACTCGCTCTCTGCTCCCCGGCTCATCCATCTCTCTCACACCTCGCTGTTTCTCGTGTTCTCTCCTCCGCTGTGCATCTTTTTTTCCCTCTCTGATCCTCTCTTTCCGTTACCCTCCATCACTCTCTCTGGCCAGCCTCCATTAAGAAAGAAAAGAACAGCGGCATCTTTGCTCCTCACCCTCCCAAAATCTGACCCTCACACAGAAAGTGCCTCATAAAACAAACCCCACCACACTCCAACCCAACCTGTGATCATCTCACCGCAGGACATCCTTCATATCCCTCATCCCCCTCCACCCCCTCTCTACAGTGGTCAGCCTGCCGTTACGAGAGGGCCGGTATAAACGGGCTGGCAGGCCAGGCAGGCAGGCGCTCATTACTGACGGCATTAAGCCACTCAGCGTGCGCTGGGAGACCAGGCGGCCGTTTAGAGCCCAGACAGGTTTGCACCCTGTTGTTAAACTGTCTGGGTGGCGTCGCTGCTGGCACATACTGAGGGCTTTTCTTTCCCCCCTTTCTGCTTCTTCTCCCTTTCCCTCCACGGCCCCCTTGACCATCAGAACAGCATGGTGGATATTTTGAGAGGAGAGAGGAAGGAGAAAGAGAGAAAGAGAGGGAGGGAGGTGAGAGAGAGGAAACATTTTGTCCTTGATGCTGTTTGTATTAATTGTGAGCTTCAACTGAGGGAATTGAAGGTAAGGCTGGGAGGAAGGCACCGAAAGAAGGACAGAGAGAGAGAGAGAGAGAGATGGACAGAGGGAGGAGAAGAGAAAGAGTGAAGGACAGAGAAAGGGACAGCATGAGCGAGGCCAGAAAAATAGATGGACATAGAAAGGGAGGAGACAGGGGGGGAGAGGACAGGAAAAACAAACAGACGGAAACAGGGAGAGAAAGACCAAATGAAAGGATGGATGGAGAGGCAGAGGGAGAGAAGTGTGTGTGTGTGTGTGGGGGGGGGGGGGGGGGTACAGAGTGTACCACATGTGCTCACGTTTCTCAGTCAGGGGGGCTCTGAGTCACTGGCTCTAGGCAGAAAATCCTTGTCTGGCCTCCCAGCTCCTTGTAGGAAGCTGAAAGAGAGAGAGAGAGAGAGCATGAATAAAAGTCAGAGAATAATCTAGAGGGAAAGAGAAGGAGAGAGAGAGGGAGAGAGAGAAGAGAAGAGACGGAGAGGTGAGATGACTCACTGCCTGCACGTCACCATTTACTTACACACTCCACCATCAGCACCACACAATCCCCCGCTGCCCCACTCACACAAACACAAAGGCAGCAACAATCAGTGAAGAAATACCGACCTGGGCTAGCTCCCTGTGTACACACAGCACAGCACAGCACAGCTGCACAATTGACCCTCTTCAAAATGCCACACAAGCCCAGAAATGTGACTGGCCACACCATTCAACATGGCACCTTTAGGTCACAGTGGGGGAAATATGTCCAAATACCTGTTGAGTGCAATAAAAAAGGTGCAAAATTCCTGACGTAGCAGCATGTGAAAGTATGCAGGCAACAGAGCTGCCATGCACTTCGGATTTTGTTGTTCATTTTTTCAACATGCGGGCTCATTTATGGTAACAGCATGGACATGCTTGCTCTCATTGTTTCTTCCAAATGTATCTTCACACGTCTTACAATAAGTGTAATGAACCGTTTAAAAAGATACTGTGCTTCTTTACAAGAGGCTCTCAAAGAGTGCACAAAGTAGCCTAATTTAAGGAGAAATGACATAACTGCAGCCAAATTGTTATTATGATATGAGGCACACATAATTGCCTAAATTATAGTTTTCAACTCTAGGTGTAGCGAGCTCCCTCTCTCTCTCCTTCTCCTTCCCTCTAGATTATTCTCTGACTCTTATTTAAAAGATGTAATTAACACCCTTTATAGCCTACTTCTTGTGTGGCAGTTCTTCTCTGCTCACAGCCTAAGTGCACTTTTTTCAGTAGGCTATTACGTGATTATACAAGTCTGCCCTCTAAAACATAAAACACATGACGCTAGAACAGCGTAAAGTCGTCACGTGTGTAATCGGAGACCTACAAACTACACACAGCTTGTCACGTTCAAGAACCTTTCATTCATTCCGCTCGCTCGTCCGCATACGATAAGCGCTGCACATTGCATGGCGCCGAGAGCAAACGGGGATAGCCGGAGGGACAAGCCGAGCCCGCACAGGCGGGCAGGGCAGACGGTGGAATAGCGAGAGTTGATGGCCTCACATTGGATTATTCTGCAGACACATGCGGCACGTTCTCGTGGTCCATGTAAATGTCGCCATGTTGGCCTATTTGCAGTTGCGAAACAAAAATATTGTGCCAATCAGCTGTCTTAAAATAGGCACAGAGGTACTGTGGTAGCTACTGGTTAAATAAATCAGCAGTCTGTGAAATCAACTTTGACCTGCACTCATTTCTGGTCTGCCAAAATTGAACACTGGAGTATTTCACGTCTAAATAACATACACCAGGCCATTTTACCCTCTGTCAAACGTCATGATCGGTTGGCCTGTGCAGTGCATGGAACTTGCCAACAACATCCTCCCCGATCTTGAGAGCTATTCAAAAAAACGTCTATGTCGTGAATAAAAACAGTTGCGAGTTGACTTTCTGCCCGGCTGTGGAATGAAACCGATCCGCGTGTCCACGTGTTTGTGCTATTTGCATCTCATTTAAATATGAGACATCGTCTCGCCTATCGGCTGACGCTAGTCTCAAACGCAAGCTCCATTGGTCAGGTTCGAGTGTGGAAGCACAAATCGGGAAAACCGGTCGCTTTGTACCCGCCCTGCCAGACACGTTGCCTTGGGAGAAGTAACACGGGCACTCGATTGCAGGTCCTCATCGCTGAAACCACGTCCCTCACATCAGCAACTCACTCCCCAAGTATCCTGGATTTACCACTGAACAAAGGAAAGTAGCCAGAGCCCCGCTCCATCCGAGTAAGGTAAGATACCATTGATCTAAAAAACAGTTATCTTTGTGTGCTCTGTTACAGGATTATGTTAGGCTGCCGTATTCACAGTGGTGAGATCATGTAGACAATAAATGTACAGATCTGTAGATCATCTAATGTGATACCTCAATTGAGGCTTTAGTTTGGTATCTAACTGTCAAGCTTCAAGAAGCAGCAGGGATGGCAAGGCAACGTTACGGTAGGCATAAGTGCCAGATTTTACCACATTTATTTAGTGTTCTTGTTGTGAAAGTAGCCGAGGCTATGCAGCAAAACCCGGTTATTGTGCGCTTCTTTAAAGCCTGTTCTTATAAAATAGTCGTGCGCTATTTTGCGTCATGGAACGCAGAGGTGGTTTAATGGTGTATGGTAAATTGGAAGAGGTCACAGCATGATATTGACAGCCATTGAGTTTATTGAAATCCGCTCTCCTCTGAAGCTTTTTGTTAGTTTAGATTTCGTTTTAATTTTACACATTAGCCGGCAGGTTGAGAAGGACCCCACCCATCAGCCCCACAGGTAGTCTATTTAATAATTATACTGGGTGTAGGCCTACTTGTTTGGTACAAGCCTGTTGGACGATTCGGTTTCTGGAAGCGGTGTCATTTGTTTAATGTTTTAACGTTGTAATGGTCGGTAATGGGCCACTTGTCTAGCTCTTGTCTAGTCTTTAAAACTGCAAGACTTTAGTAGAGTTGATAGATCGGAATATACTTGATTGAGAAGCTGTTGAGAGTTGTTCTCTCTAGAGACAGTAAAGACTGTTCCTTAGTGCGTTGACGGAATCGTATCTTTAAAATGATTTTTAATTAGGCTCAATATGTATCATTGACATTGTCTGGTATCACCTATCAACAGCAAAGCTACCCTCTCTCCCGTTAGTCACTGACAGCAGAATTTCTCTACATCGTGGTGAGCTTTTTCTTTGTGTCTGTTACGCCAGGACACAGGGCAGGAGGGCTATTGCAGTTGACAAGTTTGGCAATATCTCCAATCTGTTAACTTTTGGCAGTGCGTTAATTTGGATAACTGTAGTGGCATGGGTGGCCGTATATGATAAAACGCAGCACTTCTTTGAATGGTCCTTGTGGGGTTATTCGAGAAAGCTAAATGTTCAAGTAACAACCAATGAGAACAGAAAAAAAACACTGGTTGACCGGTCGAGCTCAGTGTATTATACTTATAATATTATAAGTGATGATGACATGATGACAAAAGCCTCTAAAGTGAGCACTGGAAATAAGACTTGCCAAGAAGAATGAAACTCTCTTGGCATCCCGTTTTGACATGTAGCCATGAAACGTGAT
The DNA here is from genome assembly GCF_046254945.1 of Alosa pseudoharengus. Lineage (NCBI taxonomy): Eukaryota > Metazoa > Chordata > Actinopteri > Clupeiformes > Clupeidae > Alosa > Alosa pseudoharengus. The sequence continues at coordinate 9,713,721 of NW_027468565.1, forward strand.
TGGTTATGAAAGCGTATAGTAGTCTATAATTGACGCCCTAAAACATTTGCTCACGTCGCAATTTGTTTACTCTGTGTTGTTGCGTGGGTTTATTTTCGGTTAGTCAGTGTGTGATCTAACTCAGGTGAGATCCGTCCCCATTGCTTGCTCATTGCTCCTTTTCTGCTGCCCACGAATAAGCGCAGCATACATGTAATATGCCTCAGCGAAAGAAAGTCGTGATAATGTAACCATTGGACTTTATTGTACCATCAATATAATTGCAATTTGCAACCACATGCAGTCCATTCATTATTAATATAAAGCCTTATCTGTATTGATTTTTTTGTCCATACATGGTGGACTGCCTTGTGTGTATTCTTGAGAAAAAGACCACACCAACCCCCTCTCATAACAGAGTAACTCTGTCTTCAGAGACAAAGAACAAGGCACCACTTACATTAGCTCCAGACAGTGTGAGAACTATTCTCTCCAGTTTTTTTTATTAGACAAAGAGACATGGTCACTCTGGTGCATGTGAGAATATGCTGGCTGGCAAGCCGGTTAATGGACGAATATTTGCTGAGAGTGAGCGAGATCGGGCTGATGGAACTGATACCATTGAGCCAGCCTTGTCTGTTGCTGATGGTGGGTCCCCAGACTACTACCCGCGAGTCACGTGTGTGTGTGTCCGAGAGACTGTGTGTATTGTGAGTATTTGTGTGTGTGAGAGAGACAAATGATGTGTTAATGTGAGCAGTAAAGAAGGAAATTGTGCCTCAGAGTGTGTGTTAGCGTTTGTGTGAGTATGGGTGTGTGTGTGGTCCAGCATGGGTCATAGGTGGCAACGCTCTCACAGGCCAGACTTCAAATGGCCGTCCACACCATGCGCATATCTTCCTCACATCCACCGTCTCTCCTCTCCCGAGTCCGGCCACAAGTCACAGATGTGGATTTGGCCATTTCCAATCACAGGCCATCACTGCAGTCCTGAGAGCCATTGTAGCAATGCCTCCTCTCTGGCACTATTGTTTGTGTCCCAGGGTGGTCGTCATGGTTGCGCCGTTCTGGCCGTGTTGAATTAATAAGCAGGCTTTGGGAGCCGTGCCCTCGGCCACCTGGTTGGTCACACAGTTCCCTTTCAATAAACCTCTGCCCTGCCCACTTGGCTGCCTAGATAGCCATTTGGACAAATAAAGGGTTCACATCTGCTCTCGGTGCATAGGGCTGTTTATCAAACACAGAATAGATATTCAGGGAAACAATAACAGAATTTAACCAATGGAAAATGTTGATACCACTTTTTTGTGTCTTTCAATATCCAGTCATATTTATTATCATCCATGGTATTCCTGTGCTTTGGCTGGATCGTAGCTTTGGCCACTAGTCAACTAAAAGACAATATTTAGTTTGAGAGACAGTAATAATTCAGAGCCAGGCTTCCCAGAGGCTGTGTGTGTGTACGTGCGTATGTGTATGTGTGAGTGAGTGTGTGTGTGTATGTGTGTGTGCATGTGTGTGTGAGAGGCTGTGTGTGTGTGTGTGTGTGTGTATGTGTGTATGTGTGAGTGTGTGTGTGTGTATGTGTGAGTGAGTGTGTGTGTGAGCGTGTGTGTGAGAGAGGCTGTGTGTGTGTACGTGCGTATGTGTGTGTGTGTGTGTGTATGTGTGAGTGAGTGTGTGTGTGAGCGTGTGTGTGTGTACGTGCGTATGTGTGTGTGAGTGAGTGTGTGTATGTGTGTGTGAGCGTGTGTGTGTGTGTATGTGTGTGTGTATGTGTGTGTGAGCGTGTGTGTGTGTATGTGTGTGTGAGCGTGTGTGTGTATGTGTGTGTGTGTATGTGTGTGTATGTGTGTGTGAATGGTGGCTGTTTGCCCTCTGTCTCTGCCGAGGCTCAGGTGTTGCAACTGGTCACTCAAGTCTTCTCGTCTCCTCCTTTCCTCCCTCGTCTCCTTACCCTCCTCTCCTCTCTCTTCTCCTCTCGTCTCTTCTCCTCTCCTCTCTCTTCTCCTCTTCTCTTCTCCACCCTCCTCTCTGCTCTTCTCCCCTCATCTCTAGTCCTCTCTCCTCTCCTGTTTTCTCCTGTCTGTTTGTGGGTGTTAGTGTGGCAGGGCGGGGGTGTAGTGAGTTGGGGTTTATTGTGGCTCAGACACACAATGCACTCACACACACACACACAACCGTTTAGCTTTCAGCTGGCTTAAGTGCAGGAGTAGGCCATTGTCCAACCAGGAGTATGACAGGGCAAGTCATGCAAATAGTCCTGCTTTCTGAAGCTGGCATCTCTGTGTCCACTGTTGGTCTTTTTATGGGTTTTGACAAAGGAGTTCTTATGGTTCTCAGGTTTGCATCCCCAAAAGCATCGCTGTGATCATAACTAATTAAGTTATGATAATCATAATGGTAATTTGGGAGTTCCCAAACTTAATGGTTATATACATTTAAAGATAACTGTTACACAACATTTTTGTGATGCACAGGTTTAGACAGGTGAAAAGCAGATCACCTGAGTGACAAGTGTGTCTGTGTGTGTGTGTGTGTGTGTGTGTGTGTATTCCTCTCTTCTAGGTCAGTGATGATCAGGATTTGTTAGAGTCTGCAGAGCAGCAGAGGATGTCTTCCTCCGATTCGGACTATTCCATTGATTGGCTGGCCAGTGATGAGGAGGACGCCGAGAGCGAGCAGGGCCTGCACCAATACCAGCGCTCGGACTGCGTGAGGCGGGCCACCTCCTCCTCCTCGGCCGCCCCCGGGGTCAAGAGGTGCCTTTCGCCCCCCTCGTCCGAGGACAGTCGGGCGTCATCCTGCGCCCGCCACGACTTCTGTGAGGACAGTAGCATGGTGAGGGAAGAAGAGGAGGAGGAGGAGGAGGAGGAGGAGGAGGATGAGGAGGAGGAGAGGAGGAGTGCGGTGGGGATGAGTGACCGCTCCACCTGTAGCTCCCCCTCCAGCTGTATGGGCTCGTGTGACGGAGTGGCCGACTCCCGACGGGAGTGGCCGGGTGCAGGGGCGAGCGGCGGGGACAAGCCCAGGCAGCCCTGGGATGCGGAGAGCCCCAAAAAGAGACTGGCACGCAAGAGGGCCCGCAGTTCTGGGGGCCCCGAGCAGAGAGAGGAACAGCCCCTCACACCCCACCAGAGCGAGAAAGACCGACTGTTCGCCAGCAAGGTGAGTCAGCCTGCCTTCACTGTGTGCTTGTGTGCTTCTATGTTTTGATCTTTGTTTGTGTGTGTGTGTGTGTGTGTGATGAGTGCCTGTGTGTGCTGTTTGTACTGTTTGAGTTGTCATCATGTCAGTTTCCATTGTGTGTGTGTGTGTGTGTGTGTGTGTGTGTGTGTGTGTGTGTGTGTGTGGTATAGAACTGTGAAACAGGCGATGCATAGCCGCTTCCAGGAAGGCTCCACCTCCCTGGCTTCCCCTTTAGTCTAAAGCAGAAGTGAGAGTGAGTCAGAACGCGAGACTTCCAGACATGGAACTCCCATTCTACACTGTGTGTGTGTGTGTGTGTAAAATACACCTTGGTTAGTGGACTGTGTTAAAATTCATCGTAAACGATCAAAATAGTCTCCATTAGGAGGAAGTAGGCCAATACCTAGAAATGAAAAAGTCTTCTATGCTGGCTGTTAAACAAGCCCTCATCTACACTATTCCATAGTAAAGCACCGACTTGGCTGATTTTCATGAAGATTCAATTTCAAATTATGGTTAAATAACATGGACATTTTCCACAGATGAGTCAAGCTGATAAGAGTGCGTGTGTGTGTAACGTGTTGTGTGTGAGGGGGTGTAAGGTCTTAACGTTTCTTTAACGGTAGCGGAAGGGACTCGTAGTTCTGCTCAAAGACAGAGCGGTTGTTCTTTTCTATTGGGTTGCTGCTGAATACTGAGACAATGGGCCAGGAGACTGAATGGTTTCCTTTGTTTTGTCTTTTTTCCCCTTTAACAGTGCATGGAGCTGCAAAGCTATATCCCCCCTCTGTCCTCAATCTTGAATGGCCTCCGACTGGGACGATATAGAGAACGTAAGTTACTCTGTTGTTTTCTCCATGTTCTACCATGATAGTATTGCACGTATTCTTTCTCATGAAAGAGGGCCACACCAGTGCCCTGTCTGGTTTTGAAGAGTAGTGTCTAAAAAATAAAATAAAGATACACACCTCCTCAACCAGAGGCATGTGTGAGCTCATTGTGAGAAGGTATGGGGGTGAGATTTGAGAAGCGGATGTCTAAGACATACATTGTTTGATGCCAGGCTATCAGATAACCACAAGCCTTTCCATTGTGTGCCAAGTGTCTTGTTTGTTCAGTCACTCATTTTCTTGCGCACCCTCGCATCCTCACTGGAACATTCATACTTTCATACTTTCACTCACTCACATGTTCATTCACAGCCACTTACACCCTCACTTGCACACTCACATGTTCACTCACTCACTCACCCACTCACACTCATTCGCTCACAGACTTGTTCATTCTAACCAACTCCCACGCTTAACTCCTACTTGAATATATTCATACACTCATTCCCTCACACTTGTTTATTCATACCAACTCCCACGCTTAACTCCTACTTGAATATATTCATACACTCATTCGCTCATTCACACTTCATTTGCACACACACACTCATTTGTTCCCTAGTCCGCTGTTGGAGAGTGTATAGTTGTTAATAGCAGGGCACAGGCTTCAGGGCACTTCCAGGCTCAGTGTTAAGGTAAATCCCCAGAGCTTTCTGCTGAATGTGAGCACGCTCCGTGGCGGACGCCTCGGGAGACTTGAGTGGCCACTCCTCCCCGCTGTGCCCATGGTCACCGAGAGGAAAGCGACACCATGTAGGATGGCGCCGGGCACCCGGCGGGCGGCCATGCAGTAGATCTGTGTGTCTGAGGCCCGCAAAACTGGGGCAGCTGAGGCGGAATCGCACTGGCTGGCAGCAAATGTGTGTTGTAAAGCCTGTGAATATGCCTAACATGCATATTCATACACACAGGCACACACACACTTGCATGCGTGTGCACACATATATGCACACATTCTCACTCTCTCTGACACACACACACACACATACACATACACACACATGCACACATTCTCACTCTCTCTCTCATACACACACACACACACACACAAACTTACATTCACACAGATACTCACACACCACAGCTCCCACACGATAGCTGAGACTTGAGCCCGTTGAGGGCCAGATCTGAGCTGGAAGCCTGCCGAAGGCAGCTGTTCCTGGGGAGGTCTGTGCTGGGGCTCTGCTGCTGGTGCTGGTGGAGGGGAAGGGAGATGCTCTCATGGGGACCCAGATTTTCTCCAGCTCCACGTCGATGAGCATTAGCCGGGCAGGCGAGCGGGTGGCTGGGTGGGTGGCTGGGTACTCTGACAGCCTGTGATCTGAGCTGGCCAGTACTGTAGTGTCAGAAGGAAAGAGAGAGAGAGAGAGAGAGAGAGAGAGAGAGAGAGTTGGATGGAAAAAGGGAGAGATGGAGTGGTAGAGAGAGAAAGAGAAAGAATGAGAGGGTGAAGAAAAGAAAGCACGAGAGTAACAGAGGAAAGTGGACATAGGGAAAAGGAGAGAGGAGAGAGACCAAGAGGGGGGAATGAGGGAGGGAGAGAGAAAGAGAGAGAGAGAGAGAGAGAGAGAGAGTGCGAGCGCGAGCCCTGTGCGACCTCAGACTTCCTGGCTTCAGAGACAGTGAGTCTGCTCTCCCACTCTCTTCACAGGAACCCATCTGCTCCACAGACATCACACACACACACACACACACACACACACACACACACACACACACACACAGATGGACTGATGGATGAATGGACTTGGGAAAGGAAAAGAAGGAAGGGAAAAAAACAAACCTCTCTCTTTTTTTCACAGGCCTCAGCAGTTTCCAGGAGAGTGTGGCCATGGACCGCATCCAGAGGATAATGGGTGTCCTGCAGAACCCACACATGGGGTAGGTGTCCTCCGCAACACACGCGCACACACGCGCACACACACACACACACACACACACACACACACATATCCACAGTCATTTACACCGCTTATGCCGCAAATCATTTACTGCACGTTTACTCTTCTCTCCCACGGGAATGGAAGCCAATCACACACACACACACTCTAACATCTGTGTAAGAGCTAACCCATGCATTATAAGGGAGTGGAGGAGGAGGCAAGAAAGCATGACGATCAGGAGCAGGGAGTAGAAGAGTGTGTGTGTGTGTGTGTGTGTGTGTGTGTGCGTGCGTGCGGTGTTTGTGTGTGTGGTCTAGTCTAGTCTCAGTTCTCACAGGTAGTTTTCTCAGCAGAGTTGAAGTAGAAAGGATAATCTCCGATGTGTATCCACCTCAGTTAAGGCCCCTGTGGTGCAGGTCCCCAGACTACTCTAGAATACACACACACAATATCACATACACACACACACAGGCCTGCATGCACACACACACACACACACCCCTGCACCAGCGTTCTGTGCTGGTACAGGACCTTCCAGTATGCTTGGCTCTTGTGCCAGCCTGAGTCTCTGGGCACTAGAGCTGAATGCACCAGCTCAGCTCATTAAGAATGTACTCAGGTTACCTTTAGGGAAACGGCACACTATTCCTCTGATGGTAGCCTCTGCACACACCCAGCATAATGGAGTATCATGATGCAAGAGGTGCGCGTGTGCGTGCTCTGCTAGTGTATGTGTTGCAAGTACCCTGCCTTCATTAAGTGAAGGCTGGTGCCTGTGAGGTATTGGCTCTATATCAGTGTGTTAAAACTGTGAAACTGTATGAGCATGTTGACTATGTGGTGAGTAGTCATGTATATGTATGTATAGTAGTTTTGCTCTATGTAATGGGTGTTTGAAAAATATTGAGGCACTGGTACTCTGGTTCTAAGATAATTTCTGTTTGGCTTTTGTGTACATAGGTCTCAGACCTTGTTAAAGACATAAACAGTTAATTGAGTAGCTGGATGGTCTGAGTAGCATTTATTTTCAGCCCAGCAGAATAAATATCACACAGTTTCTACTGCTTTTTCCTTGTGTGCTGGGGGTGAAAAAGCTCACTGCAGGTTTTTCATTGAAAAGGAGCGATCAAAGAGGTAGGGGCACACTGGTTTGGGCGGCAGCCTAATTTAGGTCATCCGAAGTTGGCACGTAGCCAACCCCAAAAGCCCCACACACCAGATGCTCCTCGCCAAGGCGAGACAAAGAGGAGGCGTGCCAGCCTGCCTCCAGAACCTCCAGGGGCATAGGGTGGAGGCGGGGGGGGGGGGCGGGGGGCACTAAGGGTTTTATTTGGGGGGTGGGGGGCTGATTGCGGGGGTGGAAAAATGACTCTTGTGCCTCGCAACGTCCCTTCAGGATAATCTAGCTCATAAATTCATAAATTCAGGATAATCTCGCTCATAAACTTGCCAGGAATGGCAGCTCAGCAGGTAGCCCCTTATCATGTGATTCAGCAGGTAGACCCTCATCATGTGACTCAGCAGGTAGACCCTCATCATGTGACTCAGCAGGCTAATCCCCATCAGCCATCTGCCAGGGGCCACTGAGAACTAATGGGCACAGTCGAGACCCCCAGCCTTAACCTGTGTGTGTGTGTGTGTGTGTGTGTGTGTGTGTATATATATGACTGGTTGTGTGTGTTGTACGCTTTGGTGTGTGTGTGTGTATATTTGTGTGTGTATGTACCCAATCGTGTGTGTGTGTGCATGTGGTTAAGCGTGCTACTCTCTGCATGTGTGTTACGTGGAGGTCTGTTTGCAGTCTTAGGGCGTACTTAGACGTATTTTTAGCAGCGTGGGTAACTAGTGGTACTGGTGTATGCCACATGTGAACACACTTGTGTGAAAATGACACAGGAAGCATTTCACATCTTGCCAGGTGTATGTGGGTGTGTTGGCGTGTGTGGGCGTGATTGACTGAAAGTGTCTATTTTCACTTAAATTCTAGACTCTGTGAGTGACTGAGAGTCTCTCCTTTCCATGTAGTCTTTTGCAAAAACATGCTTAACTGAAGAAAGATGGATAGCTATGAAGGAGACACTTTTCCATTTACACTTAGTCATTATTTTCTTTGGATGTGAAACACAGAAAAATAAAACTGCAATTCTCTTTTTTCTTCTGTCTTGCAGTGAGCGCTACATCAACATCATCCTGAAGGTGGAGGAGATGCTAAAGAGTTGGTTCCCCCACATCAAACCTGTCCAGCACGCCGACAAACACACATCAGTGGGCGAGATGGAGCCCCTCTCCAAAAAACAAAAGGTAAAGGACGTGAGTGTGTGTGTGTGTGTGTGTGTGTGTGTGTGTGTGTGTGTGTGTGTGTGTGTGTGTGTGTGTGTGTGTGTGTGAGTGTGTGTGTGTGAGTGTGTGTGAGTGTGTGTGATGTCACCACAAAGGTAATGCCTGTTAAGGACACACACCTCACTCCAATCCACCAGTCAGTCACCTGTGTGTGTGTGTGTGTGTGTGTGTGTGTACATTCTGTGGTCACCTTGCATAAACACAGAGGCGCCAAAAATACCCATTATTCTTTAATCACTGGCGAGCAAACGAATGAGCAAGTCATCGGTGCAGAGGGGATTAGGTTCTATTTCTGTAGTTGTGAGCTATTACACGCTTTCTCATGTTCGCTAAGGAACAATGACGGAGAAGACAAGGTCATTTGGGACAATCATCATCCCCGAGGAACACATAAAGGTCAGGCCACATAGAAGGGGAAAAACACCTTCCACAGTTTGTTTTTGAATGGGTGAGGAGCAGAGGAGTTGGGCTGGTGTGGGCTGGGCTGTGGCCGCTCCTATTTTAGCCGTCAGGATTCTCCTCCAGAAATAGTTGAGGTTGAGTGTCCTTTTGTGTGCTCCCTCCCTGAGTGAACTTCTTGTGAACTTTGAGGAGGACATTTAGTCTTTTTTGGTTCACCTTTTCCAGTGCCTTAAGATAAGCAGACAATAGGCTCCTAACTGTACCAGTAATGTCACGCCTTATATTACCTCCAGATAGGCCTCTAGTAGTAATGCTGCACTTTAAGCTGTGTGACCAGGCCCAGTTTATAAGACCACTGCTGGTCTCCCTCTCCCAGCTGTCCTCCTCTGCCGCTACGCCTGAGACACGCGGCGTCTACTAACAGCCTGTAATTTTCCTCCTCTGCAGTTCTCCCCGGCTGCACTGGCTCGGCCCGTCGTCATGGTGACACCGGCGTCGGCCTGCGTCATCCACCCGGCGGCGGGGGCGAAGGGGGCGCTGTGCGTGTGGGACCTGACGCCCCCCGGGCCCTACTCGGCCACCAACCTGAAGTGGCTGCACACGTCGCCCATCTGTTCGCTGACCGCCGAGCATGCCCAGGGGACGTCCCTGCGGACGACGTCGGCGGCAGCGGCGGTTCCACCTTCCCAACGGGACCAGGACCTCACGCAGGACAACGCAGTGTCCTCCAGCACGGACGCCGCCACGGGCACTGTCGCCGGCGGCAACAACAACAACAACAACAACAACAACAACAACAACAACAACACCACGCGCGGCAAAACGGACTCACTGTCGCTACGGCAGGCGGCCCCAGGCAGACCCCCACTGGGGAAGATCAACGCTCCCTGTCTGGAGAGACTTCTCAAGGCCACGGAGAGCATCATCACACAGAGGGGCACCGGAGGGGTGACAGGCAGCGGCTGGTCCTAGTCCACAGCCTCGGGGCTCAGAGCCAGAACCCGAATACAAACTAGAACCAGGCCAGCACTGCCCCCACATGGACACACACTCACACACACACAAACACTCTCCCACATGTTCCCCACCATGGGTCCCCACCACTCTGGTCAGAGGCCAGAGTCTGTGTGCTCACGCCGAACCCCAGTCCAGCCTTCGGGAGATGATCGAGAGAGGGAGATGGACTGAAAGAAAGAGAGAGAGAGAGAGAGAGAGAGCGCAGCAGAAACAGGGGTGTCTGTGAAAAGTTAACTGTGTGTGTGTGTGTGTGTCTGGGTGTCTGTCCTCATCTGACTTAAGACTGTATTTGCATTAAGTTCTCCCTCTATTGCATTTTCATTTCTGGTGTGGTTGCGCTTCCCCTCTTTCCTTTGAGTGCACTGGTTGGTGCGATGGACAGGACAGCAAGAGAGTGCAGGAGAGTAGAGGGGGGCTTTGGGAGGGGAGGGGAGAGGAGGGGTTTCAGATGATCTTTTGATCTTTTGGCTCGCAGCTCTGCGCTCCAACAGCCATTCCTCCTGTCAGCAGTTTTGTTTGCGGGCGGGGTGATTTTGTGCCGTTTGGATCCGTTGGTGCAAGTGATCCTCATGAAAGCAGGAAAGCAGCCATTACTTGAGAAAGGGATTTTTTTCTTTTTTTAAGGAGGGGAGCAGTGGAGGTTGGAGCTACTTCAGATATTTTAGCGTGTTGGTAATATTGGTGTAGATGTGGTTTCAAAAACAAACAAACAAAAAAAGATGTGGATTGATTGAATGTGAATTGAAAATTTTCCTTATTCGTTTCATCCACTCTTAACAAGTAGACTGATGTGACTGTTACTTCATTAGTAGTTCAGATGTTAAGTTGGGTTCTTTTTTTTTTCTTTCTGGTACAACGGTCCTACCTCAACTGACACCATGATGAGAACAGTGGGAAACAGATTTTTTTTTTTAAACTGACACCCACTCAACCCACACAGAAACAGGGAGTTGACCATCCCCACCCCGTACCCCCCACACACACAACCCAACTGACCCCCCCCCCCCCCCCCGCCAATCCCCTCCGCTATCCTGCAGAATCATGCGGTGAGCCAAACCTGCCCGTCAGGCCTGGGGTCTAAGGCACTGCCTGCCCTGTCTTGGTCAGCCGGCCGTGCTAGACTGCTCTGCTGTGTCCAGTGATGGCCGGCCTGTTCAGAGGCCTGACGGGTGCCATTGGAAAAGAATGTGAACTTGCAGATTTCTCTCTTTTCCAGAGAGAGAGAGAGAGAGGGGTCTCCCACTTAAGAGGGCATCCAGTGCCTGTCAGTTTGATGTCAAGCTGTGCCTGCAAAAACGTTCATTTGTTTTGTTTTCTATTTTCTTTTTTTTTCCCTTTTTTTTGAGGAGTGAGCGAGAACCATCCTGAATACCTGAACCTCGGAAGGACGCCTATGCCAGGATTCCTTAGTCTCCATGTTTCTCTATTCAGTAAATTATTTAAAAAACGAAATAAATAAACATTCGTTTGCCAACTACTTACTGTGGTCAAGTGGGACTAGAACACTTCTGTCTGCCACAGTGCTGGAAGATTATATCTGAGAGGGATAAGGTATTATTATTATTATTATTATTATTATTATTATTTTGTGTAAATATTTGATGAGGTTGTTAATTTACCCTGCAAAGTGGCCTTTACAGTGTGATATTTTATACTTTCAAAAAATAAATGTGGTTATATTTGTTTGGCGTACCTTTCTGTGTGCTGTGTCATGAATGTTACCTTGGTCACCACAGTCCAAGCCAAAACAAATCTAAACCAGGGTTGAGTTTCAAACTGTTGAATTCTAACTTAATTATAGGATTTTAAACGATTTTCTAACTATTGTCATGCGTCCATGGTTACCTCAGTCAGATATTATATCAATAGGCACACATTAACAGTCAAACAACCACCTACTGACACATTGACCTAAGACATATTTGTGTTGCGTTCTGTTCTGTTCTGTTACGTTTAATATCATTTACATTTTTTCAGAATTCAATTGTTCATGTCAGGGAGTGTAATCTCAGAAGGATTCAAAGAAAGATAAAAAAAAGACAAGGCTAGTCTTGAACTCTCTCCCCCCTACCTTATTGTCATTCTGGAATGTAGATGAGGGGGGGGGGTAATCCTAACATTTGAGCTTCTCTCTGTTCTGACACATTTCAACACAGAGCACCCAGTCTCAGTGCAGCAGCAGGATCCAAAAATATCGAGCCAAGAGATCACTGGTTTTGAATCATGGGCCCAACCTCAAGAGCCAAATCTATTAGCTGGGGGAGAGGAATACCAAATCCCAATGACTCTCAAAATCATTAGATGAGGAGAAAGTCAAAGAGAGAGAGGAAGAAGGCAGCCTTCACTACTCACACAAACAGAAAAGAATTGAAGTCAAAGAATTGAATTTGATATCAATAAGCCGGCCTTATTACAATGGTCATTCTCTTCGGTCTCCTCTAACCCACTGCTGGGGACTGGAGAGTGAGTCACTCTCAGCAGCGAGAGGACAAACTCAGGGTGGCAATTACACCATTTGAGTGGCACTCCCTGAGTGTACTGAACAGGGGAGCGTGTGATGCCTTTTTAGAATCAAAGAGAAGATGTTTTACTCTGCCAATAATCATGGTCTGTTCGGACCTTTTAATCATATTCTTCCTTTTCTCCTACAATTTTAACTAAACATGCACATTCTGCTGTAACTAAATCAATATGGTCTGTAAATGTGTGCATGATTTATGTGTGTGAGTGTGTGTGTGTGTGTATGAATTCCATGAAGTGCGCGTGTGCATGTGTTCATACACTGTGCTTGCACGTGCACAGAGTTGTGTCTGAGTGGGCTGTTAGGCCGTGTATGAATCTCATCCAGAAAGTTAAGAGGCATCGAGAGCCCAGCCCCTCCCCCAGAGACAGGCAGTCTGTGTCACATGCCGGCCAGATCACTCCCCTCACCCTGCAACTCCTCACCACACACACACCACCCAACACTGCCCCCAACAGGCCACACTGATACAACAACCATCTCCTGCCGCACGGCCCCACAATATAGCTTAGGCTGTTGATAGATTATCTCCAGACAACGTATGGTCATCCAATTGGGAGTAAACAGGTGTGTTCTTATGGCTCAACTCAATACTGACAAACATTTGGGGCTTATGTAGGAAGACAATATCAGCACCCAATAATAACAATAGTCATTATGTTCTATGAAGGTCCCTAACTAACAACTCCAAGACCATTGGTTCGATACCCATGTAGCACATTGTAGCAATTGTTACTTTTCAGATGAATACTTACTTACAGATGAAAATCTTAGGATAAATGCATCTACTAAAAGAAAAATTGCCGTCAGACGTGTGGTCTGTGTCTAGCTCTGTGAGTGGAATCATTGCTAGTGGTAGTGATGTACAGTTGGCCTGTGCATGTCCCCAGTCGCTCTAGCGTAGCGGAGAGGAAGTGCAGCTGTGTAGGGGTGATTCCAGTTGCACACTGCTGGAGTGATTTTATGGTCAGCATAAATCTTTCCCTGACCTCTGGATTAACAAGCCTACTGACGTGACGTCCCCCTGAAACGGCATGAGTTCATCCTCATGAGCACCACCAGCGTTGGCAGAGGAATCATTTAACATCTGGGCCTGGGCTCGGGTTTCAGTGTGTGGCTAATGAATGCTAACGTCAGAGGGTAAGCAGGAGTGTGTGTGTGTGTGTGTGTTTGTGTGTGTGTTTCATCCAAGTTGTGTGTGTGTGTGTGTGTGTATGTGTGTGTGTGTGTGTGTGTGTGTGTGTGTGTGTGTGTGTGTGAGAGAGAGAGATATATATACTGTGCCTCCCACGGGATGCGCCTTTCTGTCTTCCTCTGGAGGAAGCATCTGCCATAGGACCCCAGCTGAACCCACACTCAGCAGAAGAAGACCTACCCTCCCCCAGCACCACATCTTCCAAGACACACACTCACACACACACACACACACGGCACACGACAGGCTGACACGGTTAAAGATAACCACAGAGGTTTCTAACCAGGGCAGATGACCTAGAATACCTTTCATAGACCAGACAGGATAACCTCTGACACATTTAAACTCATCTCTAAAGTAGCTCTGGATCATGGCTAGACCGTGTTCTGATCTGTGCATTAGCATATATGGCATATAGCATATATACATGTGGTCAAATGTATCCCAAAACACCTACGCAAGAGGTTTGAATGATCGGATTAAAACGCATTGGTCGTTGTTTACGTATAGACTTCACAATGTCCTGTTGTTAGCAGATCACTAGCTATGACCACTAACTCTAAATAGGGTCTGGGAACCTGTGTCTGAGATCTGTTCATAATCTCACCACTAAACCTGATTTATGTACCAACCCCTCCCCACAGCTCATTATCCCCGAGTCCTGCACATGTACTAGTGCATGTTGATAAGAGCACATTTGATTTATGTAAATGAAATTTGTGCTTAAGAGGTACTGCCCTGCTGAGTCAGAAGGAAAACTCCCCCTCTTCTTCCCGACTGCAGAAAGACTACGCAGTCAGGAAGGCCAGTCACGATAACCTTTGACCTCTGTCTGGAATCCTGCTTGAACATTTTGTTGCAACAATGATTCACTTCCTGTATCCATACAGGTGAAATAAGAACAAGCTGACAGTTACTCACAAGGCAATTAATTATGGTTTCTATAGATTATTGTGTCAGATAAAAGACGGTGTGGCAGATTTGATCCTACTACTACTGTAACTGTCTAATCACAGCCTTGAAGACCATGAGTGAAGAATTTTGAACTTTGTTGTTTTATTTTTTGTTATTTGTTATTTTTTAAAAAATATATTATTTATATTACATATGCAACATACAGTAAACAAATATGCAATGGACTTGGTTGCTTATAATCTTCTACTGTTCTAACAACAGAGACATTTATGATTCACTCTTTATTAGTCCTGAATTTTCTACGGAACAACAAACTGTTACGTGAAGGCGACCAAAGCAAAAGACAGAAGACTGTAAATCCAGAAACCAAAGTAAATTTAAAAAGTAAACTGCAAATGAGCAGGAAAATCCAGGGTTGTGTGTGCAGTGTGCACATTTTCTGTGAGCAGCTGTTGATTAGCAGAGGTGTGGACAGGCAACCAAAGCCAATCAATCGCTTCAATCAAATTTTCTGTTCAGTCACAACATCCTCCTCTGCAAGTCTAGCCTCTCCACTTCTCTCCCCTGCCCTCCTCCTCTCTCCTCTCCTCTACTTTGCTGTCTTCTCTCCCCTCCTCTTCCCTCTCTTTTCCTCTCCACTACTCCACACACACTACAGGTAGGAAATGGATGCTGGTGGAAAGCCGGGCTGTGGTTATGGTGGCGGGGTTGGCGAAAAAGGAGCAAGGCCATCAAATGCTAACTGGCAAGGCTAAGCCCTTGGGGCAATTAAAACAGATCAAAACTGAAGCTGGGATCCTGATACCCCCCCCACCCCCTGTCCGGACTAAAATCACACGCGGGTCATGTGCTCCTGGTACAGCTTAGTACAGTCGGATGGTGGGAGGTGGAGAGGTCTAGTCCAGCCCAGTCTGGTTCGGTCAGGATAGATGCCCTGTCATGGGCAGTTTGATTAGAATCAAAGACAGAAGAGGGGCCTGATCTCTTATTTCCTCATGCAGCAAGCACACTCTGGCTCTAAAGCAGTACATTATATCTCATCCTGTTAATCTTTAAGAAGAATCTGCTTAGTATGTAAATACACCCCTACAGACTGCTTGAAGGAAGTGATTTCTTAGTGTATGCAACAGCTATAATGTATATTAGTCAGGATGAATGTTCTGTGATGTGTGGGTGAACCTCTGTTGGGAGTTTAGACAAGCCTATATATATATGTAGTATAAATAATATAAATATGAATCCAACCACAACCCAAACAGGGCCCTGAGATGAAGCGGAAACATAAAAGCCTTTAAAGAGATGATATGTGATATCTGTGTGTGTGTGTGTGTGTGTGCGTAAGAGAGGGGGGGTCTTGAGACGAGGGGACGAACTCTCTTTAGAGTCTGCTGGCTCTCACACAATCAAAGCAGGGAAAGTAAGAATAAGACAACAATAACAATCGTGACCCCTCGAAGACCTGTACTGGTCTCCACTCCCAAGGCCAAGGAGGAGACGTGCGTGTGGACAAGAGAGCCCCTCGGTCCGGTCAGATCCAGTCACCTTTTACTGTCATTTCCCTGTTTATGTTTATGGTATTTAGCAGATGGATTTATCCAAAGCGACTTAGTAACATTAATAAACAATGCACTAACAATAAAGCGACACCAGGCAACGTTTTCGCGTTAATTAATCATCTTCGTAAGTCGGTATATGGTTAAATGACTCATTACGGGGCGAATGAAGGCTCTCTCGCCTGCCCCTACTGCCTGTAGAAAGAATATCCTACTTGCAAGTTCGGTGTATCCTACCCACCGACCGAAGCAGGATCAGTTTACAGCACAGAGGCAGGCTAACGAAACGCTAGAGATTGTTGCAAATGTGTGTATAATGGCAGAGCCGGCGAAGAAGCAGCGAAAACCCTTGACTAAAGACGCAAAGAAAAGGAAAAGAGCTTCAGACTGAGCGAGGGGGAGTTTCGTAGAGAAAAAGCATCAGGCTTGCCTGGTGTCCCTTTAAAATGAACAGTTTATAGTCTTCAAATAGCCTAAAAATGACCAATATTGACCACATTTTGTGGTTTTGTTTCCTTGAGGACCATATTGCAACAGAACATAAAACACACTAGTCTACTACTAAAAAAAACACCTTCATGAGCCACGGTGGCAGCTCCTCTCTTGATGTTCATAGGGGACACAATAGAGCAGGAGCACTAATGGCAACGTTGGCACAGAGGGTATTATTACAGGGTATGCCATGGCCGTCGGTGAGAGAAAATATGAGCAGGAAGTAAAATGGAGAGAGAGAGAGAATGAGAGAAGGAAAGTGAAAAGGAGATGTCTCTCATGAATGTTGTTTAGTTTTTTCAGCTATTTTAGTAATATCCTGTCCAACATGCTAGTGAAGCTTTCATTCAATCATTTGTAACCAAGAGAGATAATAGACAAGAGAGATAGAAGGACAGAGACATAAAGAGAGAGAGAGAGAGAGAGAGAGAGAGAGAGAGAGAGAGAGAGAGAGAGAGAAATTTGAAATTTGAATTTTTGAAAAAGAGAGCGGTTCCTCATCTCTCTCTCTCTCTCCATCTGTCTAACTTTCACTCCTTCACCTCACGTTTCTCTAAAAAGCAACAGCAATGGTCATGTGGACACACAATACCTCCCATTTATCTGAATCAGCCCTTGATTCCGACTCCAGCTGAGGCGCCTAGAACAACCCCACAGAGCCAGCACTCCACAGACCTTGGACTGTGGGGGCTGCAGAGAGATGGTCGGGGCTGCGGGCTGGTGGGGTGGGGGCAGCTTGGCAGCTATGCTGAATCCTTTCAGACCAAACAAGGTCACCAGAATAGCTGTGGTGACGCTGTAGTGCTCTGCGGCTAATTATTTGCCTTGTCTCCCGTTGCCGTTCCTCTGTCGCCACTGTATTGTAGACTTTGTGCATAATCACCACGGCAACCGGGATAATAAGGATTTGCTTTTATGAAAAGAAAATAATGACGCTTTAGGGAAGTAGAAAGGAGGACTTAACCCCATGTGACACTGATTTTTTTCATCCTGATTTAATAGACAAAATACTCAGATTCAGAAGGGGCTGGCCTAAAGGTCAAATGCTGCAGTTTGATCAGCACCTGTGGGGTAACTAAGGGGAGAAGTGACACCAAACGTCCGATGAATCCACAAACATCATGCAGGCATGCTAACAGCCACCAGTAGACATATTTGCTCATTCAGTGCCTAAAATTGAAAGAAAGAAAAATATGCAGTGTTGGAAACCGCATGTATGCTAAAGCCACAGGGCTTAGCCTACACCTACAGGCTGTTGCAGATGACTGAAGCATGTAAGGCACGTGTGTGAGCGTGTGATAGAGAAAGAGGGAACGGGGAGACAGAGATACGCTGGAATGAGAAATAATACCTTGCCAGCAGCAATTAGCAATCAATTTGACATGCAACCTGCTGATGCAGCCACCTGTCAGCAAGAAACTGATTAGCAATTACCTGTGGCATGCATCCACACATTCATTCATTCATTCATTCATGAAAAAAAAAGTATCAAAAAATGGTGAAAAAAATATGTGTAGCTAATAAAATCTCTCATGATCATTAAATGGTCACTTCACAAACCATTTAGCTAAGACTTAAAGGTACACTACGCAAGATTATTTTTACCTTAATATAACCTCTATGGAGCCATTTTGATGGTAAACAAAATTATAATAGGGGAATCGTTCACCTACTCCTATAGCTAACGAGAGAACCAGCAATGCAACTTCAAGAATTGCTGACCCAAAGACATCTCGCGAGAATCGTGAAACATTACCTTGTCAGCAGATATAGCTCTTTGGAGATAGTTTTGCCTGTAGTTAGTCCTTTGCCTCCACAACAAAAGCATTTTCATTATGTACAGGGGGAGCAAACCATGAGAAGCGGGCTATTTACAATGGCAAAGTAAAATATAAATATATCACGACTCTAGAGGGAGCTCTAGAATCGCCAAATATACCTGAAACTGCAAAGTATACACCTTTTATCTTGTTCTAGTCAATAAACCAAGTATGCCTAAGAATGTATGAGTGTATGAGTCTGGTCTCGAGACCATTTTTTGCTTACTCGGTCTCGTCTCGGAATTGAAAGCAAAAATACTTGGTCTTGACTCAGTCTTCCAGTGCGTACCTCTGGTTGTAATAATCGATGAGATGAGTGAACAATAATTAAATTTGGTTACTTGAACCACAATTCAACACCTTCAACTTTAATAAAATGTTTACATCATGCCATACAAAACTTTGACTCCAGCTGAGTTTTAAAGTATTGTTCAGAAAAGAAGTTTGGTAGACAAGTGTGTCTATAGCCAACAATCCCCACTCTACCCTTTGGGAATTTAACTTTTGAATATGATACTTAAGTATATAGGTATATATACTCTTTTCATCCTGTGAGGGAAATTTGGTCTCTGCATTTATCTCAATCCGTGAATTAGTGAAACACACACAGCACATAGTGTACACACAGTGAGGTGAAGCACACACTAATCCCGGCACAGGGAGCTGCCTGCATCAACAGCGGCGCTCAGGGAGCAGTGAGGGGTTAGGTGCCTTGTTCAAGGGCACTTCAGCCATGCCTACTGGTCGGGGTTCGAACCGGCAACCCTCCGGTTACAGGTCCGAAGTGCTAACCAGTAGGCCACGGCTGCTTGGGTGATGTTAAGTAAGGGATAATGTATTGTCCGCCGGTAATTATCAGAAAATAAATCCCGACAGGGAGAACAGAACCCTGACGCGCCCGACGAGTAAATCATGAAAATCACGAAAATATATATGTATGTAACATCATTAATCATATACTAACTAATCAAATATACTAACTATATTTATATATATAGGCTACATGCTATTAGTCTGTTTTTCTGTGGCATGTGATGGAAAAATGGACCCCAGAGGGTCCTTGTTTATTGGCATAACAAAAGGGGCCAACCACTGATGCATGAGGCTTTTGACTCCTCAGTACTATAGGGAGCTGTTGTCATGTCATCCGAATGCTATGAACACCTCACCTCACCTATACAGAAATATTCTTTCAGGGACCAAGAGGGGGGGAAATGGCATTGATGTTGCCAGACACAAGATCACTGGAAGTACCCTACATACTAGCATTGAAAGCTTATTTACAGAGGTCCGAACTGGACGGTTCATTGAAAAACCTGCAGGAGGATCCCAAACTAAACAACCTCCCCATTTTGTCACATGAAGAAGCCCTCTCCAGAGCTTCATTGTGTTATCAGAGCGGGAAGAATTGGTCATTTTCACTGTCATGCCTGCAGTACTAAATCTGCCCATTATGTTGTTAAGATGTTCTCCAGGCATTTTAGCCACAGTGATAAGATATCATAACCTTTTATACCTCACATGGAGGCCACCCTCCTCCATAAGACAGTCAACCGACCGCCGCCATATCTAACTGAGGCAGAACAGCGCCCTTGCTTCTTTTTCTCCAGAAATAACTGCCATCCTCTTTACTCACTGTGCTGAGTTCAGTTCATTAAAATCATCACAACTTTCGTCAGTGAATGCTGCAGTGTTCACACTCAATACAACACAATTACTCAGCCAATTTCCTTCCTTGAAGGCTTGTCAATGGACTCGGGGGACCAAGAGGGGGGAAAAAATCAATATGTGGAAATTATATTTAATTTCACTCAATTAACCTATTAGCCCTGGATTTCTACGGTGGTACAGTGTGATTACAAGGGATTATGGGGAAATAAGGCAAAGCAGTTTGTGGACGCTCAGTTAAAGAGAACAAAGGTTGTGAAGTGTGTGATTGGTTCTCACTATGATGGTTCTGCCTCATTTCATACACACACACACATACAAACACACTTCAAAAGCTATTAACTTAATTGATCCCGGTCTACTAACAGCAGGGACCAATATAAAAACCCGTCTGTGGTATTGACGTCATGGAAACCAATAGGTCATGACGCAGAACTCTGCTTAACATATCGGGATTCGAAATGTCTTTATCTTTTGATGCAGCAAAGAAAATGCTGAAAAAGGTGCTTCTGGTTAAAGCAGAAAGCTGTTCAAAACCACCATTTGTTCTGCCTGTTTTGAGGGGATGTTGGGAGACTCGTTTCTCCAGCGCTGTCTGAGCCTGGGAGATTACAAGTGAAAAAACCAGAGGTCAGGTAGGATGCTCCGCTAAGTACCAAGCCAAACGCTAAATCCAATCGGTCCAATAAACGTCGAGGCACAACATGAAGGGGGGAATATAACTTGATTTACCCCTATCCATTTTCAGCACGCTAGGCTATCTGATTAACTCGGCCTTGTTGTTCAGCCTGAGTGAAGCGTGAAACTCCACACCCCCAGCTGAGAAAGGTGAAGACTGGACATGTTAAACATTTGTGCCTGACTCTGAACCACTATACACCAAGGGTCTCAAATTTGTAATGCAAAGCCGTCTTGTCAATTGACTTCACACTTTCAAATTTGAGGATGTATTGTTTTTCCCTTGACTTCACAGTATTCAACTACCGTGTTATAAACTACAGAGAAATAAACAGAAATATTTTGATAAAGGAAAAGAAAAGAGAGAGAGAGAGAGAGAGATTGAATGCAATGCAATTCAGCGATAGTAAAGCACATGTGACATCTGTTCTGAGTATAATTTGCTGGACAGATGCTGGCGATGTTGCTGTTCTGCTCTTTGCTGTTTGCATTTAGCAAAGTAACTCAGGGGATACTTGAGTCAATCTCTTCGCCACTTATCAAACTTATCAAACGAACCCTGGCTTTGACCTCAGAGGTCGATGGCCCAGTCGATATTCAGGCGTGTGGCAAAAGGCCTCATTTGAAAGAAGAGGAGGATGCGGATGGTTGAAAAAATCGAAGAAATGGTAGACAAGAGTTCAGGATCCATGTGCTCCATCAGTCAGCGGGGCAAAGTAAACACACACACACACACACACACACACACACACACACACACACACACACACACAAACACACACACACCCTCCCCTTAGTCAAAGGAGCAGCTTCCATCAGAGAGAAAAGGTCACAGTAGTCAGAGGTGTGAGAGTGAAGAGTAGAAAGGAACAGGAGCTGCTCATACTGTTTAGAGTCTCTCTCTCTCTCTCTCTCTCTATATATATATATATATATGTATATCTCTATCTATCTGTTTATCTCTCTCCCTCACCTATCCCTATCGTTCATCATCTCTTTCTATCTACCTGTTTCTTCTCCTCTCTCTTTCACAATGAGTCAGCCAAGTAACAGGAACGCTAGCTAGCTAGATAGATAGAACCTGCTACTGAAGAAGCAGTGGAAAAGGCTAAGTGAAGATTGGAGAGAAGGTCTAGCAGTAATGCAAACAGAGGTGAAGAGATAAGGCTAAGGTGGGCAGAAGTCCTCAGACAAAAAAGGAAGAAGAATATGATCGCATATGATTCAGGAATTTGAATCACTTAATTTGAGACCTGTTCTGTGTATGTCTGCAGTAGAGTAGGAGACTTGATGCAACTTAATGCGCAAGGTTTCTAAAAAAATATAGCATACTTTAACCTATTTCATCATCTGTCCAGACAATGGTCCTGAGGCTGTGGAAACAAACCTTTCTTCTTCTGCAGACCTCTGGGTTTTGAGATGGATGATTTTCTCTTGGTTTCCTGGTGCACTGTTAACAGTACAAATGACAAAACAAGACAAGTGTGGTCAGATGTGATGTCCAATGCTATTAAAATATTCGGTAAGTAAATTCCATGAGTAGTGATGACTACATTTTTATCCGAAAAATAAATCATCATGATCATGCTTAATAAATCATAATTCATAATGATGTACCCACCATACCTAATGTTTTAGTTGATGTGTTGCTCATGCATGATGTCACAAATTACAGAATATAAACACAAATTACAGAATATAAAACTTAAATAAAGTCAATTCCTGACTCCTGAAATATTAAGGGATGAAGTAATGCAATCATTAATTCACGCATGAATTCATGATGATTCATGTACCCTTACCGTAAAGTGTTAGCCTACCAAATATTCAGCTGCTGGTATGTGTGTAAAATGTTTGATATGCATAGTATAATGTATACTAGAAGTGTAATGCCAGAGGAATTACAATAGTGGATGGAAAGCTGCTGGCTTAATGTTGGTGGGGAGATTCCTGGAAAAAAAAAACATTGAATCACTTAATCTTTCAGTTCATACAAACCCTCATACCAAAAAACCTTGTGTGTCAAGGCGTTCTTGAGATATAACACTCAAGGTGTTTTTGACCTTGACATTTGACCTTTGACCTACAACATCAATTCACTTCATCTTTGAGTCCATACAAACACTCATACCACATTTCAGGCATGTATGTCAAGGCATTCTTGAGATATCGCGCTCAGAGTATTCATGGACTTGACCTTTGACCTTTGACCTCCAACATCAACTCACTTCATCTTTGAGTCCATACAAACACTTGTACCAAATTTGAAGCATTTGTGTCAAGCCGTTCTGGAGATATAATGCCAAAGCATGAGATATCACTTCAATATCTGACAAAAGGACCCTGAACAAACTGATCAACATCTTGGACCATGAGTGTCACCCACTCCACAGCACTATTGTTAAGCAGAAGAGCCTGATCAGCTGGAGACTTCGCTCACTGCCTTCACAACAGACAGACTGAGGAAGTCATTTGTCCCCCCAGGACCATTGAACTGTTCAATGCTTCACTTAAGGGAAGAGGAGAGATAGACTTCTCTGCATAGTCTGTCTGCCTCTTCACCCCCTCCATGTTTGGATACTGTCTGTCCACTAGCCACTTTTTACCACTGTCTTTCTGCCTCACTGTTTGCATGCTATATTAGCACATATGCATAAACCCTCCCTCCATGCCACAGCCGAACTGTGGCCACACTTATACCTTTTCTTAATATAGTTATATATATAGATATATAGACTTTAGTCTTGCACTGTTGAACTTACTCATTTGCACTATCACCATGACACTCATTCACACAGAGCACCTTACCTTACCTTACTACGCACAGAGAATCACAGGCTCAGTCCCTGCCTCAGTCATTGCAAGCGCCTCTTGATTGATTAATCACCCACTATGCGGATACTGTTTTTAGAATTGATTTAGATTAAGTGTTAGTTAGTATAATTTGTATTTTAGTATATTTAGTATATTCTTTATCTTCTACTGTCCTTATTGCTTAGTTGTGTTTTTTATATTATATACTTTTAATTACTTTTTCTGCTATTAGTGAATGTGTGTGTATTGTCTGTATGCTACTGAGACCTTGAATTTCCCCTGGGGATCAATAAAGTATCTATCTATCTATCTATCTATCTATCTATCTATCTATCTATCTATCTATCTATATGGCTGTGACTTTTATTTTGACACACAGGAAACACTTAAAGGACCAGTATGTAGGAAATAATGGAAAATAAACTGTAACCATTCCAAAAATGATCACCATATGTTGTCAGAGAGTAAGGAAACACGATGAATTGAAGTAATGGCTTATTTGACAACATTACTCTAACCCGTAAAACCCATGAAAAAAAATGAGTTACGGGGCGGAATCTCTTGGAATTTTCGTTTATGTTTTGAACGATTAATTCTAGAATAGCGTATTAGTAATGGGCTGGCGTGTCCTCCTATTTGTGTTGCCAAATTAACAAAGGCCAACTGTCAACTTGCTGTCAATTGTAGTCATGAACTCCTACGAGAGGCAGGCAAATCTCCAAAATTAAAACAAGAAACAAATTAAGTGGACATCGGAGGAGCTTCCTGAGATCGTGACGTCTTCGTCAAACGAAGAATATCAAGTCTGACGCAGAGCTGGCCATATTTCTCCACAACAGGTAGCCTAGGCTAAACTTCATCTGCATCGCTAACTTCAGCTAAATATGTTACGTTGGTTAGAGAGGTATTTTTTGTTTTCACTGTTTCCGTAATGTGTAGCTGGATCATGGTTGGAGAAACGTTAAAGCAGGTCAACTAACGTTAGCTAAGTCTTCATTACATATTTTTTCACATTTTTAATCCCTAAATTCTCAAAAAGCATAAACTTTTTTAACAAATCTGAAACTAGATGTACCGCAGAGCGGTACAAAATATGACCGCCGCCCAGGCCAGCACATTTTTTCCACAAAAATAAATCACGCTGAAAGGCCTATATGATTCTAACTGTCTCACTAAATTGCATTAGCCACACTCAATTCTCACTGGTATCTGCTGGACAACAAGTACCAAAACATAATTAGTTCATAGATTCCACATGTAAAATTCATTTTATACAACCCCACCCCCATCTTGCCTGTTCATAATTCTGAGAAATTCTTGAATTGTGTGCATGTGTGCGTGTACACGTTTATGTTTATGTGTGTGGGTGTGTGTGTGTGTGTGTGTGTGTGTGTGCGTGCTTGTGTGTTTGCCTGCGTATGTGTGTTTGTGCATGTGCATGCATGCATACATATGTCTACTGTGTGAGTATGTGTCATACGTATGATTACTGTGAATGTATGTGTGTGCGTGTGTATCTGTTTATGCACATGTGTGCACATGGAATGGGTTAACATGACCCCTGGAGGCAAACATACGAAAAAATTGGTCATCCTAGGCCCTACGGCTCTCAAGATATTCACATAAAACTGTGTCTGCCCTACCCTCCTTTCGGTGGGTGCAGTCCAGCGGGGGGGCTACAGATCAAAACGATGGTTCCATGCTATCCATATGGGGTTACATGCCCACCAAGTTTCGTCTACCCCGGTCTTTCAGTGTCCCGGGAATCATTGACGGAAATTTGGACATGCGAAAAAGCGGACATGCGCACCGGTCATAATAATAACTCTCTTGCCCCACTCCAGACCTACACAACGGTCTGTACATGTCTGTAGGTTAAGCGGTTAGAATCACATTCATTCTTGAAAAGGTAAAAAGAAAAGGTTATAATAAGAAGAAGCCAGGAGATTTCAAGATAGTGGATTCCATCCACTATAATAATATGTAAGTATATACAGTAGACTGCATGTGAGTGCATAAGCAGAGTATGTGAGTATGATGTGTGTCTCCAGAGTGTGATATGTGAGGCTGTGGGTGAGTGGAAATGTGTGTGAAAGCAATCTCATCTCAGGCCATGTGAGACCAATTAACAGAGCAGCCATCAACAAGCCCGGTCCACTGACCACTGACATCGGAACCTCTTATTACTATGTGGCACACCTGATGGGAGAGAGAGGGAGGAGGGGGGAGGAAGAGATGGAGGATGGCAAATCACTCATGGTATGAGACAGACAGGCAGACAGACAGACAGACACACACACACCCACACACACACACTCACACACACACACACACACACACACACATAAATGATGCATACACATGCACATCCACGTGCATACACACAAACATTCTACTTTGATGTGCATGGACTGTGCTTCGATGAAAAAGCCCTCAAGAGGGCATTAAGGTGTGCGTGTGTGTGTGTGTGTGTGTGTGTGTGTGTGTGTGTGTGTGTGTGTGTGTGTGTGCACATATGGGTATGAATTGTTGTTTACAGTGTTGTACTACCCTTTGAGATCACCCTCATCATGTCTAGGGACATTCTTTTCCATGCATATACATCATAAACAACACACGCACGCACGCACGCACGCACACACACACACACACACACACACACACACACACACACACAAACACAAACACACACACACATTTTAATGTTTTTATTTGGACCTTAACACAGGGGAAGATTCACAAATCCAAACATTGAAGGAAGTATGTTAAACACTTACGCAGGTCTGATGTACAGACCTGACTTTGATGACAGAATGTATTGTGCTATTTTCATTTTTTTTTCACTGCATGATTATGGGTAAACAGGGCATCGTCATTTCCGGATGGATATACTACCTATTATTGCAGAAATGGAGCAGTACTTTGCCATTGCAATTGTTTTTTATTTTGCAATTGGCTTGCTTAGTCCACACAGTTGCAATCCACGTAAAACAAGTTTGTACACATGGACCTAGCTACTGTCAGTACACAATCCATGGGGTGGAGCTCCCCTGAAACGGGTCCCCTTGGAAACAGTGCAGTGCAGCGATAAACGTCTTACGTAAATAAGCATATTTTGAAATATGCATTCAAAAATCTTCAAAATCGAGAGTGAACACCTTTGTGCCACGCGCGAGCCACATACGAAATCTTAGGTCAGTCTGACAAACGGTCAGCGAGATATGCGTGCCACAGACACACACACACACACACACACACAGACACACAGACGCTTCTTGCTTTATAGATTACATTACATTACATTACATTACATTTGGCTGACGCATTTTTAGCCAAAGCGACTAACAACATGGTAAACAGTTTAAGTTTAGAGCAATTCTCAACAATATTAGGACAATTTAAAAAAACATTAGAGTACAGTAAGAATAAGTGCATCAGTGAGTGCTGTTTTTAACAGTTACGTGTCAGTTTAAGACGGCTGGTGAGTGCTAGGATCAGCAAGACTTGTTGTAAGTGTTGCTATGAGAGGAGATGTTCTCTAAAGAGCTGGGTCTTCAGGAGTTTTTTGAAAATGGAGAGGGATGTCCCTGCCCTTGTAGGAACTGGCAGTGTGTTCCACCAGCGAGGAACAACAGATGAGAAAAGTTTTGATTGGCCTGAGCGTACCGGAGGTAGAGCTAGACGTCGTTCGTCTGAGGAGCGCAGCGGTCTGGAGGTAGCGTATGTCTGTATGAAGGCATTCAAGTAGGTGGGAGCAGAACCGGAGACTACTTTGTAGGCAAGCGTTAGAGCCTTGAATTTGATGCGGGCCGCCATAGGTAGCCAATGTAGCTGGATGAGTAGCGGGGTAACATGTGCCCTCTTGGGTTGGTTGTAGACCAGGCGCGCTGCCGCGTTCTGGATCATCTGAAGTGGTTTCACTGCGCAGGCTGGGAGACCTGTCAGGAGGGCGTTGCAGTAGTCGAGTCGTGAGATGACTATTGCCTGAACCAGAAGTTGGGTGGCATCTTGAGTTAAGTAAGTCCTGATTTTCCGTATATTGTAGAGTGCGAAACGGCATGACCGGGCGACTGAGGCAACATGATCTGAGAAGTTTAGTTGGTTGTCGAGAACAACTCCTAGATTTCTTGCAGTCCTGGTAGGTGAAACAGACAGAGAGTCAAATTTGATGTTGATGTCGTGGTGTATGGTAGGTTTAGCTGGGAGGACCAGCAGTTCAGTCTTTGAGAGGTTCAGCTGGAGGTGGTGTGCCTTCATCCATGTAGCTATGTCTGAGAGGCAATCCGAGATCCGTGCTGAAACCAAGGGGTCATCAGGTGGAAAGGACAGATAGAGCTGTGTGTCGTCTGCATAGCAGTGGTATGAGAAGCCATGCGAACGGATAATCTGTCCCAAGGAGGTGGTGTAGATAGCAAAGAGAAGGGGGCCCAGTACTGAGCCCTGGGGGACCCCTGTGGTGAGATGGTGAGGTGCAGATAGCTGACCAAGCCATGATACGTTAAACGAGCGTCCTGTGAGGTAGGATTCAAACCAGGAGAGAGCAGAACCGGAGATTCCCATGTTAGCGAGTATAGAGAGAAGGATGCGGTGATTAACCGTGTCAAAGGCAGCCGATAAGTCAAGCAGAATGAGTACTGATGACCGAGCGGTCGCCCTGGCTTCTTTTAAGGCTTCTGTTACAGACAGCAGAGCCGTTTCGGTAGAGTGGCCGCTTTTGAACCCAGACTGATTTGGATCCAGAAGGTTGTTCTGTGAAAGGAAGTCAGAGACCTGTTTGGAGACTGCTCGTTCAATGCCTTTGGATAAGAAAGGCAGGAGTGAGACAGGGCGGTAGTTCTCGACTTGAGCAGGGTTGAGAGAAGCTTTCTTAAGTAACGGTGTTACCCGGGCCGTTTTGAACGCTGTTGGAAATGTGCCGGAGGTTAGCGATGCATTGATCACGTGTGTGATAGCTGGTGCGATGGTCGGGCTGATGGACTGAAGTAGGCTCGTAGGTATAGGGTCCAGCGAGCATGTGGTAGGACGGCTGCATGTCAGGAGTCTAGATACTTCATTCTCGGAGAGAGGCGTGAATGCTGAAAAAGATGATCTAGCAGTCCCTAGAGGTTGTAGGAGTGCGGTATCTGAGTCCGATGCGTTGAGTGGGCATGTAGAGAATTGACCGCTGATTGCCGCCACTTTGTTTGTAAAAAATGAGGCGAGGGTATCTGCAGTAAGGCTGGATGGAGGAGGAGGCATCTGAGGGTTGAGTAGCGATTTGAAGGTTGAAAAAAGTTTTCGAGTGTCTGTAGCACTGTTGATTTTGTCATTGTAGAAAGCCGTCTTAGCAGCAGTGATGCTGGCTGAGAAGGAGGCCAGGAGTGTCTGGTAGTTTTTGAGGTCATCAGTTAGTTTGGATTTGTGCCATTTCCTCTCCGCGGCTCTGAGTCTGGTGCGCTGCGATCGGAGGGTATCATTTAGCCATGGATGAGAGTGTTTGGATCGAGCTGGCCTTGTGGTAAGAGGGCACAGCTCGTCTAGACACGAGCTCAGTGTGGAGCAGAGCGAGTCTGTGGCCTCATTAACCTCCAGAGAGGAGAAGGTGTTGAGTGGAGGTAGACCGGAGGCAACCACAGAGGAAAAGTGCGTTGGAGACAGGTTCCGGATGTTGCGGCGGAACGTGACCATCGGCTGAGGAGCCGGAGGCTGTTCTGTCAGGCTGACGTTGAACCGGATGAAGAAGTGGTCAGAAAGATGGAGAGGCGTCACCGTGAGGGTGTCTGTGCTGCAGTTCCGAGTGAAGATCAAGTCAAGCTCTTTGCCAGCTTTGTGTGTCGGTGGGCTTTGAACCAGTTTGAGGTCGAAGGAGTGGATCAGGGCCAGAAAGTCCGCTGAGCCTGGGGCCTCTAAGTGGATGTTGATATCGCCGAGAAGAAGAAGCGGACAGTCATGCTCAGGGATGGAGGACCGCAGAGTGTCAAGTTCATCCAAAAAGTCGCCTAGTTGGCCTGGAGGGCGGTAGATGACCAGCACGTAGAGTTTTGCTGGGGCGATCACTGTGATGGCATGGAATTCGAATGAGACATATTTGTTTGAAGGTAGTAGCGGGGTGAATTTCCATTTGTTGGAGATCAGCAGGCCTGCCCCACCTCCTCGTCCAGATGGACGAGGGGTGTGGGATAGTGTAAGGTTAGTGGAGAGTGCAGCCGGGGTGGCTGTGTTCTCTGGTTTGATCCAAGTCTCAGTGAGAGCAAGGAGTTCCAACGAAAGATGGTTGGCATAGCCAGCTATGAAGTCCGTTTTGTTGACTGCGGATTGACAGTTCCACAAGCCCATGGAGAAAGAGGTTTCTGTAGGTGAGGACCGTTTAAGTTGCTGTAGGTTAAGGCGATAGATAGATATATATTTTGTATGTGCTGTAGGTTAAGGCGATAGATAGATATATATTTTGTATGTGCCAGTATATATGTTTTATATGTTTTTATTTTTATATTTTCTCACACACACACACACATGCACACACACAAACCACAGAGGCCCACGCAATCAAACATTCTCCTAAATTTGAATGACAAAGGCTTCATTAACTAGAGCCAGAGTCTGCAATGACACCCTCTCATAGGCAGTCCTCTATCAGGCACAGATGGCGAAGTAGAGCGAGCTAGCTGGGATGCCCCCCTCCCTTCACTCCCTCCCCTCCCCTCCCCTCCCCTCCCCTCTCTCATGGCTCCAAGACAGCGTGATAGCAGGGTGTCTGGTGATGCCGGTCCCGGCCAGTTCTACCCATCTACCCCCCCCCACCCCCTCCCCACAGTGGTTCCTTTAACCCAGATAACGGCTGGGGCTGAATGGCTCCCCCGGGACAGGATGCTCCAGATTCATTTCCAGCACTGTTCCGGCCTCCGAATCAATGGCATCGGAAACATCACACACCCACCTGCTTTAACATCGATAATGTGCTTCGTGTCTTGAGAGAGAGCGGTAAGAGGCCTGGGAGGTACGTTGTCAGGCAGGCACTGGATTGAAGCATGGTTGCTGGAGTAGAGGGTCTTTGATGATAAACAGTTACCCACAAACAGGTTGCATTGCTGGAGGTGTCGTTGCATTATGGCCACCAGCAGTGGCAGTAGGGAGCGTGTGTGGGAGTGTGCTGGTGACGGATGGGGAATGTGGCGGCCTGAATAGACAATCTCATTAGGTGCCTTGTCTAAGAATAGGAGCCCATGCCCAATGAATAATGGAGAGAGCCTCCAGGAGCTCATTTACTGGGGAGCCATCATCAGACACAAGCCATGATCACTCAGGGGGGTGGGGTGGTAGAGTCTCAGAAAGGCAGACAAAGAGATACAGATAGAGAGAAAAACAGACAGGGAGAGAGAGAGAGAAATACATGAAGAGATTGAAAGAGGGATAGAGACAGGGGAGATAGAAAGAGGGAGAGAAGCATGAGATTGAAGATGGCAGGTGTACATGATTAACTGTCTATGACCCCAGTATCCCATCTCCGAATCTCCCCATCCTCGCTCTAAATGTGTCATTGGAACAGAATGAAACACCTTAAAAAACAACAAAACAAAAGTCACTGTCCAACCCTTCACACTGGCCTTGTGTCTCCTTCATGTGTGAAATCTTCAGTTACAGATGTTATAAATGACTGGACCACATTCATTTTTAATAATGTTTCATTGGGGTTTCAAAAGCCATACATTAAGTGAACTGAATTGCTTTAAGTTTTTTTATTTCTAGAGATGAATGTTATAGTGGCAAGTTGCAACAATTTTGCAATATATATCTTTCATAATTAGCCTGACTCCTTGGCATTTAGATGCTCTCACTCTCTCTCTCTCACACACACACACACACACACACACACACACACACACACACACACACACACACACCACACACACACACATACACACACTCATTCACTCACTCACGCATGCACGCACAGTTGGGACAGTTGCCTGTTCACACTTTCCCTCCCACACGACGTTTAGAGCCAGGGACAGGCTGATGGACTGGTATCCCACACAGTCTTATTCCATTTCCCTTCCAACTACAAACTCCTCGGCCCAAAAGGATCTAAAACTGCCCACTGGTCTTCCTGTGATCTGTAATCTGCTCTGTGCACCTGCCATGCTGGTCCACTGGCCCACCATTCTAACAGATGCACCACTAACTCTATCTCTTGACTTGGTCGTGAAAATGAATTGAAAATAAAAATAAATAACATTTTGAGCCGTGTTTTAGCGCCTCAAAATGGCACAGAGTAGCGCTCCCTGGCAGCTTAATTAGTGGCAGAGACCAAAATCTTTTTTTTTTATCTTGTCTGTGTGTGTGCGTACGTGTGTGTGTTTGTGTGTGTGTGTGTGTGTGTGTGTGTGTGCGTGTGTGTGTGTGTGTGTGTGTATGTGTGTGTGTGTGTGTGTGTGTGTGTGTGTATGTGTGTGTGTGTGTGTGTGTGTGTGAGGACAGCTGGAGGGACCCAGCGCTGGCTGCAGAAGAGGACGAGGCGGTTAAAAGTCCCAGGGCCCTGTTACACAGAGGTGAGTGCCAAATGCTGCCAGCCAACCAAAGCCAACTGCAGGGTATGTTCAGAGGCGCGCACAACTTCAGAAGTTCACACATTTCC
>NW_027468565.1:9750690-9763190 GCF_046254945.1 Alosa pseudoharengus
CTGCTGATGCCCTTAGCCCCTAGTGAACAGTGACTCTCTTGTTGTTGTTTCCGGTGGCTGTATCCTGCAGGCTCAGGGTGGATTATTGGAATATGTAGGACACACAGCTGAGGAGAGAACGAGGTCTCCAGACATCACTGGACACAGTTGGCACGGGCCGTTTCACCGCAAACACCTCTGCCAAAACAACGAGGCGGTAGGCACTGGGCCATTCTGTGGGGCTATGAAAGCATGGCCTTACTGTTTGATTAAGCAATCACCTTCTCGCTAAGTCCTCCACTGCCCGCTCAATAACACCAAGAGTTACACCCGTTCAGACGGTGTCAGGAAATTGTCTGCAGGAGTCCCATTCTGTGAAACTCTGTCTGTTAAAGGGAGCATGTAGAAGTTCTGTCTGGCCTTGATGTTCACTGACAACCAGCCTACTTGGTGCACACACACACTCATGTGGTGCCTACTTGGCTCCACACACACTCATACAACTCCCCAAAACATGTGAAAGCTTTCAAGTCACAACACTTTTCACTGTCTAGTCTGGTGGTATGAGAGTGCAGAGGAGAGAGAGAGAGAGATGATGGAATGTGTACCATGAGGAAGATCAATGGAAACTCTAGTTGCCTGGACTTGTCTGTGTAGGCATCTCTGGCACTTCAAACCCTTATTGAAGCGCAGGGATTCAGTAAGAGCTTTCGGATAACCATTTCTCTCCTAGTTGGTGCCCTTCCCAAAAGTGCCCTGGCCTACATATTCTCACAGCCAAGAGTTTACTTAGGACCGGACAAAGTTTTTCACGCAATCGTTTTCAGCTCAGACGAGCCCAAACAAACCGGCTCTTGTGAAACCTCACACCGACCCGTTTGCCGTGGCGAAAATCCACCAAGGGCAACTTGAAGCAATTACCCACAGTGTCTGCACTCAAATAATCAAGGGCAAGTTCGGGCAGGGATGCGCCATGTTGGGATTAAGGGAGTAGAATAAGCCATATTAATCAGGAATACGTGATTTCCAGTTGCATATTGCACACTGATGGATTTGAATATTAGCATGGCTGTAACTGAGATTAATTGAGACAGATTATTAAGAGCCTGAAAAGACACAGTAAGCTGTGTAGAATGGACTTGTTGCAGGAGCAAGTTAAGGAGATTTCATTAGTTCAACATCAAGATGTTTGTTTGGTTTAGAGCACTAATACTGTAATATGCATGTTTGGAATGGTAGCTGCAGATTGTGGTCTGGTGGAGATTGAGTGAACAATGTCCACGGACTCCCACTCTGAATAAGGGCTAGGCTACCGTATAAGTGCTTAGAGCTACAAGTGTAATGGTGGAGAAAAGCTAAGTGGCAGGATGCTTAGATATGCCAGAGTGCATGACACAGGTAGATAAGGCAGGTTTAAGTCTCTAGAAAGGTGAATGTGGGGTGACGGACAGCTGTCATATAACACATAATAATCAGAAAAAAGACAATGTAGTTCAGTAACCATACAAAAACATGTTTTTTTCATTTAACACTTTTATTACACCCTTCCAGTGAGTGAATTATGAAATTATGAAAGTGAATTATGAATATTTCACTTCATTGTCTAACTAACTAACTGAATTAATAATAATAAAAAAGACACCTGACATATTAAGAGTACATTAAGAATAAGCCATATGCCTTTTTAGTGACAAATTCATAAATATATAAAATATTTATTTCTCTCTTGCTCCAATGACTTTTACAAATATAGTCCAAAACATAGGGCTTATAGGACATAGAGGTAAACTTAAAAAGCAGTCATTAAACACATTCTTAGCAGTCAGCAGTTTTTTAAGACAAATGGTAACAGGTTGAAGTCGGAGCGACTCCAACATCTCAGAACGGTGAGGTTGAGTTGCATCTTAATTACAATGAAGAATATGAACAGATGTTATTACTGTAAATAGCCCAAGCACAATGTAAACAAAAACAGAGACTAACTGACATTCTGTGGTCCACAGAGCCAACCACACAAGCATGCATGCACACATATACAGACACACGCAAGAGTGCACACACACAAACGTAAACAACATTAGACACTTTCAAAAATACACTCACAAATAATTCTACCTAGATCTATCTGTACATGGGCAACTCTAATGGATCACACAGCACAAGCTCTGTTCTAGAGCGTTCACTAACAGTGACAAGTTCGCACCAACTAAGACTGAGACTGTAATGTCAACCAATATGAACAACATGAGTTCCACAGCTTACACAATTAGCCTCTGAATGCCTTTAGGAAGTAGTATGAGGAAAAAAAGATAAAAACAAATAAAACATAAAAAAATAAATTCAATGAAATGTTCTTTGGAAATGTCACAACGGTGCCTACGGTAATTATGCACTTTTGACGTAAAGACTCTCCCAGCTGCATTTGTCAGACTAATAAATGACTGTCACCACCTTGGGAAAACCAGTGAGTCAACCAATCTCTCTTTTTTCCTGCCATACAATTGAGACAGTTTGCAGTAAGCCCATTTGGAAAGACTGTGACACAAACACGCCATCACAACAGGCCTAAGGGTAAAAGGTTCCCAGGATAACCTACTCTACCAGCCACTCCTAGGCTGAGAATAAGGGCATGAAATATTTAGCAATGCTGGAAAACAACTGCAAAGATACATGAGTTATTTTGCGGTGTCTATTACCGGTTAGTTACAAATACATTTATTTACAAGGGTTGTAAACCACGCTAGTAAGACATTACCTCATAGATTAATTACAGTACATTCTCTAAAATTTAAAGTATATTTTTTGGGCTTTTTATGCCTTTACTCAGATAGGATAGTGGAGACTGACAGGAAGTGAGTGGGAGAGAGAGTCAGGGTGGGATCCGGAAAGGACCATGGGGCGGGAATCGAACCCGGGTCGCCGGTGTACGGTGCAGGTGCCCCAGCCAGTCGCGCCACAGCTGGGGCCCATTCTCTAAAATGTAAAGGGGCTGAAGGGAAATTGGCACTCACACTTCACAGGCATAGAAGTTAATATACATTTAAAAATATTCTCTGGGCTCTGTTTGCCTCTGTTATATAGACGCTGAGACTGTACAAAACCCATTCACATATCAAATAGGAAATAACATATTTATATGCATACCTGGAAATAACATATTTATATGCAACCCATCATAGTCAAGTTAGCGGCCAAATCAGACACAGTGGGAATTTGACAAAAGCAGCTAGAAATACCTCAGTACACAGAGGAGGACATGAGGCACTTGTTAAGTGAGCAGACTGCAAAGGCACTTTTTAAGACCTGCTAAATACACACAGTTTTACAAAGTAAAGTACATGAAGTATGTTTTCAGCTCAAAACAGGCACCATCTTTAAATCATCTCTTGGGCAGCCGATAAGCAATTGTAGACAAACCTTTTATCTACTGCAAAAAAGTATTTCACAAAAAACCTCGAAACATCACCTTGTGGCACTATAAAATGTTTTCATAATGTACATGAAATAAAACCTGGGGCACATCATGTTGAAAGGCAATCGACCACTCAAGGCTCTTCACTGTTGTCAGGTGAGGCTCAGAAAGCTGGAATGGTTGAAACGTTTAGGCAGGTGTGTACTCTTGTGCTGAAATACTCTGGGGTTGTTGGGTTTAGTAGCGCGAGGAGTCCCTCAGAAGAGAGGCGCTTCAGGAGGTGCTGCTCCTCTTGCGAGTCCTGGGCTTCCTGTACATGACCTCCTCTTCCTGGTCGCTCTCGCAGTCGCGCTCAAACATGGCCACTGTGCGCTCCACAATCCCGGGTAGAGCTGCCTGTCAAACACACACACACACACACACACACAAGACGTCACCTGACCTGTCACTTAACAAGTTCAAAGAGCTTCATATTTATGTTTTCCCACCTTCTGTGGTTGTGTTCATATATATATATATATACTGTATATATATATATATATATATAGATATAGATATAGATATACTTTATTGATCCCTAGGGGAAATTCAACCAACCATATATATATATATATATATATATATATATATATATATGGTTGTGTTAATATGATTAAAACTTAAAATGAATACATCATACTGAATTCAAGCAAAGCACAATGCTTGTTTTAGGGAGATGGCACTGCACTGTCTTGTTTGAACTTGGATGTGGTGTTTGGGTTCAGATTTACCTAAAAATATATCAGATATATCAATGAAATGTAATTATATTCACACATGCTATATCTGACCAGACACACAGTTTAAATGGGACCTGTTTTATTGGGAGGGTGTAAAACAACAAATACAAATCAAAAGAACTTTCTAGATCATCCTAAACAGCAAACTGAACTGAAACTAATAGCGCTCGTCTGTCGGGCAGGATATCTGGCTCCAAAGACTCCAATGGCATGATAGAGGACTGATCCAATTAGTTGGATCTCTAGCTAGTTTGTGCCACACACTAAATAGAAAGATTAGAGGAATTCTTTGAAGGATTCCTACTTAGAACAGCTTCAAGACACTGAGTCAATAAACTGAGCTACAGATATACTGAAGGGGCATTCAAGTTGCTAATTTCTACTAGGAATCATTCATGAGGAAATTCCAAGTAATTGTTTGCATGCGTGTTTGAATGATTGATTGATTGATTGATTGATTGATTGATTGATTGATTGATTGATTGATTCTTGGGACAAGCAACAATTCTTCAAGAGTGTTGTTGATGTTATGGGACAAGAAAAAAGACGAGAGCTGTTGTACAAACCTGCCGTTTGGGCTGACCTTTCCTCATCATCCGAGTCAGGTGATTACAGAGAGACACAATCCTAATGGACAACTACACACAACACACAGAGACGACAGCATGAGATTTGAACCAGAACCTTATTTTGGCGGTGTCCAGGACACAGTTTATAGTGAGTCTGTTTACTGCAAATTAAGTTACGATTAAATTAAGGTTAAGGTATTTGGTAAACACTTTTCTCCAAACTTACAAAACATATTTGAGAGGGACTGAGTGCCGTCACTATGGTTAAGTATGCACTCTGACTGCCATACCAATGAGCCTGGCTCTTTCCTGTTGTGGTCAAGGTGCAGCTTTAGAGACCCTGAGACCTGGGTTTGAGGCCGGGTGGGACTGCTCTCTCACTTCCTCACACTAACAACACTGTGCAATGAACTAAGCACTAGCCTGCCCTGCACATATGAGTTCAACTCAGGCAGCAGCTAATGCTGAATAAATGTAGTCCAGACCAGGGCAGTACCAGAGTCCATATTCTGTGGCAGTGTGTCATCACCATGGTTTCCTGGACTCTGTGACGGAGTGTTGTCACCATGGTGTCATGGGCCCTGCGATACAATGGTGTCACTATGGTTTCATTAGTTCTGTGACACCGTGCCATCACTATGGTTGTGTTCTGACTGCCATAGTAAGGAGACTGGCTCTTTGGCATTGGGGTCAAAGTCAGCTTTGGTACCCCATAGACCTGGATCTCTCTCTCTCTCTCTCTCTCTCTCTCTCTCTCTCTCTCTCTCTCTCTCCACTGGTGCCTGTTGTAGGGATAAGGACATATTTCTTGCTGATGTATAGATTACCTTCCACCTGCGTCGTGCATACAGCCTTCTGAAGTTCTCCATGTTGACCACGGACTGCCTGCGCACCAGCGCCTGTCTGGGGTTCTCCGGCTGTAAGAGGTCACATCAGGGTGAAACAGCAAGCATGAGGGAACTGGAAGACACTAACCTTGGCATCATCAGAAACAGATAAACACTACTTATTCTATTGTGCTTTCAGCATACGTACTGCTGTAACTAAACTGATGCTCCAACTAAACTGATGTATTGTTTGATATTATATGATATTATAGTACGTGCATAGAATGTCTGTACACATATACAATGTCTCTAATATTTCTTTTTGCACTGAATTTATTCCATGTGGTGTAATTCAACTGAATTGCTTGAGTTAGTGACAGGATAGTTATTTTTTATTTCCCTTTGAAAACAGTGTAAAACAATGATGACAGTATATTTAAAAAAAACAAAAACAATGATGACAAAAAAACAAGTCACAAAAAAAAGAAAAATGCTTTCATAGCCATGTGTGTGTATCATCATGTTTCTTTTGTATGGATTCTGCAGTAGCTGAGTTCAACAGTAACAGTAAGGGCCATTAACTGTGCAGCTAACAGAAGAGGCTAAGATAAGGCTGAGTAGAAATCATAACATGTCAACTCTTTACTGCAGTAAAAGTATTATCAAAGCAAGACATGAGAGACATGGCTCAAACACGGGTCAAACAACGGACACTGCAAACAGCAGTGGAATACAACATAATGCAAAACAAAACAATGCATATGAGACTACCCTTTATTTGCATAAGTCATACTAGACGCTTCACAAATGGTCTATTATTTATGAAGTATAATATATTTTAACTAAAGCCACAATCGAATTGTTTGCATACACGCACACACACACACACACGCGCGCACGCACGCGCACGCACACATACGCACACACACGCACACACACGCACTTTACCTTAACCTTTACTCTACATATAACATCTAAGCCTATTTGTAATTCTCAGTGACTAGACTAGAAAATAGGCTACCCAAATAAAGAGAGACTCAACATAACCTTGTGCTAATGGCATGGAGACAATTTCATTACGAAGGGTTTGTTTCCACTCCTGATTTGAAAGTTTCCTTTTTGATCGAAAAAAGTGCTTTGGTTTCATTGTTGCTGATGTACAAAAGATTTCATTAATCTCTCCTTTAGGTATTAAAAAATGAAAATAATTAGAAATTCCAATATGTCCTGAAAAGCAATTAACAAAACACAAATGTATGGAGTTACAGTATAACAAGTGTTTGCTTAAAGTATATTTGGTATCAGACTAAATTAATCTTAAATATAATTTATGATTGAGATTCCTTTAACATATAGATTATAATAAATACATTCAACCCCACAAATGTGTAACATTACTTGCCATGCAGTTAATAACCTACAGTGTTTTATTTCACCTCCATTCACAATGAGTGTGATTCCAGAAGGAAACAACTTTGACTGTACTAAGGACTAAGGACTAAGGTGATTGTACTAAAGACGTGTTTACATTGCTAAGCTACAGGTTTGCATGTGTGATTGTACTAAAGACGTGTTTACATTGCCATGTGTGTTCCCGTCCCTTCTTGTCCCTAGTCAGTCTCTGTGAGATCAGGCCCCGCCTCTGAGCAGAGCCCCGCCCCACAGGCGTGGCTTAGAAGCTCCTTGAACGCCTCGTTCACGTCGCTGCCAAAAGGCACGCGGTCGCCCCCGGCGTCGCTGTGGAGACTCATCACGACGACCTCTCGTAGCCAGCAGAGTTCGGAGGTGAGCTCCTCCCTGAGCGTGCTCAGGTGTGTCTGCCGCTCCAGGTAGCGCTGACCCACGCTGTGGAGGCTGGCGTCGGTGGCGCGCAGGTCCTGGTGGAGGCCGTGCCGCGTGGCCTCGGCCTTGCGCAGCTCATAGCGGGCGCGGGACAGCTCCTGGCGCACACCCTCGCCGCCCTCACGGAGCCAGGCCTCGCACTGACCGCAGGCGGAGAGCAGCGCCTCCACGTCTCCTTGCAGAGCCTCTCGGCGCTCCCGCACGCCCGCCACGTCCGCCTCCATCAGCGCGATGTCATCCAGC
Organism: Alosa pseudoharengus; assembly: GCF_046254945.1. NCBI lineage: Eukaryota > Metazoa > Chordata > Actinopteri > Clupeiformes > Clupeidae > Alosa > Alosa pseudoharengus. The sequence continues at coordinate 9,758,342 of NW_027468565.1, forward strand.
GCGCGGGCAAAGCGCTCCACGTTGGCGTAGGTGTGGTTGGGCGGCACGCTGGCATGCAACTGGACGGTGTACTCCTTCAGGCGCTTGGTCTTCAGCTGCCGGGCCTCTGGCTCTGCCTCGGTCTTACGCCGTGGCGCCCCCGGGGCCGAGCTCTCCTCCACCGCAGCCGCCACGCATTGGTGCGACTTTTGGATAGAAGGGAGGAACAGCCAATCAGATCCAGAGGGTTGGAGAGAGGGTGGGGTTATGGTGCTGGCAAACGTGGATCCAAAAGCACACACACACACACACACACACACACAGCTAGGTGCAGGTTGATGGGGTGTTAGTGTGTTGGTCACACAGGTTTCAGGGACAGGGCCTGTAGCTGTTGTCAGTTTTTGTCCATTCTTCTGTCCACGATCTGCTGTTACTGTTGTGAGTGGTCTCCACAAACATGCCAGTTTGCCCCTCTGTTTGAATCCAAACTCTCATGCAGAACAATATGACTCCACTGCTTGCATGGATGGTGTCAATGATCACATCATGTCAATTACACTGTGCAACACACTTTACAGATGCACACCAGTGAGAAGGTGGAAGAGGTAAAATGAGGAGGGCTCCCTTCTTCCCACATGCAGCTGAAACCCCAGTTAGTACTGGTCCTCACCAGGTTTGAATTGACATGAAAACTGGAAACGTACTTAAAACTCACTGTGTTGTCAAAAATCTTTATATTCCTTCCATTCTGTTTGTAATGTTAAAGGTACTACAAGCGATGCAGGGTAACGTCACTTCTGTTGACGTTGAAACAAAACGGAGAGCTAGCTCGCTACTCCCTCCACCTCCCTCCTGTGCAATTAAAACTCTCCCAAACGCGCATCTCGTCTGTGATTTGCTGGAACAGTTTGTTATAGTTTTATGGGCAAGGTTTGCCCAAGTTGTTTTGTGGCTGTTTTTGGAGCCTAAGCTGTCCACGGAGGCCGTGTTTTTTTTACAGTGTATTCGGAGCACAGGTAGCTAGCGGATGGTGAGGCGATGTGACAAAAAATGTTTTAGCTTAGAAACCGCGTCACATCGCTGATAGCACCTTTAAGTTCAGTTTAGTTTAGTTTAGTTGCGGGCTCATTTCAATGGGCCATGTAGAATCTCACAGTCTAAACGTCAGCAAATCTCACTGCTGATGAGAAGTGGTCTGATGGTCTAGTTAGATTCTGATTTTTATCTATTGGTTAAGGCAAAAATGCTTAATGTGGCATTTTCACTTTGACTAAAAGATCTCTTATGTGATGAACATCTGTGATGTATTGAACACCCACACATAACCAAAGTGACTTTAAACATTCAGTTCAGAGCACGGCTATCAGTTTCAGAGACCGCAGGACAGTGACGTGCATCTCAAACCACACTTGAGGTGCGTTCAAATTCCTTAAACAGAAGTGAACATTCGCAAGGAACATGTTTTCTCAAAACAGATCATTTGAGCGATTTTGTGTTCATTCCATCTCCACAGTAATCCTCCAACATCCAACTCCCAGCATGTTGGCTGAGAACTTCTGAGAAAATGGTTTGCAGACGTTTGCAAATGTTCGCCTATGTTTTTGCAAATAGGAACACACCTCTGAAACCAGCAACATGCTGTAGAGTGCCTGATGAACTCAGTAATTACCTTTATCCAGGGGTGATTGAGAGCATCCTGAATGGTCATCCTTTTCCTGCAAGACAAGCAGACACACACAAAAAAACACACCCAGTCATGAAAGACTGAACCAGTGAAAGAACTCTGAGAATCCACACAATAACAAAAACATTGGGCGGTGGTAGCATAGTGGTTAAGGAGCTGGGCTAGCACGCAGTAGCCTAAAAAATGTGGGTTCAATACCCGGCCATTGTGCCTATGAGCAAGGAATTGCTCCGGGGACAGTGACCCTTGTAATATAACCGACATATGTAACTCGCTTGGGATAAAAGTGCCTGCTAAATGAATAAATGTAAACGTAAAAACGATATGTACACTGTCACACTTCACACCATGTTATCCATTTAATATACAACTGTTGATGTTATACCAAAGGAGGACTAAGTGAACCTATTCTACCAGAAAAGACAAAAGAACAGGTCTGGTCTCGTCATTCAGTGAAATACCTTTTGTGTCATTTACTTGATTTGTCTTTTACAGAATCAAAACAACAAGTTTGAGCTGGTATAGCTTTCAGGCAGTTTAAACTAGTAGGATGTTGAAATGCAGATGTGGTTTGGTACTGGTATCAGAAGGTGACAGTGTGAAGGTCATGTTCACGTGCGTTGTTTAGGTCTGGGCAGCAGGACGACTTACCTAGTGTCCTTGACCAGTAGCTGTTTGATGAAGCTCTTAGCCAGCTCACTGGTGCTGCCAAAGAACTCTTCGTCGAACTCATAGTTCATGGCCGAGATGTTGCCCAGCGTCTCCTGTTTGGTATCCCCCAGGAATGGAGATGCTCCACTTAATCTGGGGGTGGGGGTGGAGAAAGCCCACTCAGATAACACGCAGAGCTTCGTTTGACACATTATTCACACACTCATAAGGAGCGAAAAATAGCAATCATCACAGTCACACACACTCTTCACATTTCCCCCCAGTTTCACACTTACAGGATGTAGGTGATGACTCCTATGCTCCTGTGACCGCGACAGACAGAGAGAGAGAGAGAGAGAAAGGAGTAGGAGAGAGGAGGGGAGGAGAGAAGGAGAGTAAGATAGTAGGGTAAATGAGAGAAAGAGAGAATGAAAGAGGGAGGGAGAGAGAGAGAAAGAGGGGAGGTATGTGGCCAACAGAGGTAGGTAGAACAAAAGAGAGAGAGAGAGAGAGAAAGAGAGAGGAGGGGAGAGAGGAGAAAACAAGGTTAATCCATGGAAACATCTGAAGGCAAAAGCCACGCGTGGACGGTAATTAGGGGTTCTTACCACATATCGGCCTCTAATCCCAGGGGCTCGTAGTTCACTATCTCTGGAGCTGCAAATAGAACAGATGTTACAAAAATGCCTTCATCGTCCACTTACACAATAAACAACAGCAGCATCGTCCACTTACACAATAAACAACAACAGGGGCCGCACAAATATGGTCCAAGCAAGGTTAAAGACTTGGGTTAAGGTTAGTGTAACCATGTGTTTATTGCCAATAGAAAATCATGTGTGTGTTTGAGTGTTTGAGTGTGTGTGTGTGTGTGTGTGTGTTTGTGTGTGTGTGTGTGTGTGTGCGTGCGTGTGTGTGTGTGTGTGTGTGTGTGTGTGTGTGTGTGCAATATATGTGATTCCTCCATATTAAATTGTTGTACTAATGGTATAAAAGAATGCTTTTAGGTAATCATTTGACATACCAACAAATTCAGGGGTCCCAAAGATATTTTTAAACTCTACTCCATCTTCTATCTTGTGTGCCAGGCCGAAATCAATCAGTTTGATGCGGGGTAGAGGGACTTTGTTGTTCAGCAGCATTATATTTTCAGGCTGAAGAAAAAACAGATCGCATCATGAATGCAATTATATGCAAACCTTGGCTTAGTCTTCTCATGCAAATTACGTTAAATTAAAACCACACCCCATCATTTTATAACCAAATGGACAGGTCACCAGAGCTGTGCCATCAGCCATGACAAGACTTATTTTCATGCATCACCAACTTGCCCTGAAGCCATTTTCAACGTGTATCTCTAAAGGTCACCCATGTAGCTGCAGACACAAATCTGAGACACAAAACAAGACTCAATAAGCATTAAGTCCTCTGTAGAAGCTCTCCTGCTTTCAGAGAGATGGTCCCCTTTGCGCCTCAGAAACGAGGCCACGAGGGACACGTGACTTGCGGAGGTTACTGGGTGCCCTTGACACTGGACATGAATGTGAGGATAGCGAGGGGGGTGCTATCCTGCACTACAAAAACAGGATGAAGATTATCTGGGGTGTCAGAGGTGGTGTGTGTGTGTGTGTGTGTGTGTAGGTCTCCCTGACTCGTGCGGAGGAGATAGCCTCTTTGGAGCCCTGCCAGGACGTCCAAGAGAGGCATGTGAGACTCGTCTACACAAGGCTGATAAACATGTCCTGCCCAGCTAGCCACTGCTGGACAACAAGTGGCCCTGACACAGCGGCTACTTCTTTCTCTGTACTATACCTGGACTATATACACACCAAGCTCCAGTAAGACGATTGTCTTTCACTAGTGTTATACACACTCCGACACTCTCACCAGTGCTACACACACACACACTAAGATCCACTGACAGCAGCCACTTTCCCCAGTGCTACACACACACACTAAGATCAACTGACACCAGCCACTTTCCCCAGCGCTACACACACACACTAAGATCCACTGACACCAGCCACTTTCCCCAGCGCTACACACACACACTAAGATCCACTGACACCAGTGTTACACACACTGTGCGAGGGAATCATTTTACCGTCTTACTGCTGCTGTATGCCGTTAGTGTAACAAAGGACTTGGCCAGCATTATCAGCAGGACCAACATAACATAACAACATCACTTCTATTATGAAATATTAGTCACCATCTAAATATGTTATTATCTCAATAGATTATTTCAGTAAATGTAATAATAATAATAATAATAATAATAATAATATTATTATTATTATTAGTCACCATCTAAATATGTTATTATCTCAATAGATTATTTCAGTAAATGTAATAATAATAATAATAATAATAATAATAATAACAATAATAACAATAATAATATTTCCATCAATGATGTGTGGAAATCGTTTCAAATTGACAGTGGCGTGCTTTGCTTTTTGAACGAGATTCTGACCCGAGATTCTCCAGAGAACACTTTCTCTTGCTCTTCTGAAAAAGAGAGAACTTCTCTCT
>NW_027468565.1:9773190-9848190 GCF_046254945.1 Alosa pseudoharengus
GTGTGTGTGTGTGTGTGTGTGTGTGTAGTGGTCAATACCCTAAGCCTGTGTGCCTGGGGGTCTCAACTGAGTTTCCACTCCTGACAGCTGCAGGTTATTATCCTAGCTATGGGGCTGTGTATGGAGCTTTGTGGCGCCAGCCCAGGATACACACACACTGACACACACACACACACACACACACACACACACACACACACACACACACACACACACACACACACACACACACACACACACACACACACACACACACACACACACACACACACAGACACCAGCCTGGGGGAACCAACCACTGGGGAGACAAAGCCTGTTTCATAAATGATAATTCATGATAACACAGCTCTGTGTCTCCAATACAAATCCCTCACTCTCATATGTACATGTTGTGTGTGTGTATATGTGTCTGTGTGTGTGTGTGTGTGTGTGTGTGTGTGTGTGTGTGTGTGTGTGTGTGTGTGTGTGTGTGTGTGTGTGAAAAAGAGCAAGCATGTGTGTTTAATTAAGTTAGTTCAGTTCAGTGTGCAGTGGACATGTGGATAAGAGTGCATGTGCTGTGTGTTTCACTAATTCACGGATTGGGATAAATGCAGAGACCAAATCTCCCTCACGGGATCAAAAGTGTATACACTATAGTATAAGTATATATACTCTTTTGACTCTCTATATGCAGAGGTGGACATGTAGGAGGGTGGGTGTACAGTATAATCATAGTGTGTGTGTGTGTGTGTGTGTGTGTGTGTGTGTGTGTGCGTGTGTGTGTGTGTGTGTGTATGTGTGTGAGAGAGAGAGTGAGTGCATGAGTGAATGTGAGTGTGTGTGTGTGAGATGAGAGATCAGACAAGACAGGCAGAGGTGTTTGCATACTAAAGAGGTGCAAATCGAGGCTTATGACTGGAATGCCCATCCATTTTAACCAGGTGATAAAAACACTGGCTCCAAATATCCAGGCCAGGGTGTTGACCATGTCAATGTCTCTGTCTCTCTCTCTCTCTTCTCTTTACAAGTTCTGTATATCGGGTCATTGTGTCCTCCCTTTCTTCCTTGTTTTCTGCCCTACCACCAGAACTAGCCGCCAAAGCAGCCACTCTATTTGCCATTTGCAGAGCAGACATGACATGATTGAATGATTTATGACAGATTAGCAACTTGATTGACAGGCTCACACACACCACTGGATGTTTCCATGGCAGCTATCGGCATACTGTGTAGATGTTGCAACATCATATTTTGTTTACAGTAGCTTCACTTATAGCTACTGTTTCTAAACAAGGCATGTGGAAGATGATAAATATCCTCAGCCAGTTGAGAATCCAAATCCTTCTATCTGAGAGCTTCACCTGATCTGACATTTGGTGGAATAGCTGTAGACATACAGCACTAGTTTACAGCGGAAACAGCAGAAGTCTACAACAGGCAGTGAGCGTGGGGGGGGGGGGGGTAACTTCAGGAATACCTACCGAACAGACATTGAGTTCCCTTCATTTTTCTCTGCTAAAAATAAACACAGACTTCCTCAAAGACTTGGTGCAAAAACAGCCATCTCACCACGTGTCAGACCTCTTATGCTGTGTGGAAGCTAACGCAGCTGACTGTGCAGCTGTTTGCGTACGTGTCCGGATGCATATTTGTTCTCCACTGAACGGACGTCGTCATCCAAACCAATTTACCTGCACAGTCATTCATGCCAGAAGTATGTCCTATGAGTATGTGTGCTTATCTTGTCTCAAGCACACAACCTGAGTTTATAGAACTGCGTGAGAACTCTGAAGTATGGAATATTTCCTGTTCTTATTTCAGCTTGTTTTGTTTTTTTACCATAACCATCTTCCTATTTCAGAAATTTAGGCAGTCCCTCTCTATAGCACATTACTGACATGAGTAGTAGCCTCGACCAAACATCACACATTTGTATCTTTGGAATTCATCTTGAAACCTGTATTTCCACAACCTTTTGTCTTTTTTGTCTTTTTTATTGAGTAACATCACAGCCATCATGTCAAACAGGTTCTCTGGCAATTTTAACATGATGTATTATGATTAAGCCTATTCATTAAAGCTTTTTTTTTGGACAATCCAGCTTTACACAGGTTCTCTAAAGGTGTTTGAATCTTCATGACTGCAATGAGACTGCAGACAAGATGAAACTGTAAAATGACATGCTTGGATGTATTTGCTGGGGTCTAAGCTATCAGTCGTTTGCATCTCTTTGCTTCACTTCCTTGTTTTTAACCACTTGTCTATTCAAGGGTGCAACGCCTCAGCGAACGAGACCTGAGGTCTAGCCTTTATCACATTCAGTTCCTGCATACTTACTGCACGCCAAAAGAACAATCTTCTTGATACATACACCCCAACACACACACACACACACACACACACACACACACACACACACACACACACACACACACACACACACACACACACACACACACACACACACACACACACACACACACACAAATGGCTCAATCGAAACATTCTATGCATTCTATGTGTGTGTGTGTGTGTGTGTGTGTGTGTGTGTGTGTGTGTGTGTGAGAGAGTGTGTGTGTGTGTGTTAAAAGCAAAAAGAACTGCTGACCAGCTCATGTCCTAGTCCCTTCGCTGTACTCTTCTCCTCTCTCCAACCCCCCACCCATCCAGTGCCAGTTAAGCCATCTCATGGCTCATGTCACTGCCTTGCTGGCCACATTGCATAAGAACTCCTCACGTCTCCCACCTGTTGGCTAACGGGCTGAAGAGAGAGTGACCCGATGATGGTAGTGATGATGGGGACATATCTTTTGTGTGATCCAGGGATCTCTGATTCAGGCCCTGAACCAGCCCTTGTAGGGCCACGAGGGAGCAGTTACGCCACCGGGTATGGAAAGCCAGGGTCTGATTGCATCTGATGGGGCTGTTTTCTAAGCCAAGCAGTTAGTGACATTTATGTTCAGACTCAGTGTCAAACAGCCATTTCACCACTCGGTTGTATTGTCTTGAATTTCCCATAGGGATCAATAAAGTATATCTATCTATCTATCTATCTATCTATCTATAAGGGCACCACGTCATTTCCTGAGTACACATTGGTGAAGAAACATGTAAGGTTGCTGCAGCCCTCTAAGTCACAGTCTATCTGACTTAGAACACATGTGGCTTCATGTGAGTATGTGTGTGTGTGTGTGTGTTATGTGTTATGTGATGTTGCAGTGGGGGTGTTGAAGACCTGTTTGTGGGTACCACACGTGTGTGTGTGTGTGTGTGTGTGTGTGTGTTTGCATGTTTCTCAAACACCACCAGCCCTATTCTGACACCCCAGATGACTTAAATAAGCTATGAGCTATTAATCTGACACTAAAATAGCAGCAGCGTCCACCACGTCTACTGGACATGATTGGCCTCTGATTGGTGAGTTGGGGAAATTCCACTCATTTTTGGAACCCTCTGTCTTCACCTGCCCTCCTCCTCCTCTAGGAACCACTTTCACAAGAGGGCCCTACTCATCACTCTCAGGCCTAGTCCACACGTACCAAGCCGATCTTTTTTTTCCTCCGTCTTCCCTGGAACCGTATCAAGAATATTTGCGTCCAAACGGATCCATCTCAACACGACTCAACACGCTACTTCATATCCCAGGCCTATAGGTGCCACTGTTTCTTTACAGAAATTGACCAAATCTGCGGCTAAGACGAAATGGCTAGTGCAAGGAAACCAGAATTGTTTGTGTGGACTTATAGTGAACTGTCAACTGTAGTCAACTGTAAAACTAATAAACTTCATTTTTACGGTTTGTGAAGGGTGCAGTCCCGTCCTTTATTTGGCTAACGCAGGTAAAAAATAATCTCCTTTACTTGTTTGTAGGATAGTCCGCGATTCACATTAGTTTTGGTTATCACCGCAAGTGCAAAGGCTAGGCGTACCCAAGTTAGGCCATTCCGTCGCCACATTTATAATATTGCTATAATACCTTTGTTAGTAACAGTCGATACTTTTGCTTGCATCAAATCGTGCATTTGTAGTGAATGTGACCGGCATAATTCACCTTTGTTATTAAGTGTGGTTCTACACACCGTTCATATTAAACACAGCACTTTGTTCTGTCTGTAGTTACTTCATGTAAGTATAACTGTTCAGGGATCGCGGTCCCTTTAAATGTTATGAATGTGTGATGACGTGTAGCCCCATGCCTGTTTTGTTGCTGGACAGTGCCATTTTTGATTTCAGTGTTTTTTCCTATCTAAATAAACGACACACGCATTCGTGTGCTCAACGTGAGAAATTGTCTCTTGCGATTTACTGCAATTTCCACACTGGTGACCCCGACGTTAGTCTGCTGGACGTATCCAGAGACACTACACGACCATGACCGCAAACGCTGTTACCCTCAAACTCCCCGAATTCTGGGAATCGTCGGCGTCGGCATGGTTTGCCCAGACTGAAGCGCAGTTCGCGTTGCGTGAGATCACCGCGGATACAACAAAGTACTACTACGTTGTGTCGGCTCTCGGAAATTCAACAGCATCCAGAGTGGTGAGTCTTCTTAAAAACCCTCCGGCAACTGAGAAGTATATAGCACTCAAAGCCCACCTGTTGAAAACTTTTGAACTGTCAGACGCTGAGAGAGCAAGCAGGCTTTTCTCCCTTCAAGGACTGGGTGACAGCAAACCATCTGAGCTCATGGACCGTATGCTGGATCTCTTGGGTGAGCACAGACCCGATTTTCTTTTTATCCAACTTTTTCTGCGTCAGCTGCCTTCCCAAGTCAGGGCTGCACTAGCCAACACCACAATCACTGACTGTCGGAGGCTGGCTGAAGAGGCTGACAAATTCTTCCTGGCAAGTCAGGGACATTGTGTGGCCGCGCTTTTTCCCGCACACATCGCTCCTGTGACGCTGGACGACTCCACACTCATCGCTGCAACCACTTCTCGTCGGCAGCAGTCTTCTGGCCCCCAACAGTCTTCAGGCTTGTGTTTTTATCATGCCAAGTTTGGACCCAAGGCTAACAAATGTCGTTCGCCATGCAGTTTCGGCGGGTCGGGAAATGCCAGGGCCGGCGCTCAGTAGTGGCCATGAGCGTCGGCCGCGTAGGCAGGCTGCTTTTCATCCGTGACAGCATCTCCGGACGACGTTTCCTGTGCGACACGGGAGCACAGAGGAGCGTCCTGCCTGCATCCCGTTTGGACATGGTGACTGACAGCCACGGCCCCCCTATGGAAGCTGCCAATGGTAGCCCCATCTGCACGTATGGAACGAGATACGTTGAATTGTGTTTCGGAGGACAGCGGTTTGGCTGGGACTTTGTTACAGCAAAGGTTGCCGTTCCCCTCCTCGGAGCCGATTTTCTGTGTGCACAGGGACTGTTGGTAGATGTAAAGAACCGCCGTTTGATTGACGCCGTCACATTTTGTTCTTATACGTGCACGCTCAGCGGGACTGACTCCATACGACTGTCTAGCATGCTCTCAGCCTCAGATGACTTCCACCGTCTACTTGCCGAGTTCCCAGCGCTCACTCAGCCCACTTTCTCTGCATCCGCCGTGAAGCATGGTGTGGAGCACCATCTCGCCACTACTGGTCCACCCGTCTACGCCCGCGCTCGGCGCCTCGACCCGACCAAGCTTGCCGTTGCAAAGGCTGAATTTGCAAACATGGAACGCCTGGGTATAGTCCGTCGATCCGACAGCCCGTGGGCATCACCCCTCCACATCGTCCCCAAACCGGGCGGCGGCTGGCGCCCGTGTGGCGACTACCGGCGGCTTAATGAGGCAACGACACCTGACCGATACCCAGTCCCGAACATACAGGATTTTTCAGCTCACCTGGCAGGTAAGGTGATTTTTTCCAAGGTGGACCTCGTCCGGCGATATCATCAGGTGCCGGTGCACCCACTGGACATTCCCAAAACAGCCGTGATCACGCCATTTGGTCTTTTTGAGTTCCTGCGCATGCCATTCGGCCTTAAAAACGCCGCCCAATCTTTTCAACGCCTCATGGACTCTGTTCTACGGGAGCTACCTTTTCTTTTTGTGTACTTGGATGACATCCTCGTAGCGAGCACGTCCAAGTCTCAGCACCTGGCGCACCTCCGAACCCTTTTTGAGCGACTTAGCCAACACGGGCTAATTGTCAACCCCGCCAAGTGCCAGTTTGGTCTCTCCATCATTGAGTCACTAAGGACGGTGCAGTCCCTCTCCCATCAAAGGTGGAGGCAGTAACACAGTTCCCACGCCCGCTCACTGTCAAATCCCTGCAGGAGTTCCTCGGCATGGTGAATTTTTACCACCGCTTCATCCCTCGAGCTGCTCAGCTTATGCGGCCCTTGCACGAGGCCTTGAAAGGTAAGCCCAAGCACCTTGTGGACTGGTCAGAGAGCAGGGACAAGGCTTTTGCTGCCACTAAGGCAGCCCTGGCGAATGCCACCATGCTGGCGCATCCTTCTTCAACAGCCTCCATCGCCGTCACCTCGGACGCCTCGGACTACGCTGTCGGTGCTGTCTACGAGCAGTGGGTAGGCGGGGCCTGGCAGCCGCTGGCTTTCTTTAGCCGTCAGCTGCGTCCCAGCGAGCGTAAGTACAGTACTTTCGACCGGGAGCTGCTGGGTCTCTACCTCGCCATCAGACATTTTCGTTCCCTGCTGGAAGGTCGACACTTCACTGCTTTTGTGGACCACAAGCCACTGACTTTTGCCATGGCCAAGGTGGCTGAGCCGTGGTCCGCCCGCCAGCAACGTCATCTGTCCTACATTTCAGAGTTCACTACGGACTTGCAACATGTTGCTGGTAAGAACAACTACGTGGCGGACTGCCTGTCACGGGCTGTGGCGGGGGCAGTCCATCTTGGCTTTGATTACCACCGCATGTCAGCAGATCAGACCACAGACCCGGACGTGCAACTCCTGAGGACCTCAACTACAGGGCTGCAGATCGAGGACGTGGTTTTTGGAGATGCTGGCACCACGCTCCTGTGTGACGTCTCCACAGGCAGTCCTCGGCCAATAGTTCCCACAGGATGGAGACAACAAGTTTTTGATGCCATCCATGGTCTCTCCCACCCAGGTTCGAAAGCGTCACAGAGACTGGTTGCAGCAAAGTTTGTCTGGCACGGCCTCAAGAAGGACGTTAGGGACTGGACTAACACCTGCGTTGAGTGCCAACGGGCCAAAGTACACCGTCACACTAAAGCCCCGCTAGAGTTGTTCCCGGTTCCAGAGAGACGTTTTGACCATGTGAATGTAGATCTGGTCGGCCCTCTGCCATCTTCTCACGGTTTCACATACCTGTTAACCATGGTTGACAGGACCACCCGCTGGCTTGAGGCTGTGCCACTGACGTCGGTGGCAACTGTTGAGATGACACGGGCCTTTATCGGAACCTGGGTTGCTCGTTTCGGCACCCCTTCGGATATATCCTCTGACCGAGGCGCGCAGTTCACGTCTGACCTGTGGAATGCTGTCGCACAGAGCCTCGGGGTGAAACTCCACCGCACGACTGCGTATCACCCGCAGGCTAACGGACTCTGTGAACGTTTTCATAGGTCAATGAAGGCTGCCCTGCGTGCCAGCCTCAAAGACAGCAACTGGGTCGACAAACTCCCGTGGGTGATGCTGGGCATCAGAACCGCGCCAAAGGAGGACTTACAGTCCTCATCCGCCGAACTTGTTTATGGACAGCCGCTGCGGGTCCCAGGGGATTTTGTCCCTAGCACCACGGTTCCTTGGTCTGCTACTCTCCAGCGGTCAACTCTATTGGACAATGCGAGGTTGTTCGCACCTGTCCCTACTTCCCGTCACGGCCTCCCTCAGTCGCACATTCCCACTGGGCTTCAGACGGCTGACTATGTTTTCATTCGCCACGATGCCCACAGAGGACCGCTACGCCCGCCCTACGAGGGCCCATTCCGTGTTTTGGAGGCAGGAGACAAACATTTTGTGGTGGACATGGGCGGCAAACCGGAGCGACTCTCCATTGACCGCCTCAAACCGGCTCACTTGGATGTGGCCAGGCCCGTTGACCTGGCTCAGCCCCCACGACGCGGACAGCCTCCAGCTCTGCCCCAACCCCCTACTCCCCTCTCTCCCAAGCCTCCCACACGCCATGCCCCACACCCGTGTCATGACGGGACGCATTTAGTGCGCATCTATAGGCTTAACATGAGCGTCTTTGTATGCTCATATCTGACTTCACTATGAATGCATTTATTTATGTTGTAAGACATGTAAAATAAATGAATGACACCAGCACTACGCACAAATTAAACTTACACCGCACTTCCCTAATAACTTAAGTTCTCTCGCGTCACTGACAGTAGCTAGAATGCATTAAAAAAACACCGGGAAAAACAGTGTTCAGTCCACCAAGTCATAAGCTATCGGCGCTGTGCAGCATCAGTTGTGATATCTATCCTATGTATGAAAACTAGTATTGTTAGGCAATACTATAATTGTCAAGTCCAGAGCAGCTGAGGTATGGCGATGACATCATCGATACGCAAGTAGGATGTGCGGTTTCGCTGTCCAAACGAATTCAAAAGGGCTACGGTTTCAGATTTTTCCACTCTGGGACCAGGTTTCAAAAAAGTGCGGTTTCGGGCAGTGCGTTTACAGGATTCGTTTGGACGCTCGGCCAAGACGAAGCAAATACCTCTGCGTTTAAACCAAAGAGCGTCTACGTGTGGAAGGGCCCAGACTGTCAGACTGTCAGAGCAGATGATTCATGAGATAACATCAGTCAGTCTCTATTTATCTCTCTCTCTCTGCCTCCACACACACACACACACACACACACACACACACACACAAAAACACCCCCGCGTGTTACCCACAAACATGCCTTTGACACCCCCACCGGAACCATGTCATCTCTGAGTAGGATGCAGAAGTACACAATCATGATTTTTTTTTAACTTTCTCTGCCTCTCTCCCTTTCCCTTTCTCTCTCTCTCTCTCCACCCCCCCTCTCCCTGTTTCCATCTAAGAATGTTAAGGTTGGTTTCTATCTTTTCTTCTCTCTCTTTCAAATATCCCTGTAATTTTCTTATCGTCTGGTTCTCGATCACGTCTCCCTGTTATGCATGCAGCTGACCATACAGTCCCCTCTCTGCATCCATCGCTCCATTATTCTGTCTCTATCATTCTATCTATCTATCCATCTCTCTATAACTGTATCTCTGTCACTCCATCCATTCCTGCCTTTTTATTCTCATGGGGTGATGAAATCGTCATGGTAGTACAGAACATCATAGAGAGAGAGAGAATTTCCTCTTTCGTTTCTCTGTCAAACTTCTCCCCACAGAAAAGTAAAACCTGCGCTTGCTGACATCTATGGGAACTTCACCACTGAGCAATGGAGCAGTGCTTATAAGTAGGAGTAAGAATACAACAAACAACAACAATTAGACAACAAAAGGTCTTGAGTGACATCAGGAGAGAGCCCTCGTCACTCAAGTGACTACACACAGACACACACACACACACACACACCACCACCACCACCGTCCCAGGCGCATTGTCTGATTCCTCCATTGTCTGAGTGTGGGTGTTTATGATGTCAGCATTTGTTGTAGGCTATATTTGTGATATGTGGATCAATTTAATGTAGGCTAACCTATGAATATTGCGTTGTGTAGGCCTATGTTATGCATATGTTTTGAGTCAATGTGTTCTGTCTAATATGCTGTGCGATAGGGTCTTTAGCCTGTTTTGACACCCATGTCAGAAGCGTCAATAATTATTAAGTTTTATTAATGTTGGTGTTCAACAGTTTTATATTTCACGTGTTCACCGTCGATTTCGGTGCAAGGCTACAGCAACTTTGTTACCTTACTAGTGTAGCGTCAGACTACAGCCCCCCCCCCCCCGCCCCCCCCGACTACAGCACCCCCAACCAAAACTCACTTCCCACGGCCCTGGGTGTGCCAGAGAAACTGCATGACAATGACAGACAGCGGAACATAAATAAGCCCTATGGAAACCTGACACCATCAGAACCCCCCGAGCACCTGGACTCAGAGCCAGGACTGTGTAACTCATACCTGTGTGTGTGTGTGTGTGTGTGTATGCATGAACTCCAAAGCCAGAGCGCATGGTAGTGCAACGGACACCTGGCTCTGGATGGCTGTTCTTCCTCTTGTAAAAACAGTCGCACCTTTCCTGAAGCATGTTCTCATCCCCAGGTCAAACGCCCTACATTTCCCCCTCTCAACAGATTTGTAACTTCCAAGTGGTCAAACAGGCACTTCCCAGGCACCGCTCACAGGCTAACATCCTCCCCTCTCTCCCCTACCCTGGCCGGATCACAAGCCCCAGAAGGGGAGGGAGTCTGGGCTGCCTGTTGAGGCAGTGTTTTAGGGGAATGGAACTTACAGAGCAAAACATGAGTCAGGAGGGAACGCAGAGGCCAGGCAACACCCATCCCATTCTTCGACGCTGACAAAAGAGTCCAACCGCTGGCTTTTTTCTTTTTATCAGCTAGGAGTTCAAAGACGGCTTATCCTCTGTGCCCTATTTGACCTCTTCTTTAGAGGTAATACAAGCACAAAAGGGCAGGTCGGACAGAAAAGCAAAGCCAGACCAGAGAAGAACTGAACACCCCAACTCTAATCCCAAAGCTGTGTTACAGTGCATAAATATGTCCATAATTACAGTGCTATGCATACACAGCTGTCTCCATAAGGAAAGAAACAGTCTGTCTGCAATCTCAGCTATGCCTGTAATTCCCCACCCTTTTCTGACCCTACCCATCACAAAGTTCAAGTGGACACACTGTATGCGTGCTCCTCTACTGGACCCATAGGGACACACATAAGCATTATGAAAGCACAGCACTCATACACAAACATGTCTACTTGAAGGTATAGCCTCTAAGGGTGTATTTCCATGTAACAAGTTATAAGCACATGACATAGGGTTTACTCACCTGCCAAGTTCTTCTCCAATTTCATAAAAATCCTCCACTCGTTGTTGCTTGAACACAGCCATGCCTAATGTCCTCATTGATAACGATGGTCTCTTGAGTTAACGCGGTGACAAGAGTTTATGTCTGTCGTGACGTCTCTCTCTCTTCGTTCTAGCGTACGATCCTGTCAATTGGTAGTCCTACGGGATGAGAAAACGTGAATACGTGGTTGCGGTTGCCACTGGTAAGAGCAAGAGGACACTTTCACTCACACACACACGCGCCAGCAGGTCCCTACACGCAGCGCAACATTCCACCCATCAACCCAAGACTAACAGCACACTGTGTAGTAGCCTAACCCAAGGTTGTGTTGACACACTGCCAAGAGCTAACGTTGATCCTGCACTGAACATGGTGAACAAAACGCAACTAGGCCACTAAAGTCGGTCGCATACAGGGCAGCCTCAAGACTAGACGGGGAATAATCGGTGTTTGTAGAGAACACGACTGAAAACTATTTTTTTGGGAACGTAGCAAGTTGCGCTCATTGTGTTGGGTTACAAGGTAGCCTGATCCCCCCTTGAATAAATGAACTGCTGTTCAGAAACAAACCTGAATTAAAACGGATTAAGCTGAACAAATAATTGTAAAGGATCAAACGAGCCCAAATGTACACTGTACGTGTTTGTGTTGCTGTGTGATCTTGTTAGCCTACACTTTAATTCCTCTGTCCAAGGGCGTAGGTTTGGTCTGAGCTTTGGTGGGGACACTACCCACTAACCCCCCCCCCCCGAAAAAACAAACAAACAAAAAACACTCAACTCTTTCACCAGCCACTATAGATATATAAACTGATTAAAATGTGCTACTGTCCAACTACTATCCATGATTAAAATGTGCTACTGTTCAACTTAATCTAACTACACTGTGTAGCCTACATAATCTGATTTTAATATGTAGGCTACAGATATGTAGGCTATATTTAACATTTATTTTCCATTTGGTCTGTTATGAAATCATGCCCATTTAAGCACAGCTCAGTTTTAAGAAACTTAAATACATGCATGCTTAGCATTTTGTAAAAATTAAGGCTACATTGACAAACTCTTAACCGTGAGCTGCCTGTATATTCTCTGATTCTAATATTTACAGATATCTAGCTGATGTAAGCACAGCTCAGTTTTAAGAAATGCAGCCAAAAGACCATGTTGAATTTTGCTATAATTTATTTCAAAACCGGATTACTCTGGAACAGCTAACTATACACGGGAATGCATTACACCTTTGTGTTCGGTAAGGTCTGCTGTTTATTCTGAGATATGGTTTGTCATGTGTTGCGTGAACTCCGTGAAGAGTGTGTAGGCCTACGATATTCCACCGAGACGAATGGATGTGGAGATGGGCGCAGAGAATAATTAAATCTCTTGAAGTTATTTTTCTCACGAACTGTTTATCACAGCAAACAGTAGCACCGTTTAAAAGCTGAGAAAAGGTTCTTTCATGTGACACATGTGTGATGAGTAGCCTATTTCTCGAGGAGTTCAACAGAGAAGAATGGGTGAATTTGGACGCACTTCGTGCTTGTAGTGAAGTAAAGCTGAAGCGCTGCATGCTGCAGCTCACTGGTAGTTATTATAGGTAACTTCAAATCAGCGCGATTTACCCTTATAGGCTACTGCACATTACAAGATCTGTACGAGATGATCCGCAGCACTGACGTGAGAAATGATTTAACTCTTTGTGTAGCGCATATGAGCGCTTTCCCCCCCATTTCAACCTGAATATTGGTGGGGGCATTTCAGTCGTAATTTACCATTGGTGTGGACACACGGTCCCCACGCAAATCTACGCCCCTGCCTCTGTCACTGGCTACAGCATATATGACAGCTATGTTATACTATGTGGGAAACGACTGCCTACTACAGAGAGGAAACAAAAAGAAACATAAGCTTATCTTGCGTACATTTAAACTTCTTCGTTATCTTCGGCTACTCCATTCAGGTCATAACGCACAAGCATATGTTACATGTTATGACAAAATTATTTCAAAATGTTTGTCTTCCAGACTGTTGCACACCCTCTGATATGATCTAGACGGATCAGGTAGTATTCACCGTTGCTATAGCCTTCAACATATCTTAAAATAAAAATCCTGTGCGTCTTGTAGTTGTTGTTGTGTACACAATTCCTCTGATTGAAGAAACTTTGTCTACGCTCTGCCAAAATAGCCTACGCTGGACAAACTGTCAACGCAATGAAATCTAACCGATAAGAACACGAATGAAAATAGATGTTCTTACCTTGATATTACTATTGTCAGGTCTTGCAGTGAGTCCACATCGTAGTTCAAATAAAACGTGACAAGAGTGGGCTTCTTCAAGTTATCTCCAACTTAGGTGCGCAGCATCTACTCTTTGCCTAGGGTCTGTCAAATAAGTATAGTTATGCACTCAGTGGTGCGCCACCTACAGTCTATCGAAGAAAGCGCAACGCCCAACCTCTCCAAACTTGCGTGTTTAAAAATGCAGCATGACGCACAGCCTGATTCAATAATAAAATGGCAACCTTACAGTTGATGTCACTGGTTAGATTGTAAATGAGAGTCCCACTGAGCAATTTCAGTTAAGGGAGCTGGGGACAGCTGCTTGACCATCATGACTAATGTAGTTAGTGAACATTGGAATTTGATGTTGCAATCCTTTTCACTGAGCTGTGCCGCATCCTTCATGAAATGACTGCCCTGTACTGTACAGTGTCCCACATTGTTTTACGCCCCCTTCCACACAAACACTCACATAAAAACACACAGGTTTATGATCAATAAGCAGTGGTTCCGCTCACCATCCCACTTCTTGAAAAAATCAAAGTTTGAACACTATTTCAGAAATCTTCGCAAACTTGTTTCTTTTCTGTTGTTATGTCTGACTAAATTGTTCAAACACACATACACTGCCGTTCAAAAGTTTTGGGTCACTTAGAAATGTCCTTGTTTTCATCATTAATGTTGTAGAAAGAAATGGCTGATCTTTAATGCAATATCTTCACTGCCCATTATCAGCAACCATTCATCCAATGTTCCAAAGGCACATTTACTAATCTGATATAATTTTAAAAAGGCTAACTGAGAAAACATTGGAGAACCCTTTTGCAATTATGTAACAACATAAACTGCTGCCCTGATTTAAAAAAAAAAACAATGCAACTGATCTTAGCTGGTATTGTCTATAATGGAGTAGAATGGAAATTTCTAAGTGACCCCAAACTTTTGAATGGTAGTGTATGTATGTCGGAAACATTGTTAGAGTTAATTTACAGTGCGTGTATACAGTGCTTTGGCTAATTCAAGTTTAACAAAGGATATCTCGAGTCGATTGCAGGTAAGGAAGAACACTGCCCCCTGCAGGAAGGTCGAGGAAGATACCCAGCCAACAGTTTAACCAAGAAACAAACATCCATAGATGTCTCGGAGCATGACCAAACTTGTGTGTACCAGCAGGAAGCACCCATGTACAACCAGCAGAATGCTGCAGCTCCTCAGAGGCTGCTGCTGATAAAACTACAAACTACAGTATTTCAGAGGACCACATCCTGGCCAAAGAAAGGGAGCCTTCTGCTTTTAGCTCACTTTAAATTCAAACTCAATTTGTGTAGCCTTACACATACTGTACATAGCGACACCCCTATCCCCCCCCCCCCCCATGCACACATATGCATTCACACTCACACATGCACACCCACACACACTTTCTCACTTACACACTGTCCTCTCACAGTACAAGGACTTGCTACATTTTAACCTCAGAAACCCTTAAGATGTAAAAATGGAATACCGGTAAGACACATTTGGCAAAACTACTTGTGTAGAGTGCAGAATAACCATGTTTATTGAGTAATCGTGCTATTTATATGAAAGATCAAGAAAGATTACACTGTAACATGTCACAGGTTATCTGTAACATTCAAAAGAAAGGAACACTACTTTTTACTTAATAGTATTTTTAACAAATTTCATCATTTCAAATCTCCACAGACGGCATCAGAAAAGTCTCACTAACATTGATAGCAGTAGCAGGCATTTTAGATACTGTAGGATAGATGGATGTCCACATTGAGGCCTGTGCAATTGTTACAATGCGGAGCTGTAAAAAAAAAAAAGTTAAATTTCATCATAGCTTATATGATTTAAGTCACAACAACTCATCAGCAAC
Organism: Alosa pseudoharengus; assembly: GCF_046254945.1. Lineage (NCBI taxonomy): Eukaryota > Metazoa > Chordata > Actinopteri > Clupeiformes > Clupeidae > Alosa > Alosa pseudoharengus. The sequence continues at coordinate 9,788,285 of NW_027468565.1, forward strand.
TCTACAGTACAGAAGCAACTCTGAGACATTTGCAGCAGATGAAACGCTGGGAGGAGAGGACTCGTCAGAGAGCAGAGGCACAGCCTGGGAGTGGAAGCTGCAGGATAAGGTTGCAGATCATGAGATCAAGTCGATAACAGAGTACAGTACAGTTTATTGATGTGAAACATGATGAAATACTATGTCTATATTTGAACTAAATTTAAACTTGACTGTAACAAGATTTGTACCAGCATTGTACTAAGATAATGTTAAGACTGTGCAAAAAGGGGCCTTGAAAGTAAATGGTGACTTGAGAGACCAGCTCTCAAAGAGAAATTCAAAATTCACAGTTTTAATTTTCTCTTGTTCAACATGTGATTGTACTAGGACAGCTCTGCATATTGCATAGTAGGAAAAGGGCTTCAAAAGAAATGTTATATGACTAAAGAAAAAACTTTGTAAAATATTACTGGTCCAGCTTGTTTAATACATAAAATGATACATTCAAGTTGAACCAGAAGCAAGGACAATGTAAAATAAGTTGATTTTGAAGGAATGATATGAAAGGCATACACGATTTGAGGTGAGGGAAACACTGAAAACAAACAAGGCAAAGGGGGGTTGGGAAACAGAGAGATTAAACACTGGACCACCGAGCTGAAGAAAAGTGCAGTAAACTGACAAGGCTATACAACAGTCCCTCATGAGTGAGCTCTGATGGTCCTATTCCACTTTTTCTGTGAACAAAATTTGGCACTGGCATGTCCAAAGTCTTTACAAAATGATCCCTAATCAAATGTGCTATCCTTGATTAAAACACAATGTACGTCCTTTCTGTACTGATTCCCAAAAAAGTCCTTTTCAAGTGGTGAGTAAACATCCGAACAGAGGCTTGGAGATCGTCAGCGCACTAGTACCATCTAGTGGCTGGCAGGAGGGACATCTTCATAGAATGCAATGTTTCCTCTGAAGCAAGGCAACTAAGGTGAGCAGTTATCAATCACTGTAGTCTGCATTGTAAATGTATAACCCATATATTTTAGAGAACCAATCCAGACCAAAACAAGCAATGGCATTTTTCAAATTAGGTTCTTCCAACCTAGTTCAGTTTTGTCCTACTGCAGAGCATCACAGCTGCTGTGTAACATAATTAAGAGAAGCATTCAAGAAAAAGAACCAAAGCAGTATTTTGTATACGCTGCAGAGGGATGAGGGATCAGATGGGGGGGCGTGACCTTAAACCCATTGACTTTAAATCCAACAGGATTCAGAGAGGCCTCTTAGCAGCTACTCTGGTCAATGCATTCTAGAAGTTTGGAAAGTTTAGAAGCATAGAAGTTTAGGATTGAATAGTCTAGAGTCTAGACTGACCTTCAACTGGAAATGACTGTCATAATTAGTTTTGACTGTACAAGGACAATGTTGGCAGCAGCTGGGCTGCCAGGGTAAAGTGATTCAAGTGCCTTATAAGAGACAAACGCCAGCGATGCACTGACAGCGGGGGTGGGAGTGGGGGTGGGAGTGGGGGTGGGAGTGGGGGTGGGGGGAGCCAGGATAATAGCAGCTCATTAAAAACAAAGCAGATTTGTGGAATATGCACATCATTATCAAGTGGTATTATACATAAACATGGAAGTAAAATAACAATACATAAGTGTAATTGTTCTTGTACAAACGTGACAAGAATCACTAACATGATCAAATCACTGAGAATATTGCAAGAATTTTAAGGAATTAATTAGGATTAAATTCCTTCCCTGTGAAAATACTGATTCGCATTGAAGCATTGATGGAAGGCATCCAAACTTTACAGATGCAGTTTGCGATTTCGCCATCTCTGAAGCAAACACAATCAATCAGAATGACTAGCCGTGAAGGTCTGGCCAAAAATACTGTTGGGGTGATGATGGCTGCACACGAGTCTTTGGTCCATCAGCCAGGCGCACACCTGCTAAAACCACACCAGGAGCTGGGAAGTCTGTCACTAGCCCCTAGCATTCAGCATCCCTTTCTTCTGACTGAGTCACATGACTGGAAACGCTGTTCTTTAAGGGATGGAAAGCTGTGTGATGGGCCAATCAAATACTGGATGGTTCCAGAAGACGCAAGCAGATTGGGCCAAAACAAAAGTCGTGTGCCCCGATTGGCTGTAGCGTGTCTAGTTGTCTTCCTCGTCGTCGCTGATGACATCACGGCCCTGCTGGGAGTTCTCACGTTCTCGCAGGAACGTCTGGCGGATGGCCTCCAGCTCAGTGAGCTCCAGACGGACCTTCTCCAGGTGGAATGTGCGGCGGTTCTGGATCTGCCGCAGAGGGAACGGGTTCATGTCCACAAACGCCATGTTCATCAGCTTCCTGTAGGGGAGCAGCACAGAGAGCAGACAGCTGAATGGATCTCTCAACGCCCACAATGCAACATCGGGACAACAATATCATAGCATGGTGCCGTACAGAAAACTAAACAGGAGTTGTGTATTTTATTTTATTTGACATTTTTTATTTAGTGTCCGTCAGGCCCTACCTTGCGTCCAGGATGGTGCGGGTGAAGTAGCGCAGGTATTTGAATATGGCCATGGAGTCCTGTAGTTTCAGAAACTCCTCCTCTTTGTATTTGAAGAGGGCAAGGGCGAAGCGAAAGATGATCTGAAGGGTAAGGGGATGGGGGAGGGAGAGAGAGAGAGCAGGCTTTTAGAGAGAGGGAGAGAGAGAGCAGGCTTTTAAAGAGAGGGAGAGAGAGAGCAGGCTTTTAGAGAGAGGGAGAGAGAGGGCAGGCTTTTTTTGTTTTCAAAGAGAACACCATTTAGCTCAGCATTTATTGATCTCTGGGGCATGACACCTTATAACCCTGAAACTTGAAACTGGCACAGAGGAGTTCTAATATTGCTCTTGACGCACAAAACCGATTGTTCTTTTGTTCTTTCTCCATTTGCTCTTTTAGCCTGAGGACAGAACGTTCTCTTTAGTGAAGTGACAGTCATGTCGACCAATCACACAGCTCATTTAGCAAGGGACCTACTGTTGCTCATCCGTCTTCCTGGTCGTTCTCCACGGAAGCGCTTTGGCAAGCCCGAGCGATCCGTTTGTCCGAGCTGTGGTAATTACTGGGCCGGACTGGACTTGGCCCAACATGACGCCCAACTTTTTAATGAGTTTCTGACTCAAAGTGATTCTTCAAGCACAGAGCGGTTGTTGCCCTTTCACTTTTCCTCTCCTTCACAGTCCCACCACCCACTTCTCCTTCCCACCTTTCACTCTCACCGGCTCTCCTTTCATGAGACAAATCTCGTGGCCACTCTGGCATTCTGCCAACCACCATTCTACCATTCAAGGTGGGAATTTGGGAGTGTCTCGGAAGTGATATAATATAGCTTTAAAGATATATATTTAACATGGGATGGGGCCAACAATAAGGATCTATATGGAGGGATTGGAAAACACACACAGCAAAAGCTGTTCCACAGAGCTTAAGAAAAGCGTGATAAATAGACAAGGCTACACACATTCAAGTCTTTACGAGTTAGCTCTGATGGTCCTCCTCCTGACCCAACAGATGACAGCAGAACAGCCTTAGTTACCTTGGGCCCCTCGTAAAGGAAGGAATCCCAGATCTTGAAGAGAATGTCGCTGACCACGCTGTCCACGAACACCACGAGAAACCAGTTGAAGGTGATGAGCGAGAAGTCCACCTTGTAGTGCTCGAAGTGAGCGTGCAGACGGGGCAGTTTCTCGCACATCAGGTCCTTAAACACGCGCTGGTCCACCTGAGGGAGGAGACACAAAACACACACCACAGAGGTCAAACACTGATTTCAAAAATACATCAATGGTCAAGAGGTCAAAGGTGAAGTCAGTCTGCTGTAAAGGTGCAGTGTGCAATACCGGTGACAGATTGTTGATATTTAAGCTCAACAGCCAATCAAATTACACCCCTCCCTTCTCTGGAGAGGGTTTAGACCAAGTGTCTTGTCTCATGGTATCATTCACTTTCCCCAACACATAACAGTGGACAGGGGCTATGAGGCATAAAATAACAGAATGGGGCAAAAAAAAAAATGGGGCACACTAGGATCAAAGACCATGCTGAAAGTTGAGAAATCATTAAAGGCATTAATGTCAGACATCACCACCAGTAGTATCACCACTGTCATATGACACATGATACTGGTAAATGATACATGATACAATGATACCCTTTTAAGGATAACCAATGACAAAACACTGCATACATTATTAAAAGTAAACTTCAAGACTAATTATTAATAATACATAAAAGGCATGGAGCCTTAATATAAACTGCATGAAGTACAAAGTCTATCAACAAGCAATGTTTTAAGAGTTAAAGCGATTGGGTGGCATTCAGGGAGTATTGGGCTGACTCATCAATATTTGTGGTAAAGGTCTTGCCCATGGTGTTAAATTAGCAAATAGATTTTGCCTAGTTATTAAATTAGCTTTGGTCAGACTTAAAACTTTGTCTGTCCATCATTCACATTAGCGCCCATCGAGTGGCTTTCACAGATCTTGGGAAAAACATCTAGCCAGAAAACCACTTTCAGGGAAGCTACGATACTGCATTGAACTCTGCAACTGTCAAGGACCCTGCACTAAGAAGGAGAAGAAGTAAAATGTTTCTAAGGCTGACTGATAGTTCTACATGTAAAAGCAACAATGAAATAAATATCAGTACACTGCTGTAACATTATAGCATTAATCAACATTAATCACACCGGTCTGAAAGTGTGCATGTTTCCTAATGTGGGATTGTACAGAGAAGTTCTACGGTACACTTCTGAAGTTATGAATGCCCTCTACAGCCGAGGCAGCAGAGTGAGTGGGCTGAGTCACCCAGAGGCAACACCAGAGGGCACACAGAACTCCCTGGACCACAAACACCAGCGCCAGAGAGTCATACCCAGCTGACTCCCGTCACACGATTATGACATCATCTACCTCAGACATAGGCCAAGTTATTCACCATGTAGTGCACTATCGAGTGGATAAGTGGAGGTTCCAAACACAGACCGGTAAGGACACAGCAGAGGAGGCGAGTGTGTTAACGGTGCCGTACCTGGGAGCCCAGCAGGGTCTTGGTGTAATAGTCTCGTGGCATGAAGACCTCCACAATGGTCGTCAGGCACCAGAAGGCATCCTCCTCTTCCAGATACAGGAGGGCTATGGCTGCCAACCTGGGACACCAGAGAAGAGTTAACTTAGAAAACACCCCAATGACCTGCATCTAAATATTTCCGTGTTACATTTTTTTCTGAATGCTTAAACACAACCGTGATTCTTATAGCACAATTTCTAAAACTATTAATACTTATAGCAAAACCACTCACTGAGTTCGCAAAAAACTGAAAGCACAAACACTGCTTTGCACTCAGTTTGCAATTTTGTAACACACACTTTGCACAACTGTAGGCACAATTCACTGCACAGCACTCTTTTTGCGGAACTGTAAACACAACTCATGCTTTACACTCAATTTCCAAATGATCAACATACTCCTAGCAAATCTATACACATGTATGGCTATTATTTTCCCTATTTTGCCAACTCTCTGGCACACTTTCTCATGTGAAAACTGTTAGATAATTAGTTCACTTTGCAATCAGCCTAAGCACTATAAATAAGCCACAGGTAATGTACAATGGGCACAATGGAGGGAGCAGGAAGAGTGAGAAGAGTAAGAATTAGAGAAGGCCGAAGAATAGGACGTGGAGGTGAAGAAGTAGGAGGAAGAAGAGGAGGAAGAGGACGCGGAGGTGAAGAAGTGAGAGGATGACAAGGACAAGGAGGTGAAGTTAGAGCAAGAGGACAAGGAGGAGCAAGAGGAGGACGAGGAGGGGGAAGAGGAAGGGTAAGAAGAGAAAGAAATGTTTGCCCTTTTATCAGTCTACATGTGGGGATATTGTCCTGTCAGGCCTGGATACGGCACCGAACACCGAAGAATAGGACGTGGAGGTGAAGAAGTAGGAGGAGGAAGAGGACTTCGGTGTTCGGTGATAAGGTGTTTTGACTTGGAAAAACACACTTGTGTTTGTTTTGATGTGTGTAATTAAACACCAATACTTGAAGTTTGAATCCCTGTATGTTTACAGAACTATGACAAAAGTATGACCTCAAACTGACATAGTTTACCTTGTGCACAGAGAAAGCAAAAGCCAGATGTGTTTTTTATTCATACCATCAGTGTGTAGTTGGCACATTGTGTGCTTACTATTGTGATGGCTTGTGTTTACTGTTTGATACGAAAACACCGTTTTTACGAAGGTGTGAAGAGTTAAGCAAGGTGTGTTAGCTTTTGCAAGAGAACTACAATGTTTTGCTGATTGGGTGAAAGGTTTTCCTATTTGTGTGTAGAGTTTTGCAAAAAAAGCCATAGTTACAAAAAATGTGCTTAAGCAATCAGAAAAAACTGTAAATATGTTTATGTGGGGCTGGTGGAAGGTTAAAAATGAAAGTACAGATAGAAACACATACCACAATTACATTTATGAAATCAATATTTAATTGATATAAAAATAGTGTAATAATAGTTGATGTAATATTGTACCAGTATTACAGCATTGAATTCACTATATAAAGTGAATTGGACAAAAGTGTCTGCCAAATCCCATAACCATAAAGAGTATAGGGGTCAAGGCTCTTCGTCTTTATGTTCTTTGCTTACAACTTAACAGAATGTAAGCCAGTGCTATAGTGCATCTAAGGGCGCTGAATAGATCCAAGTAGAAGGTGCAGTTGTACCTGTTGAGGCCCTGGCAGTAGCCGATGTCGGGGTTCCTCCAGGAGAAGGCCAGTAGGATGTTACGCAGCTTCTGGATGCCGTCGGACGAGGGCGAGGAGTAGTGCTTGTTGTTGGGCAGCGTGCGCAGCAGGTCCAGCTCGATCTGCTTGGAGGCCGGGTTCTGCTTCTCGCGGGCCAGGCTGAGCAGGCCGCGGTAGTAGTCCTCGGCCAGGCACTCGCGCACCTTGTGCATGTGGAGCCACACGCACCAGCGCCACACCTTGGGCCGGTGCACGTGCGGGACGCCGCTGCGGATCAGCGCCTTGAGCTCGGGCGAGCGCGCCATCTCGCGGTTCATGGTGCCCGCCAGGTAGTTGTCCCACTTGACGCTGACGGAAACCTCCTGGTCGGTCAGGGAGAGCGTCTTCAGGTCCAACGCCCGCACCTTTGCGACCAGTTTCTCCTCCTCGTCCTCTTCCTCGGGGAGAGTCTTAAAGCCGTATACGTCATATTCACTGGAGAGAGGAGGCAGAGAGGGAGAGGTTACACAACACTCTCAGCACACACACACACACACACACACACACACACACACACACACACACACACACACACACACACACACACACACACACACACACACACACACACACACACACACACACACACACACACACACACACACACACACACACACACACACACACACACACACGTAGGAGATGGGATACAGCATCTCATGCCTGACCACTATTACGGTCATATCTACCTGACGGTGTGGGGCTTGAGGAGAGTGCGCTATTACCTGACGGTGTGGGGCTTGAGGAGAGTGTGCTATTACCTGACGGTGTGGGGCTTGAGGAGAGTGTGCTCCTGCTGGTCTCCGCTCTCCACCTGCAGCGCGTCCTCCAGCAGCCGGGTGATGACCTCTGAGGTGGGGCCTACGGGAGTCTTCACCTCCTGCAGGAGCACCAGGTACTTACTCTCCACCTGGCACAGCTTGGCCTCCAGGGCTGTGTACTACAGCAGCAACCACAGCAGCAACAACAACAACATCATCATCATCAACAACAAGAACAACAACAGCATTTACATTTATTAATTTAGCAGACCCTTTCATAGCAACTTACAAAAATGAGGAATGACATTCAAGCTTCAACTATCAACAACAACAAAAGAACCAGCATCATCAAAAACACCATTATCTTCAATAATAATGACCAACACTGAGAGCAGCGCACCCAATTAGACACAGTCAGGCACACAGACACAGAAGGGTGGGAGAAGAACCGGTCTCTGATAGTCACACTCACAACTGACGTGGCACTGAGGGGCAGGAGTGAGAAAGACATGGCAAGCCAGTGCACACACAGAGGTGTTATTGCTGCAACAGTGTCTGTACAAACAAACTGTTCACACAAATGCTTAGGCAAACACACACACACACACACACGAAGAGCCCCCGCCCCCTACACACACACACACACACACACACACACACACACACACACACACACACACACACACACATGATCAATCTTAAGATACGCGTATACACAAGCAATGTGAAAAAACACAATAACACATTTGCTGACACAAATTCACACACTTGCACCTCACCTAACCACGCGGTCAACTTAAATAAACATGTGCAAACAGGAAACCAGAAGATGATAACAGGAAAACAGGAAATAACACTTTGGGGGCTGAGGGTCCACCAGTGGTCACCACGGACTGACTAAAAGGCACCGCGTGGGATTTTGGCGAAAGGCTGAAGATACATCAGCTCAACAGCCAATGAAATTACACACCTCCCTTCTGTGCTCACTTCTGATTGGCTGGAGTTATGTCTGGCTCAATCAGAGAACACACACACACACACACACACACATACGCACACCAGCTAAACTTCTGCACTCTTATCCTTTGGTTGTCTTGTTGTGCTTGCCAAGTAGTATGGCTAACAGGGAAGCTACACTTGGCACGTAATTGAAGCGTTCCGTTGGCGTTGCGTCTGCTGCAACAATTAACTTCCACTATAATCAATGGAAGTAGCTACACCAGACGTGATAACAGCATGTATGTTTGAAAAAAATAGACCAGTCTTCTGTATTTTAAGCGTCGTGAACGGAACACTTCAGTTATGTGCCTGGTGTAGCTTACCCGTAAGGTCTCCTTTTGCAACATACAGTAGCTGGAATGTTTGTCCTCATTTGTAAGTCACTTTGGATAAAAGTCTCATGTAAATGAATCAATGATAGATGTAGTCAATGCAGTAAGATAGACAACCAGAGAGCAATTTGCTTAATTTATTTATTTTTTAACACCTTTCTTTCATACTATCATTTGAAGGTACAATAAGTATGCTTTGTTGAATGAACTATGCTTGTTACAGCAATAGTGCAGGCATATGACGCATGTCTTGTTTCACAATATTCCTGTATTCTATACATACTATGTGAAACATTGAGCAATATTCCCTTCACATGTTTCTTAGGAATGATATCATCATGGTCACCCATGAAACAGTTCTGAGAACGTCAGCTACCTATTTAATTTTGAATTGCTCCTAAAACAAGAGGGTACTTCCTCAACTGCCAGAACCTACCTCATTGTCATGTGGAAAGCACGCACGCACGCACGCACGCACGCACGCACGCACGCACGCACGCACGCACGCACCTCTTATTGGGGGAAATTGGGGGTGTTCTCCTTTTCGCCAATTTGTCCTCACTTTTAGACACAACCTGTCCTCCTTTTCAGAGTCTGGTTGGTGGTCACCCTATTTCTGCTACTTTACAGTACACATGTACCCTCCACTTCCACTTTTAAACACAAATCATGACAATCAACTGGTCTTTATTTCTGTAACTGTATTTCTGCACAGAACCGCTCACGTCAAGCGAAAAAGATAGGCGTCCCTTCTATTCTCCATCTGGGTCGCGGTTGCAGCGTGGTTCGAGCCGCGCTTCAGGCGCATATATGATGTAGGCAACGGAGCAGTTCCAGACGCGAAGCAGGCAATCTGTTTAAGCCGTAAGTCATAAGAGACTAAGAATGTTTTCTTTCATTATGCAATTTTCCTTTCCAATCACACACAAGTATCACACTGTTTAAATGTTGTTAACGGTGTGTAAAAACACAAACAATACCATCATAAAGCATAAAGTAAATCCCTTAAAAGTAATGGTATTTAGCATGGAGTAACCTGAAAAGTTGGGGGTCCAATTCCAGGCTTCCACCTTTGTGCCCTTGAGCAAGGCACTTAACCCCAAGTTGCTCTGGGGACAATGGCCCTTGTAATACAATTGACATATGTAAGTCGCTTTGGATAGAAGCATCCGCTAAATGAATAAATTTAAATGTAATTGTGGCAATGGTGTTTGTCACAGATTGGAACAAATTGGAACAAAGACCTGATGCTATTATTCATAATAATTATTTCATAATTTATCGTATAAGAGCTATTGTATAGTTTTGAGTTTTCAGTGTTGTTCTACAATGTAAAAATAGTTAGATAAGAAGGAACCATAAAATAGTTGTTGTTTCAAAACCTTTGACCGATAGTGTAGGTAACATTTTGGACTTTTTTTTGGCTAGTTGAAAAACCTTATTCGTCTTTGACCCAGAAACATAAACACTAGGTGACACACACAGTGACACACAACTGAGAGACAGTGTTACCTTTGCCTCCAAAACCTTCTCCCGGGTCTCTGCGTTCCTGCGTAGGACAGTCAGCTCCATAATCTCCTTGTTGAGGAATTTGTTCTGGGATTTGTAGCCCTCTAGACTGTCCTGGGGGTGAACAAACACAGTGCGTAACGACCACAGAGTCCCAACCTCACACAGGACCAAACATATCCAAGAAAAAGAAAAAAAGCTATTATTTGATTATATGGCCTTTTGCAAAAGTAAATTACTGCCTACAAAGCTAGCATTAGTGCTAACATGCTGTATACTTACCATAAAGGTGACCCTGTGCTTACTCACTGATTGCTCAATAACTTCCTTCCCCTTCCTAATAACTATAACTGTACAAACATGTCAACTGGGTCATGCCTTCTGAGGCATTTCTTTAAAGACTTCAAAGGAACTCATACTCATCATGTCCTCACATTTGTAGACTTTAACTTTACTACTTGATTTAGTACTTTGATGAATCTTCTGATGAATGCCAATTCCTTAACATGCACACCATGCCTTTTGGCTTATGCAGAGCCAAAGCACCCTTACCTTTGAATTACACATTTATAACACATCACAGTTAATCATACCATGTATCATATACCAGAATGTTAGTGTACTCTGTGCTCACTGGTGTAGACTAGTTTTGCTCTGTATGATGTGTGAGCTCAACCACCTTAGAACTGGTTAAACAGTGAGCTACAGATATTATCAGAGACCTAGCCTAAAGCTCCCCTACCTTGAGGTTGTCAAGCTCGTGCTGGTCCTTGATGCCGGTCGGGGAGCTTGCTTCCCCCGCCTGCCCGGCCTCCTCGCCTGACTCCCGGGACAGCTTGATGATGACCTCGTCCTTGGCCTGGATGGTCTCCATGAGCATGCCCAGCTGCTCGTTGATCTCGCCCACCTTGATCTTGAGCGTCTTCAGCTCCTGCTGCAGGCTCTCCTTCTCCAGAGCCAGCCTCTCCATGTGTCCACACAGGCCCTGGATCTGCACCTCACGCTCCAGAAGGAAGGCATCTACCTGGGCCTGGGCCTGGGCGTGTGCAGGGTCTCCCGGTGCCACTGGTGGTGGTGCGACGGCAGCCGGGCGCCGCTCGCACTGGGTGCTCCGCAGCGTCTGCTGGAGGAGTCGCACCAGCTCCTGGGAGAGAAGGTAGAAGCCAAGGATCACACAGCAGCAGTGCAGAGGTCATGGGAGGAACAGGGCCATCCCTCAACCCAAAAAGGGGAGCCCGGTGCCCGACACTGCCAGCCTGGGAGTCAGCACAGAATCTGCCTGCTGGTTCACAGAGCCTGGAGCTCAGGACCAGAGCTGGGTCTGATAATAACTAGAGGTGGAGTGTGACCCCAGTGGTCATACAATACTGGCTGAAACCTGGACCCAAGGCTGACCCTTATTTGCTGGTTTGGTTTGTGGATGTGTGTGTTAGGATTAAAGATCAGATATAGTGTGTGTGTGTGGGGGGGGGGGGGGCAGCACAGAGGGTGTGAAACCAGTGAGCACTTAGTGATTAGTTTGCATTTGGGTTGGATGTGGGAGGCATGTCTACACTGGAAGTGGTCTAAGTGATGTAATCAACCCTGGACAGGGCTGGTAGAGGTTTATGAGAAAACAACTACAAAAAGAGGAAGAGGGAAGAGGGAAATCTTGTCAAAAATGCTATTCGGTATTACAGTTTATAAGTTTACATTTTCCCAATTAGGACCTACTGGTATGCATGTAAAAAGCAATGTGGAGTTTTGTCTTTGCTCACCACAATGTGGTCTTTGAATTTACACTGCAAGCCAAGAAAACCTAGATGCCATACAAATGTAGGCAATGTTTAGTTGATGGTAGTTTCTCAATGGCAGCCAAAGACCTGATGTGGCAATCTAGGAGATGCCCATTTCTTTTTTCTTTAAAAAAAAAAAAAAAAAAGGCTTTCCAAAAATCTGACAGAAGAGGCCTGGACTGGACCTTTTCCAGTGTAAACTCAGAGATCAAGCATTTCCAGGCCAATTTATGGAACAAGAGCTGAATTCATCCCAGCATTGCTCATGAAAACAAATCTAATTTCAGACAAACCAAACCTAATTCCATTAAACAAATTCAAACAATGCCAAGAAATCCGGTCATCACAGGCAGCAGGTCCAACAGATACACTCAACACAGTGGTGAATATTCACAGGATCTACTGTGAACCCAGGAGGAGAAGACTCCCCCTTCGTAGCTCTCTCTCTCTCTCTCTCTCTCTCTCTCTCTCTCTCTCTCTCTCTCTCTCTCTCTCTCTCTCTCTCTCTCTCTCTCTCTCTCTCTCTCTCTCTCTCTCTCTCTCTCTCTCTCTCTCTCTCTCTCTCTCTCTCTCTCTCTCTCTCTCTCTCTCTCTCTCTCTCTCTCTCTCTCTCTCATGGGGACAGGAATAAAAATGTGTCTTCATTCGGAAACCCCAAAGCATTTCCCAAAATCTTTACACTTTTACCCATCCTAATTCTCCCTACGGGGGCTACTTTTAGGACCTGTTATCTACATGTAAACCTACATATTCCTCCTATGCGTCTTTATTTTGTTATGTTGTTTCTATTTCAATCATTTCCTAATACATGTGGAATTCCACAAAAGATGAGTTTCCAGTTTCATAATGCATCTTGGGCCTGTTTCACTTTGCCTGCCTCTGCGTTATGTTGCGGTTGCAGGAAGGCCATGTCACTTTCTCTGTTTGAAACACTGTTGGTAGTTTGGTAGACGTTAGTGATACACACTGCAAGTCATAAGAAGTTTTAAACTTGTTATACACCACCACAATAACAATAACAACAACAACAATTCTCCAAACACCTAGGGTCAAGTAAGACACAGACAGACATGTATCCTTCTATTGAGGTACATTTGTTAAGGAGACCCTTCAAAGCATTCAGTAGACATGACTCATTCGAAATGCTACCGAGTTACTGAGGAGTTACTATTGGTTATTTGCCTTCAAGGGGAAGGAAAAATGAAACAACTTGTCAGTTAGGTGTGAAAAATAGTGAACAATACCTGTGAAGGCTAACCACTATGCTGAAAGCAGAGGAGAGAAAAGAAACAATGTAAGCTAAACCATTAAGTCATGAAACTTAACCACAAAATAAGTACTTATGGTGAGGTACGTATGCTTTCTCTCTTCCTCTAAAGCACATACGGAGGGAAGAAAGGGTTAACAGTTACATGCATCAGATATTCACACATACAAACTGTGCCTACACACATATAATTATAATACAGTCTATGCTCGGAAGAGACAGCCGTGTGGAGAGTTCTTTCCGCCCACAGTTAATCTGCCATCAGGGGGCAGGTCACTGACTGAAATACACCACTGGGCTAGCGTTTACTCACATCACCTTCATACGAGACTAACTGGTCCACCACTGGGCTAGCGTTTACTCACATCACCTTCATACGAGACTAACTGGTCCAGGAGGATAGTGTTGTGAATTAGCTTCAGCTAAAAACACTATGATAGATACATCATGTTTAAGCTTATATATGTTTTTTTGTATCTGTGCCTACCTAAATAAACTTTAATAATAGCTAGCATAAAAGTTCTATAATTTCTCCACAATTCTTCTAAAAGACCTGCGCCCGAGTTTTAAGATCAGGAGTTCATACTACCTACTTGGAGAGCATGTTGGTTCATTGGAGCGTTAACCTATGATAGCATTACTGCTGCAGTTGTTCTCTATTTTAAAGACCAGTAGAGCATGATTACTTCAATTCAATTCAAGGTTGCTTTATTAGCATGACTGTAAGTAAGTACAGTGTTGCCAAAGCACAATTAAAACAGCATAAGAATTAGAACATTGACAGCATTACAGGAAACAGTAACATGAAAAATTGTGTGTATACCCTCACTTTCTCTCTCTTTTTCCACACACACACACACACATATGCATGTGATCACACACACACACACACACACACACACACACACACACACACACACACAAACACACACACACACACACACACACACACACACACACACACACACACACACTATAACACATTGGATTAAGTACAGACATTAGGTCGGGCATTGTGGCAAAGTGTCCGACTCACTACTTTCTGTCTGGTTTTAAACCTACAGTAGGAGAGCATAATTCTGTTTGCCTTTTGTACTTGGTACTTCTTGATGTGTTGAGTTCCTCCAACACGTCATGTCTGATTCTTGGACATTTGCCCATGATGGTCTCTAACTGGTATGGCAAGGAAAGCATGTCCCAGTTCAAACACCAGGAGAATGTTTAGTTTCCGCTCCGTTTAGAGACCCGGGGAGCATGTTTGCTTACCTTCTGGCCAGCGAGCTCCTCGCTGAGGCGCGTCTGCTCCTCCTGCATGCGCGAGAGCTCCTCCTGCTGGTTGTGGAGGCGCAGCTGCAGCTCCGAGCTCTTGCTGCCGTTGCACTCCACCGGAGACGACTCACCGCTGCGGGTAGACCGGGCCCCTCCCAGGAAGGGACGCTTCGGACGCCCCGTGCTCCGCCCGAAGTCGAACGTGAACGCCGAGCCAATGGAATCTAAGGGCAGGATATGGTAAAGCGGTCATGATTATGGACACATCATGGGAGAAAGGACTTTGCAGAAATTCATCTCCCAAGCATGTATGCCATCTGTGCACTGGTTTTCTAAAAGGGAACCTTCTTTCAACCCAAACTTTCAGTAGGGCCAAAGAACGATGAGCATTGGAGCAGTATTGAGCTAACACGCTAATACCAGTAATCGCTAAGCAGACGTACAATACAAGTTTAAAGTCAGTCGTGACACAATAATACCATGGATAGCACTGTTAAACTAGTGTAACAAGCCTCTAAAAACATTAACAATATTAAAAGGTAGGGATATATACTAGCTAACTGAGAATACAATATCCTTGTCTAAAAGCACACAGAAACATGAGGGCATCAATGATCATGAGTGGGTAGTGTTGAACTGGACGTCAACTACGGGGACAGCTAGCTGTGTGTTATCAGACTATGACTATAATCAGCCATCTGTGTCCATCTGTGGTGAGTGGGAGAGGAGCCCTCACGTCTGTGGATGTGTGAAGGGCTCTCCCGGCGGGGGTGCTCCGTCTGGGGCTTGTGTGGCTCGGGGAGGTCCTTGGTTGGTAATGGATGTTCCAACATTTCCCAGTCCTCGCTGGAGGCCGTATAGAAGACGCTCCGCCTGTTCTCACTGCCCCGGCCAGCACGCAGGTGGGACATGGAGTTCCTGAGAGAGGAGAAAATGAGGTTAGGAGTCTATGAGGGAGAGGAGGTCAGGTGTATGAGGAGGATTGATGGGGAATGAAGGTCTAAAAGTGCAATAGCATCCGAGGGTTAAATGCTTTAGTTTCACAAAATAAACCCTCCCTTCCCCCCTGTTGGTTCAGTGCAAGGGTGGGATATAAAAAAATCATATCGGAGGTTTAATTTCTGCATCTAAGATGGTTAGAGTGCTTCAATTTATTCAGCAAACATCTCACACCTTCTGCATTCACTATCTTCACCCACTAAACCATATGGAGAACAGCGCCTAGACAAGTGATGATTCCGGTACAGATCTCACCCATTTTGTCTCAAGCACAATAAGGTGTTGTGCTTCATGCATGTGCTGATGGTCTGTGGGTGTAGGCAGACAGACTCAGCGTCATCTTCTCTGACAAAGACTCCTTTATTACTGCATAACACTACCGTACTACCGTTCAACGGACCAACCACCAATCTCACCCCGTCTGGTCTGTGGCTTCCCGGCAGGTTTGACAGGAAACTTCAGGATTATATTCTCGTTCCTGACAAACCCCTGCGGTTTCCAGTCAAGGCCACTCTCTAGACACTGCCTCTGTGATGACCCAGAGTGAAGACATAGAGCAATGAGAGACTAGGCTATTGTTTCCTCACTCCTGTGCAACAGTGACCTCGGCAGCACTGGAGACATTGTATATATTGGCACAGTGATCTGGGAACCTCACACTGAGAGAAACAGAGGAGAGGATATACTGTTTTTAAAATAACAAAAAAATTAGCAGTAAGACACCTGGAAGCAAAGATACCAAAACAGGAAGAAGGCCATCGATATTCTTAAGACTGAGAAGTCAAGTCACTGTGCTGCATTATGGCAAGCCCTTCATACCTCATTTCACATGTGGTTTACATTTTGCTCGTTCTGGCGGATTTCACAAAGATGCACAGACAGGCATATCTGCACCACATTCATAACCCATTTCTCACACCTAATTATAACGGTGGTGTCGGTGTAAGAGCATATGTGGGTCATTCCGTGTCAAATCGAAGAGAATGAAATGGCTGCCATACAGTTTCAAATTTTGTGTACATAATGTTAAGGTCTCAAACCTAAACCTCTGCCATCCTACAAAGTGTGGACTGGCTATGAATAATACTTTTCAAAATGTTTTGTCCAAACATTGCTTCCCAGACAAAGTGTTTTAGTACTATCAAGGGCAGAAGAAATGCCAAGACATAGGATATGAACACAAATATTTCACAGGCCTTGGTTTTGAGACCAATTCATGATATAGACATGGTTTGAACAAAATCTGAGACAACCTTATCTGATATGATTCAAAATGACCCATGTACAATATCTCTTCAGTGGACAGTGGATTGTCATTGTCCTAGATACAATGGTTTTCTATAGGAAAGTAATCAATATAAATTTGATATATGACTTGGCATTTTCTGTCTCCTTATCTCTCCCTTTCTCCACTATATTTGTTTTGCTGAGCTCAAATCCAGGCTTCAGCCCTGGGCATTCTCAAGAATTACATCATTGTTTCTGCACAACGTGTCTAATTCTTGTCAGCGGCAGCCTGAGAGGCTCCTAACATACTCCACACACTGCTCTTCCTTTCCGTACACACACTGGCTCACAAGTGAACAGGAACACTCCACACAGACTCCTCTCTCTCCGAACTGACACACACACACACACACACACACTCTCACTATCTCGCTCTCCTAACAGGGGTACACTCGTCTCTTATTCCTGACCATACTGAATCACACAAGCAGTGCTCTTCTTCTCTCTTCACAGGGCTACATTTCACATATGCACTCACAAGCATGCACACTGACACACACACACAAGCACTGAACAGCAACCCACTCCTCTCTTAATGAGTACACACATGCACACTGACATGCACAAGAACCGATAACACTCCACACATGCACTCTCTATTCTCTTCTCTGAGCGGACGGCACGTACACATGCACACTGAACCACACACACAGATGCAAACATACACACACACACACACACACACACACACACACACACACACACACACACACACACACACACACACACACACACACACACACACACACACACACACAAGCAGTGCAAAATAAACAACAACAACAACAAAAACAAGCGGAAGCACTACAGAAAGGAGATGGGGAAGAGAAGAGACCCGTCCAGCCAGTTCTACAGGCTGGACCTCCATAAGGCCTGTAAGTGCAGCTCTTACTAACGACTCCACAGTAAACACTTCCCCTCTGGCCTATGGCCACACTTCCTCCCCCTCCACCCTGATGAGACTGCAACTTTCCTCCTCCTCCGTCTCTTACAGTAAAACTTAAACCGTGAGAGAAACTGCTGCTGTTTTTCTTTTACAACCATCAAGAGCAGCCGATTTCACCAGCTGTGGCTACTGAGGCCGGCATTGCTCCACTAGAATTCCACAGATCTGGCTGCCCATCTCACCTGAGCTCAGAGCCCCAGTTCTTCAGAGAGTTCAGCGCTGGGGTGAGGGGCGCCGTGGGTTGCCGTGCCGACTGGACGCCCACCAGGCCGTTGGTGTCCGTTTCCACGGCAAAGTCGTTCCGCACGCTCTCCATGCTCTCGGTGGGCTTCTCACCCAGCACAGCAGCAGTGGCGCCTGTGGGGTCGACACACCCATGCACATGAAAACACACACCCACACATTACACAACACACAAAAACACACAGAATCACACACAGGCACACATATGGTATCAGACACAAAATCTATTTTTCTTTCTATCACTGACATAAACACACAGGGAGCACACATTAAAACACACACATTTCTTTTCTTTACAGATGTTTATGTCCTCCTGGTTTGACACACTAGCAAGTACTGAGCAGGCCAAAGGATAAACAGCCAACTTTACAGGGACTGGAACGCAGGGGATTCTGGGATATGACCTGAGTCAACGTGGCGTGTCCGGCCCAGACAGAGCTGGGGGTTTTAGGTTGATAAGCTGTGGGTTGAAACTATTTGAGATAGGTCCTCCCTGGAAATAACCATGTGTCGATTATCATCCCTGTGAACTAGGACACTTTAGGAATGGCCCCGGTCTGACCACTGAAACCACAGCAATATTCAGTATGCTGCTGCTGACTATAGCTTACTGGAGGCCCAGTTGGGCTTCAAAAACCAAAACCCCCCAAAAAAACTCACACTCACACTCACAGTACCAACAATACCGAAACACAAACAAGCACAAACTAATAGGATAGACACAACATAAATTCACACTTTTTAAATAGGCGTTTTCTTACTGCTCATTCACCGTATCTATAAACACATAGGCAAAATGCTGTGATAGCACAGACCTCTACACTATAAAAGTCTATAAAAGTCTTTGTCCGACATAATACAGTATTACAACCAAACTCAATATTGCTTCATGCTCTGGGGACTGATACTAGACTATGAACTGACACGGATGGTGTGGACTGTGGATAGTGTGTCCACATACAGACTATGACCTCAGAGTGCTTTTGCAGGCGGCCTCTATTCTACAGCCTTTCCCCAGGCCATCCTGCAGGCCCAAAAATTAGAGGGGGAGAAAAAAAGAGAAAGACAAAAAACAAGAGCGAAGGTGAAGTGTCTAAGCTGGGTCTGGGCTGGTTTTAATGCTCGAGTCTGCCAAGGTTTAAATGAGAAGCAAATGTGACCTGGTGGGAGGGAGTTGTGGATATCTGGGTTAACACCACTGATCGATAAAGAACTTTATAGATCAGTGGTCAACATTCACAAAACGTTACAATGAACTACTCACTCAGCAAAAAATACACAAAAAGATATTTTGAAATGAACACAGCAAAAACATGCCTTGAGAATGAATTCAGGATGGCATGTTTATCCACAAAGTTTAAATAGAAGATACTGCATGTCTAATGTAAAACATGACACTCACATTTACTTCAAAGACATGGATAAAAATCCCAACCTTGAGCTAAACACTTACCACATCAGCAAAAGCATAGGCCAAAATGACTCAGATGTTCGACCAGATGGTAAAAACATGAGTCTCTCCAGAGACTGCTAACATTCAGTCTAATTAGCTGAACTGTTCAAAATACCTACCTCATGTCCTAGCCTGACGCTAGAGCACCTAAAGCCATCAAGTCTAAACATCTGGGTTATTTCCCACAGTCAGTAATGTAGCCAGAGTTCCTTCAATTTATGAACGCACTACAGCACAGTAGAAATGAGTAAAGAGGAGCCTGTTCAGAATGTGATGTTGGCTTCTGGTAAGATCCATTCTAATTGTGTAAATATCACCCGTCTTGCCTTGGACAGGAATGTGCAAACAGAGCTGCTAATTGGCCGTGTTTACAATGAACCCATCGCTCACTGACAAAACATGATTAAATGGAAATGAATAAATGGAAACGAAAGTGCAAACATTCTAGGCCAGGTGCACTTCTGTAGTGGAAAAGTGGGTATTTGTTTTCAAGGATTTAAATGATCTGGATGGAGCAACACAAAATATCCATTTTAGCTTGCTAAGACAAACTAACAATCAAGTTTTTTCAGCTAAGACAGCACATGACATCTTCCCAAGGGTGAAGTTCCCCCCTGGGAAAGACTCTCGGTCACAGGGGGCTTTCGCACCTGTGATAACTCATGTGGCCTGTGACACAGATCCCCTGGTTGGCCTAAGGGGAACCGAAAGAATCTCATGGATCGCCGCTTCTCAGGTAGAAAGTGGAGCCGATGAGGAAGTGTCCACACATAAATAGCCTCATACTGCTTATCACACTTTCAGGGCGGCCAGAGAAACAGTTCGGCTGATAATGCCCATCCATTCAGGATTGTATAACATTAAAAGGTGTGGGACACTGGTCGACACCTCTGGAAAGTGCTTACAGTGTTTCACTTACGCAGGACCGTAGGTGTTTGATAAAGGTGTTAACCAGCAGTGAATATCAGTAGAACTGATTGCTTTTGCCAAGGCAAACATTGGTAATGTTGTCAAAGTGTTTTTGTTTACTTTGAGTTTGATGTGAGCATACGCAAACAAACTGAGAAGGTAGTTCTTGGTGAACATACATGGATGATGTACCAAGGGCGTCCCTTTAAAACTGAACAATTTGGAATGTTTACACAGTACGGTCCAATTATAAAGTTCCAAGTAAACACATTCAAATTGAACGTTTGTCTTTGTTCACCAAATACTGATCACTGTGTTTATCAGTCTTTGCTCACTGTGCTAATCAAATCTAGCTAATTGGAACCATTTGGAATGCTTACACACAAACACTGAAATTAGTTCAAAGTTCAACGAAAACAAATTTAAATTAAACTTTTGTCTTTGATCACCAAATTTGGTTTCTGGACACCCATTTGGTGTGGTCATCAGACTTCTCATAAAAAAAAAAAAAAACAGTTTCATTTGGTCACTGGTTATTGCGGTTTTCCTCTTATGTTGTAATAGTACATGGCATAATTATTCTTCTATCAGAATCTCTGAGCAACATTTCCTGAGGCCATAAATACTGCAAGAAATTAGCTGATTTCTGACAGTGCTAGTACCTCCATTCAGATCACATACAGTGGATCTAAACACTCGACATCTGGATTTACAATTATTTCCATTTCCATCAACTAGTTTACAAAACAATCTGACAAGACAGTGAAGAGAGTGGGTGAATTCCCTTATGAAATGAAGCCGGTGTTGAGCAAAGCTTTACTGTGGACAGAACCGATACAGTTACACATATATTGAGTGTTTGCAAGACATAAGATCTGTAGCTGACAAAAGCGTCTAATAGCCAGGAGGACTGGACCCGAGACAGGGATATTTGATTTGAGAGAGCAGTGACAGGGCAGTGAAGCTGGCACTGAGTAATCCGCATTTGGGAAGTTGCCAGACAACTGGTTGACAAACCATCTCCTTTGGCATATAAAGCAAGGCCATGAAAGACAATTGATCTCTGTTCGGAAATCCATCTCCATATTAAAGCACAAGGATACGGGACCTTGGGTCAGTTATTTTTGCCCTAAAATCAATCATGACATGCATTGTCTAAGTGCATATGTTCACTAGAAACTAAGCCTTTTCATCAGGGGCGTAACTATCGGTAAGCAGGGTACGCGGTTGCTTACGGGCCCGGACCAATCAGGGGCCCGCATCACACTGGAAATACATGATTGACGGCCGGGCCCCCTATCGCAATAATTCTCACTCGCGACCGGGCCTTTCACTGTAAAACGGACATTGTTCAGAGCTTAACACAGACACAGCGTCTGTTCATTGTTCAGACACTTAACACAGCGTGCAAAAATGCAACATACGGTTAGCTGTCTAATATTGTTCACGTTAATGACATTGAAAAAATATGCTTCTTGCTACACTAGGATACTCACCGTTTTTTCCTAACATAATTTGAATTTGAATTCTCAAAGTTTCATGTAGACATCCATCACCTCTGCTCGGCGACTCACATCACTATTCCAGCTGATACATCGGACGCACCTATCTGTGCTCACACATAGCCTACTTTCGCTTTCTAAGAATATCAAAATTACGTTATATATATATATTTTTTTTTTTTTGGTAAGGGGGGCAGCTCAGTCAAAGAGGGCAGACGGGCAGATCTATTATGCACTAGTGCTATGTTTGTGGCTAAATTAACGATTTAGCATAACATATTTATCATTAATGCAATTTCATATAGTAGCCTAACCAGCAGTGTTTTTTCATGTGGCTATAGTGCGCCGTCACCAGCAGTGTTTTTTCATGTGTTGTGCGCCTTCACCAGTATTTTTGTTTGTGTGGTGCACGTACTCCTGATTTTGTCAGTCATCTCATCTCTTATATGCTGTGTCTCAAGGATCCTATCCTGTCCTATTCATGGTAGCCTACTCGTGGACATTGCGTTATCACGTGCTGTAGAAGGGGGGCCCGCCTTGATAATCCTGCATATGGGCCCGGTGTTGGCTTGTTACGCCACTGCTTTTCATGACAGGAGCAGCTACATGCTTTAACAGAGTCACTACACCAGATCCCTGCCTTGTAGCCTAGGGGGAGAAAGGAGGAGGAGGAGGAGGAGGAGGAGGTGAGCGTACCTGCGTCTTTGGCCACCAGGCCGGTGAGGGGGTAGAGGGTGGTGGGGGAACTCCAGTTGTCCCTGGTGATGCCGGCTCCGCGAGTGTTGCAGAAGTCCCAGCGTTTCTGCTGCAGCTGCTGGAGCCAGTACTGCATCACCTGCTTATTGGGAGCCTGTAGGGGACAAGGGACTCAGTGTTGGCACTTGTCCTCATGGGCCAGACACATTCAACTCAATGTGACAGCACTGGCACCAGTCATAGGTCACACATTATTTAACCAGGAAAATTTTAGAAAAAGTACCTGATCGTCAAAGTAGCTCCACTTGGTATTTGGTGATGTCACTATCAACAACTCTTAAAGACTTTTGTGTGAATTTGCCCACTCTCTTACTGAAGTCACATACAAATTTAACTCCATAGCAAGACTGTGACAGCACTGGACAGCCGTCACACACACATTTAAGCCACACTTATAACATGACCATGTTGGATCACACGTTTGCTTCACTATTGGATCCATAATGTTTAGGTCCCAAAACTAACACCTGTGAAATATGTAGGTTCAATTCCAATGTTTTAATTTATTTTATTATTTTTTTGCCCTTGATTTTGCACTCTAAACATGCCTTATCTTGGAAGACATGTTTAGGCATCAATATCTTTTTTTTTTTTAAAGGAAGAGTAAAAAGGAGTATTGCTATCCCAACCAAACTTTGTATAATAGAACACAAAAGTGTTCTTAGGTTTGACCATTTGACCAAGTTTGTGCTGTATGCCATAGATTCGGAACATCATATCATATTTTCATATTTTGTAACCAATTGGCATCAATCCATGTTTTGTCTGCAAATGCAATACTTTATGTATGCCAATATTGCCAATATTGTAGGTTTCATAACAACATATTAACACATGAAGATATTATGGATCAAACGAGGTATGATTGCATTTTTTGGTCATTTTCATGGAACTAAAAATGGTATGTGGGGTAGCTAGTAAGAACATGAAAATATATGTGGGAATAGCTCGATGTTTATCATTTAGTGCACAAGGTAACAATGCTGAACATTCAAAGATAAATACACATTGCCTACTTAATTACACTTTTATATCTATGTACAATATATATCTACAGTACACTACATGCTAGCTATCCCTTTGAAAATGAGAAACACAACCCTCCCTAATTTTATCCTGAATAAAATATGCATGCCCATTATTTGTGGAGACCAAAAATACTGGCACACAATATTTGCCATTAACACAATATTGTATAAGAAAAAATAATGACTGATACCAAATGGGTGCAAAAAATCAAGTTTAAGACCATCAATGTCATTCTATTATATACTTTGTTTCCATTTGTCTAGGGGCTTACAGAAAATCAATGAGCATGCCGTACAAACTTATATTGATTTAGTCATACTGAGAAGATGTTTGTCTTCCATCCTACAAAGTTTGGACCAGTTATGGATAATACAATGCAGTAATAACCCTAACTTATTTGACACAGAATTACCCAATTTTAATGAATGTTCATTGACAACATAATTGTGCCCTTGTTGAGGGTTGTAGCCCAATTCTCAAAAGTGTTACAAACAAGACATCATCTCTCCAGCATTTCATAATGGTCACTGATGAAACATTCTGCAACAAATATATAATAGGCTAACCATGATAACTAAGAGAGGGCGTGTTCAAAATAATAGTCGCTAGTCTATAACCATGCAACAATGATCGATGCAAAAACCCTGCTTTGCTGGAAATTCACCCCCAGATGAGTAAAAATAACACATCGGTATGAGACACATCGGTATGCTACATACAAATCCCAGTGTATGACACAGATACAGCAACTGTGTGAGACATTAAGACAAAAAACACAGTCCATTAACTTCTCATACCCAGATTAGAAAAGACTATTTTGATATGCAACTCTTAGTCACTGGAAATAACCATCAAATAAAATTTCCCGGTTCTTCGAATGTGAAGGAAAGGATTGTTAGGAACTTAAATGTTGTGCAAGAAACACTGTGAAGGTGTGAAGGCCATCACACACACACACACACACACACACACACACACACACGCACACGCACACGCACACAAATAACCTTGTTAGTAGAGTACAGTGTACTGAACTGTAGTTTATCAACATTTATGAGGACACATTTTAATCGTAAGAGAAGATGGAAAAAAAACCAGACGAAACATCTAAGAACTTCTCAGGCACCTGGATGAGGTTGCACTTGATCACTTCTGCTAAAACTTCACATATGCCACTTCTCTGGGTTCCCGAGTCTCGCTATTCTAAACCCGAATCGTCCATTCCCCTTTCAGGACACAGTCAGGTGTGTGACCATCAACACACACACACACACACTTCTTTCACTCTCACTTCCACCGGCGCACCCGTTTGGGTATATTCTGTGTAACACATTAACCATAGAGAGAGCTAGAGGCATGGCAGCAAGGAGAGATACACAATTCTGGCAAATGGTTGGTTATATTTGAGCTCAGGACTCTGTATTAGCACTGCAGTTTTTTTGAGCACACACAAACACAACGGACAGCTAGATCACTATACGGAGATGCTGAAGTGAAGTTGACCAATGTGCATTGGACTAGAATCACACACTCAGTAACAGGCCTCAGGTGGAGTTTTTCAGAACCTGTCAAAATTGACAGCATGTGACATCACTGTTATCATGACAAAACACATCAAACATCTCTGAAGACCTCCCCCACTCACTTCTGATGCTGCTGCTGACTACCCCACTGCTGCTGTTCGACCAGAGACATAACATCAAACTCAGCATCGAACTCTGCAGCCTCCTCTCTCCTTCTCCAATATGCACAGCACTTAGGCTATCAACCTCCAAGGAAACGTACTCTACATGATTTTATCCACAAAATGTGACCAACATATCACACCCACTGTCATTGAAATGACAGGTCAAAAGTACTTCTGCCTGGCCCTAAGCCATACCTAAATATGGGATTGTTACCACCGGTTAACACCAGGTTATTCATCACCTAGCCTACATTTAAAAGGGTTGCTACTGAATGTTAATTTAGTCTGAAACTGATTAGATAGGGACCTGCCTTTTTGTGAAAATTGTCAAAATTGTGAGTGATGCAAGTCACCCCGCTCACAATCTGTTTGATCTACTGCCCTCTGGGAAGAGGTACAGAAGCCTGCGCTCCCGCACTACCAGACTCACCAACAGCTTCATACACCAAGCTGTTAGGATGCTGAACTCTCTCCCTCCTCTCCCCCCTCCACCCTCAGCTACATAACATCCTGGACATTGGACCCACAATGGCCGCCTGCACCACTCCACTTGCACACTTGTACACTTTGCAACTTGTTGCTGTTGTCCTGAAAACACAACACTTCTGCTGCTCTTACATAACTTGCACCACTATGCCACTTTATTTCTTACTTAGGTCAAACAGAACTACCTCAGCCTCTTATTGGCCTGACTTTGCACTAGTATTTTATTTTATTGACTGTCTATGCACAATTTCAACCAAATTTTGCTGCTCTTATTTTTTCATTATATGTGCCCTCTTATTTACTTATTTACTTACTTTTTTGTTTACTTGAATGTTATGTTTGTCTGTGGACTTAAAATTGGTAAAATATGTCTTGTCTCCACCGTGGGATAGTGAGAAACGTAATTTCGATCTCTTTGTATGTCTGGAACATGTGAAGAAATTGACAATAAAGCTGACTTTGACTTTGACTTTGACTTTTCATATGCCAATCTTAAGCCTCTTTCAGTGGGAACCATGGCCAGAAATGTGCGTTATTCATGTAAATAATCACATATTTTTCCCATTGCCATTCGCTGATAGGTAAAAGGCCTATAGTAAACACAATCTTCATCTCAGTACATTCACGAAGAACTCACGAAGAAAGCTAGACACGTCGATGAGTTGGATAGCTCTAACTAGCCTACATGACAACACACAAGGAAGGAACTCTTTGGAAGTTAGCCATTATTTAAGGGGATGTGAACTTGTAAACAATGACAAAAATACAATTGTTATGATAACCTGTTAACATTGGCACACAATTGAAAGGTCAACAATGCCAGGTCAGTCTTCCCAAATTTAGTAAATTACTGTCTATATGAAGATGGGCGTTTCTTAATCACATGCGAGAACGTTGAGGGAAAGAGCATAACGTAGCAAAATCACGACATTTTCCAGACGTGATTTACAAGCTGCCTGCATGCCCTGAGACAGCCCTCTCAGAAATGATTATTTAGGATATAATAACAGTTTGGCTGAACAACGATCATCAGTCTACATTATGCATGTCCATTAAGTATCACCGAATCTGATTACGTATTCTGTAATGCGTTGCTGACTGAGTTAAGGGTTACCTTGAGTAAAAACTCCTTCCCAGCGGTACGTATCTCGAACTGTCCCTCCTCTCCTTCCACATCATAGCTGAAGCATGCATCAGCTATTTCAATATGTCCGAGTGGGAGAGCGTCTTGGGGACTCTTGAAGAAATACAGATAGCATTTCCTCGGATCGTAGACAAACCATCGGGTCTTGAACCCTCTCAAGGGCCCCTTGCCTGCAAGTTTGTTCAAGTAGCCGCATAATTTGGGAGCCTCTTCTTTCGAGGCATCAAGCTCTGCCACATCAAGTGACTTCGCAGCCAAAACCCGTGAATTTCTGCTCGGATCGGCCTGACCACCATCCTCGTGCATCTTTCTCACAACTTTCTTGCGAATCTTAAGCGGATGCAGAGGCTTCTATCTCCATCCGCATGACTGGTCCCTCCTGCACTCGTGGTGTTGCAAGAGTTTATGGGAAATGTATTTGTTCAGGCGGGCGAACGCTACCACCCCTTAGGCTACAACTGAAAAAAAAAGATATTTCAGTGATCATAAGTAATATAAATGGCATGCAGACCATTACAAAAACGCTATCCGGTTTTTCCATTTTCATATTTTCGTCAATCGAAATAGTCCTATAATAAATTAGCCTAATTAATAGGTCGTTGATCAAAAGCTACAAAGTGTATGTTAGCCTAGTTGTTTAATTACAATTAGAGAAATAATGGCGAATGGGCAATTAGGAATAGTAGTAGCTAGGCTTTTAAAAAAAATAGACTAGAAATTGTTTATGAAAGTCATTGTTTTTCTAAACGTGACCACCAGAGGGAGCAACTTTACGACTTTTTTCAATCATCTTAGTGCCTGTGGTGGGAATTCGTGCTTCTAAAAAAGAGGCCCAATGGATGGATGCATGACGTGCGTAGCCCACAGTGCTCCTTATCCATTCTTAGAACGTTATTGGCTGTGCACTTTCAAAGCCTAAATCAACCTGCAATCGTCATCTTGAAAAAGCAGATTAGGCCTAGGATGTGATCCCATTCTTTGTAAACTGCACCGAATTAAACAAAACCATTTCTATTTTATTTCGGCTGACAACCACTGGGTGCGCACAGTTTATTTTTCATGCTTCAAAATTAAGCCTATTAATTACTTTGCACGTTTATGAAGGACTCGACTGAATGGACATTATATCTAATCTAGTCTACCAGTGGATTCCTGCAATTTCAGGGGGGAACCCTGAAGTTATAGTCAGGAAATCCGCAGAAGCAACGTGTAGGCTATTTAATTGGCCATGTCATGTCCCTTCAAGGTCTGGGTGAAAGTGCTCTGAGTTTCTTGTTAAATGCTGTGTGACTTGTGTGTGCATGCTGTGTGGTAGGCCACATAAATCCTAATGTAAACATTTATTCTCCTCAGAATCAGGGTGCTTGACTGATACAAATATTTAATACAAGTTACAGCCACTTACCATAGCATCATAAAAGCCTATGTGAGAGGAACTAGTGTAGGGGCCTACACACACCCTTTTTCACTTCCCCCTCCACGTTTATCAAATTCCTATGTAATTTCACAAATTTCAATTAATTTAGTATCAACTGAATTCAATCACACAAAAAACACACAGCATACAGTAGCCTAGTGTTGCTCTTGTTCCTCCAAAACAGAACAAAACATTGCTTGGTATGTTGCCATAGTTGCAGCACGTGTTGTTTGCAAGAGATGTTACACCTTTTCTGAGGGAAGCACTTTGGTTTCCTGAACCACAGCTGCAAAACATGACGACATTCTTTGCTCAGCGTATGCTATTAGAATTATTTTTCCAAAGCACACAATTTAATATATAAAATCTACTATGTTCCAATGTATTGTATCTTTTCACTGTCTATTGGATGATAAACACAGTATATACCAGTAAGTCAGTTACATGCAGTTACGGCTGCGAAAGACTTAGGGAGCCTACACTATGAAAAGTCTCAATTTTCAATCAGTCTTTTTAAAAAAACAAACAAAACAAATCCACAGAGATACTTTATGATAAATCTGAGATTGTGTATGATAAGTTCTAATGTTCCAGAGACACTTCAAGATACGCCCTTTTAAAAGGTCACAGTATTTAAAGATGTCCCTGAAACTAATGACGGTTAAATTCTCTTCTTCAGGCATGAGACAGTATGCTGCAAAAGGAAAAACAGGACAGGCAATATGTCTGGTCACAGCTTTTGTGTTTGTCTCTCTATTGCCTTAGATATTTGTTTGACTGTTAGAATTCTGTGCTGTGGTGAATAGTGTCTGGTCGACAGTGATCAGACATTCGGTCCTCTGACCTTTGGAAATGTCAACCGTTCTGGGCTAGACAGATCGCCCATACAGTCTCTCAAATGAAAGATCACTCCACCTAGTCCTTGACACAAGCGGAACACTTCAGTTACACTCAAAGAAAGTTGTAACTGTAGTTTGCACAAGGTTAGAGAGATGATGAACAGATACAAAGTAGCATACAATGAATTTCATATTGAACTTTTATTGAGTGCACGACATACCATTACAGTGTCACAATCTTAACCATAATACAATCAAAACAACAACAAAAAAACATGCACATTTGATGGGGGGCTAGAATAAATGTGCATGTACCTTTGTCTGATGGTTTTTCTGAGGTGGGTGGTGGATGAAGTCGGCTGTATTTCGTCTGCTGTGAAGCTTTTCTGAAGCCTTGTTATATATCAGAATGAATTGGTCACATGCAGGTTTTAATAACAAGTGTAAAGACTCAAAATTACACAAATAATGTAGGGGTCCCCTGAATAGTTGACCTTGACTTTGAGTTATATCCTGCCATACTCTGACCTAAGATTTGTGTTATTTTGTTCAAATCTTTCACAAATAAGGTAATAGCATCATATTATATCATGTCGACAGGTAATGTCTGGTTCCCATAATTTGTTAAGTATGTAAGGTATAAATATGTGTAACTGTTCTGTTGATGCCTAACTGGGCTTATTTGTTGAGGTGAAAGAGTATGTGGCAGTGAGACAAATGTAATGAAGCCTACTGGCTTAAACAGCTCTATCTGTCTTTAGCTTGTATGCAACTTAATGACAATGTTTTGCCTCACATTTCAGTAATTACTCAGTAGGAATACACACTCACATACAACAATTATTAACTCTTTCCAACATGTCAAAGTCTAATAATAATAATAAAAAAACAGAAACCAGATTGAGCAATAGTACAGTATGATGACACATTTAATCTTTCTGAGGGGTTAGTGAAAACCCCCCAGTTTGTTTGATTGATAGGTCCTTTGGAGTCCACTGGGCTGGTGGGTGACTCCTAGCCTTCTCTGTTGTGAGAGACTCACTGAATCACCAAAGCAGTGACAAGTCAGTTGTCCCACGCCCAGAGAGAGGAGCGACATGGGTGGATGTCAGACCACACTCACTGAGAGAGAGGAGTGTGTGAGTGTGCGCAACCATCTCTTTCTCAGGCAGGCTTTAGATTGGGGTGTACACTCAGTACACTTCATCATGGGTCTTATGGGTTCTTTCTTTCCCAGTGTAAAGCGTCTATTTGGAAATGTTTGAGAATGGAAGCTGGGATCTCAACTACGACTCAGACTTTTCTAATAGGTACACTTGAATGGAAAATGATGTTACCTGGAAGGAGTTCTTCATCATAAAGTTGTCAGCTAAAGAACCTTTCATCGACCTACCATCAGAGGTCTACAAAATATCATCCCTTTTGTATATCTGAGCTTTAGTTGTACTTTGAATGTGGGTGGGCAGATAGACTTATACCAGACAGCAAGACACCCAGCTGATTGTCACATTGGTAATAATTATCATGAAACCACAACTTCCTACATTTTCCTGTCATGAAATAGGCCTATGTGTGATTAGTACATAAAATATGTACAACACAGACAGTACTCAGTCTAAAGTGTGTGACCTTACAGATGTCACAGGGCAGCCGTATGCATGGTAAACCTGAATGAGCTGCATGCTCAGGCCTTTTCCAGTGATGGGAGGAAAGAGGTGATTCATGTCTCCATGTTCTAGACTGAAGCATGGAGCATCATGCAGCTGGCGTCTGCCTCTTCCTATAGCCAATGAGGCTTCCTTTCAAGTAAATCATCTTCTTCTCTTAACCGCCACTGCACACACACACACACTCTCTCTCTGTCTCTCTCTCTCTCTCTCTCTCTCTCTCTGTGTGTGTGTGTGCAGAAGAAACCACATTTTTTCTCTCTCTCATTCGCTCTCTCTTTTTTTCCTTTGCCAGTTACTTTCCATTTGTTCGCAGGAAACTCTACTGGGGTGGAAGCCCTCTGTACACTGTTTTCTCTTTTTTTCGACATACACACACACACAAACTACCCTTTTGCGCAACACACACCCTTAATTTTCCGAGTGTGTGTGGAAGAAGGTGTCATGTAAATGCCATGTGTGTATATCAGCAATGTTAAGTGTCTCCACACCCTCAGAACGCCTTTGCCTCTTACACAGCTCTCCTGCTCATGAGCCGGAGGACAGTGTGCACTAAAGGTGTGAGAAAGATGCGACTCAGGTCAAAACAATCCCAGCAGAGCTCCCCAACAGGTATGTCCGGGCAAAAGAGAAGAAGATTTCTCAAAGTTTCTCAAAGAGTACAGTAGATTATTTATGGTCATATTGCTGGAACATTATGAGACAAAATTTAGGTCATCATTTTTCTTTGCATTTTCGAAATGTATTTTTTTTAAAGATTTTTTTTTTAAGAAAATGTAATCTTTATAAATATGTTATGACATGTGTGAGTAAATATTTGTAAACAAAATGTATTGACAAATCAAACCACTGTATATCAGAAGTCATTTGATTTCAATGAGATTGTTGAAAACATGGTAAAACACATACTGAGTATGTTGTATAAAATATCAAGAAAATTGTGTAGTTCAGACAATGTCAAGGCGTAAACGTTGCTTCAAATATGAATGTATAATCTTTATTGTGTGTGCGTTTTCCTTCAGACACTCCATGGTACTTTGGGATTGGTTCTAGACCGCTGAAGTCCGGTTCTCCCCACAGCTACCTCCCAGTGAAGAGATCGATGAATCCTGTGTGGCCCAAGGCGCACCGCTTCCACACCCGTCTAATGTTTCGGCTCAAGGTGAGCTACCTGTCCTCTCTGATACTCACAGTGCAACAGATAGGAAGAACTAGAGTAGCTTACAGTAGCACCTAAATGACATTGTTCTGTGACTTGATAGCACATTTCATTCACAGAGGCAATTCACTGGTCCTAGCACAACCACAACTGCAGGTTCGAGTCCCAGTATACAGTGTAAAAGTTATCTTTAGTTGCTTTACATAAACACATGTGGTAAAATCAAAAAGTTAAACAAACCAAGATCTTCTCAAAAACTATTTACTTTGATATGTGCTATATCTTTCTATTGTTGACTTTGCTATATGAACAAAACAGACTCCCCAAGAGATATAGAATACCACTTTGCATTTGTTGGTGTAAGAGTGCGCCATTATCACCACATGTTTTCCTGTCTACATCATACTCTGGAGCGTTGAACATTTAAATGTGACCAGCTATTTTTCTACTTTCACTGTGACGTGACCTACAGTATATGTCAATGGTGTGTCGCTGAGATCAGCATACCTCAGTACCTGCTGAGAATAAACCCTGCATTTACATAAACCACCGCTCTGCTTCCCTGCCCAAGTCCCAGGTAATGATAGTAAAATATGGCCAGCCACCACGGACTCTGCTCAGAGAAGATAAACTAGAACAATGGTAGGTTTGAGCGGGCTGCGCTGACTGCCTTACGTGGCTGGAACATAGGCAAATCAGGTCGTCACATAGGCTCGGCATCACCCCACCCCCACCCTTCACCATCACTGTTAGAGTGACGTGAGAGCTTCTGTGTAACCTGCTGAGCCTGCTGACCCTTTGAATCTGTGCTCAACTCCTCTCCTGTGTCTGCTGTTCTCTCTCCGTTGCGTCTGTCCGCTCTGCAGGATCGGATGAAGATGGAGAAGGGCCGGGGAGCGGAGGGGGAGGTCGCGGGCGGCGAGGGCACACTGCGGGAGCTCGCCCTGAAGTGGTTCACCGAGACCCAGGCGCCGCTCATCCTCCATGAGGGCAACTTCCCCGCATGGTTCCAGGGATTCATCACCAGAAAGTAAGCTGACCGCACCTCACAGAGGCCTTTCAGAACTTAACTAAACTGTTTGTAGTAAGAAAGCAAAGTATGTCTAAAGGTAATTGGCATCATGATGGTGTTTCTTAGTTGACGTTTCTTGAATTATACTGTATATGTCGGATATCCACTTCTTTATCCAAAATGAAACAAGTTAAGTTATCGGTATAATGGAGAGTTTCGCAGAGAGAAATATCTACCCTGTTTTGTTTAAAATAATTCTGTAAACAAAAGGCACAAATCTAAACTGGCATGTTTTTCCTCACCTTATTTACTTTAAACATGTTAAAGAGAAAATGTCTTAGGGTCTAAGTAAGTGAGTGAACATTGTATTGTAAATAGAGTACATTCCACTGGCCCAGTTTACTATTTGAAAGAAACCTAATTCATTCAAGAACATTCCTGTGTTAAGCGGTTGGCACTGAAGTCCGTAGGCATACAGTATACTTCCATTTTAAACAAATAGGCCTGTGTCAGTCGCTTTGCTTTTGGGAAGTTTCATTTCCATGATATTTTTTTTACTCAGGGATGCAGAGGATCATTTGAGAGATAAGGAGCTCGGCTGTTTCCTCATCCGACTCAGCGACAAAGCAGTTGGCTACATCCTCTCCTACAAGTGAGTCACTGACACATTCTGGAATATACTTTACATACTCTAAAATCATGTATGTGTCTATGTGTGTGTGTGTGTGTGTGTGTGTGTGTGTGTGTGTGTGTGTGTGTGTGTGTGTGTGTGTGTGTGTGTGTGTGTGTGCGTGCAACTGCTTTTCAAAGTACAGAGATATTTGATACTTTCCATTAGCATTTCAATTTAGTATGTTTTTAAATCAAACTTGCATCATCATAGACATACATTTACCCAAAGACCAAACATGTATGCACATACACAAGCCAGCATGTTCTCACAAGCACTTCCACCATCTAACTCTAACCAGTGAACACGTGTTTGCACCAGAAGCCTTGATCACTGTTGCCATTTACAGACTTGAGACTCAGAGATACACAGAGATAACAGTTTAACAACCCTAACCCTACATCGAAGCCAGTTAACACATGTTTGTACCAGACACTGAGACTGCAGTCACCATTTTGTAATTAACCAGAACAAACCAGGCCAGTTTAGAGTCTCAAGAGACACCGAGATGCACAACCTCTAACTCTATCACCTGACAGCGATGTATGCAATGGCAACCAGGGGGGAGTCATGCTTTGAGGATACATAGAGTTTAGTCAGTACAAAGCAAGTACACAATGAGTGGGTTTCCACCACCAATATGTTCCATTTACCTCACCTCTCTCTGCTGAATCCTAGCCCTAAATTAAGACCATTTTGTTACCAGGGGTCGAGACCGCTGCCGCCACTTTGTCATCAACCAAAACAAAACGGGCCAGTTCATTGTAACGGGGGACACGGAGATGCACAACACTCTAACCAGCCTGGTGGAGTACTACCAGCAGAGTCCCATCGAGCCCTTTGGAGAGTACCTCACCCGCTCCTGCTTTCAGGTGAGCACTCCTCACTGAGAGGTGATCAAACGAGAATCGTGATCAAACGAGAGTTTGTTCAGAGATACGAACCATAAATATAGGTGGAGTGTGTGTGTGTGTGTGTGTGTGTGTGTGTGTGTGTGTGTGTGTGTGTGTGTGTGTGTGTGTGTGTGTGTGTGTGTGTGTGTGTGTGTGTGTGATAGAACCTGTTTTGTGTATGATTGTCCAAAGATAAGCCAACCATGAATATTAGGTGAAGAGAGACTTATAATTCTAATGGGTTGGTAATATGTATGTGTGTGTGTGTGTGTGTTATCAAAACAGTCCTCCTGTGAGGAGCTGTATGATGTGATTCAGAACGACTCGAAGAAGAAGACAGGGGTTAGTGTGCAGGCCATGAAGAGCATGTGGGATCAGCGCAGTCTGAGTTCAACTGACGGAGAGAGCCTGCCTGCCTTACCTCCGAAGAGCAACCGCAGAGAGAGACCACAGCCTGCCTCACAGGTCAGACACACATCCACAAACGTCTTTATACGGGCTCATCATTTTCATATTGGCCATGTGCCAATCAATGTGCACTAACCAAATACTAGTAAAATCATAGAACTTGGGACATGAATATTTAAATTGTTGATGTATTGCTTTATCAGATAAGGCAAAACATTTATACTGTACCTCTGCTTGGTGTTCACACACACCACACTGCCACCTCAAAAGAATATTATTTACTGTTTCTGCTTTATCCCTTATGAGTCTGATCAAGTGGTATTCTATACAGGCTTTGCCTCCAGTGCCAAGAAGAGGCCTCCCCTCAAAGACAGCGTCTCTGGAGGGCCCCAGCCCCTCTCAGGAGCCGGACAGGGTCCTGTACGCACGTCTGGAGCAGCCGCGAGCCACCGAGAGAGAGCAGCCGCCCCCCCGCACCCGCCGGGGGTCACACTCACAGAGGTCGCCGGGGACCCTGGAGGACGAGTGCAGAGCAAGGACTCCTCATAGGGGAGCGTGGGCGAACGCCAGCCCCACCTCCAGTGCCGCCACTGCTGCTGCCGCTGGGCCCGGTGTCGTGTACACAGAGCTCAGTCTCATGGAGTGCCGCAGCCGCTCCCTGCCGCTGCTGGACGAGGCGGGAGCAGATAGCAACTCCTACCGTCTGGGCGTGCCATCTACCAGCCCGCCCAGTGTGTCCCCGGGTCAGCCGCGCCGCGCCGGGCACACCCTCTCGCTCCTGGACACGAGGCCCGCGGGCCGGCCGTTGCCCAGCAGCAACAGCCTGGAGAAGCTGAATGGACCCCAGCTGTATCATCTGGCTGGGAGACCTCCAAGCAGCGGAGGCAGTCACAGGATGGCAGAGCTGGACGACAGGGCACAGGAGAGCGATACAACGTATGCAGAGGTGCCCCATGATTCCGTCCCCAGACGCTTCATGGACAACACGTATGAGCAGATCCCCGAGCACAAGGCTCAGGCCTGGGAAGAGGACCAACGAACTCTGGGAAACACATATGAGTCCCTGGAGGACCTGAGGACCAACGCTGCTTCAAAGGTCAGTTCACAGAGTACATGGTGAAGCTATTTTTATCCAACATTACAAAAATATCTCACTAGTTTATTTTTATATTATAGTAGAACCAAATGCTGTAATTCTGTATCTATTTAAGGATATTTCATAAACTGTGTCAGCTCATGCTCCTTTGATGATTTTATGATGCAACTGAGCTGTAGATTCAAATTTTTTGTTTTGTTTTTCTTTTCAAAGGCTGTATCCTATGAACCATTAACCTAAACCAAGTAATGATTGACTTTCCTGTGCTTCCTGTTCAGGGTGATAAATGGAGATGGCCATTTCCGGACCACTGGAAGAAATAGTGACGCTGTAGAGGGAACCAAACACACTGAATTAGTGACCATACTGAACTGTTAAAGGTGAACTCAGTGCGAGTTCTCTATCATCTCTGCCAATCAGGTCCACAAAGGCAACACTACAGGAAATCACTAACACAGGCACACACATAAGATAACACCAGTAGAATTAGTTCACCATAAAATAAAATAAAAACTCTAGGGGTTCATTCCTTTTACATTGTAGTTTGACAAACTTTGAGTGCTGGGCACACATTTGTTGTTAGATACAAGTTCTCTGTAAATTATTAGGATTTACTCTAAGCAAATGCATTTTTTATGTTGTGTATGTCTGTGTTTGCAATGTTTATGTTTTGTGGCATTATTATACATGTGAATATTTATTTATTAAAAATGTAAGTTTTAAAACAAATTTGTGGTTAGCGTGTGATGTTATTAAACACCTTGTTCAATCTTTGGTTTTATCTTGAGCCTAAAAACTGAGGCCATCACAGAACCCATTGTGCACTTGAGGTTGTATTGAGGTGTGTTGTCGTCTCAATGACCAGTGAGGGGAGTTGAGAGATTGACACAAGAAGGAACTCGACACCAGCTCACAGCCATTTGTTCACTGTCTCCCACGCCACCCATCTCCTCCACCGCCATTATCCGTGTAGAGGCAGAGCGGCAGCGGACTGAGCTGGTGTGATAAATCTCTCAGTGGATGAGACAATCGTTCAAGACGGAGGAGATGCGGTGGGGCGTGGGAGGTGTGTGTGTGTGTGTGTGTGTGTGTGTGTGTGAGTGTGTGTGTGTGTGTGTGTGTGTCTGTGTGTGTGTGTGTGTGTGTGTGAGTGTGTGTGTGTGTGAGGGGGAATCCATCAGACTACCTGAAGCGGAGAGCCCAGTTAGGCATGTCACAGGGGGAAAAATCACCGGCCGCCACAGAGATGAATGGGGCTGGGCTCTTGAAGGCCGTCGCTCTTCCGGTGAGAGAGAGAGAGAGAGAGAGAGAGAGAGAGAGAGAGAGAGAGAGAGAGTGGAGGAAAAGTGGAAATAGGTGCTGTTTGATCACAGCCTTGACAGCATAGCGTTTCACTGCACACAAATTATGCAGGTAAATGTGAATAGCCTCAGTGGCGATTGTTTTGTAGGTCATGTCAGTTGCGAGAGGACTGAAGATAACCTGGCGGAGAGAGTTTGAGCTGATGGTGGAAACAGTTTCAGCAGTTTGCTGAAATCTTCCAATGGTGGAAGCTCTTTCCATAGTGCTCTAAAAAAAGACCAGTGAGACCTGTTGCCTCTCCCCCGTGTGACTAAAGCAAGTGCAGTTGTGATGATGATGAAGGTCATGATGTAACATGTGACATGGCCTCTTTTTGTATCACTCGTGTTGCCCAACACCAACCACTCCTCACCTTGCCATGCCATGTTCCAACACACACACAAACACACACACACACACACAAACACACACAGGGATGTTGCAACTCAATGTGTTTTCACATGTCTGTCATGGGCCCTTGACCTTCACATGGAGCCCCCTTCATTAGCAATGAACATTGTTATTAATCCTCCTGGCACTGAGGGATGGCAGGCTGTTAAGGTTTACGGACCTGTAAATTGTCTTACCTGAATTTAACAACCAGCATCTGTGGTGCTGCAACATTGGTCAGGTCTCTTTGGTAGCCACCACTGCAACCCCACCCCCTCAAATTCCCCTCCAACACACACACACACACACACATGCTCACATACACCTTCCCCAGCTGTCATCTAACTAGTCATCTCTTCATCTCAGAGACCATCAAATCTCGACCATGACGCCGAGACGTGATGAGACGAGATGGACAGGACACACAGGCTGGCCTGACCCAATGAGATTCTGAATGAGAGTCTCATGAGTGCAGTGAGGAGAAGAAGGAGCTGCTGGATCTTTGACCTTATTGGTTGGTTACACAGTTCTCTGGGGATTCCTAGAGAGGTAATATAGGGGGTGCACAAACATCCATAAGACAGCAAGGATTTTTATGTAGTAACGTTAGTGTAAGGAGTAATGTAGCCTAGAAATCTAGACGCACCCTAGCGGCAGCAAATGTAATCTGCAGCCAGGGTAGTCTAGCAACTCTCCGTTGGCTTGCGAGCTGGAAAAATGAAACTTCTATCAGGCCAATCACATCGTGTATAGAGTCTGCAATTGAATTGAATTTCCTGCTACTTGAAAACAAAGAAGATGGATGCTGCTGCTGGCGAACAGCAGTCTTTGAATGGCGACTAGAGTTAAGCTTTTTTAAATTGGCAAAAGTTTGATCAACTAGCCAACTAGCTTCGCTGGTGGAAAAATGCATGGGACTCATGAGTTGTAGTGCTATCCTATTGCGTGCAGAGAACATTTGAAAGACAACGGTTTATCCCACCCCTCGGATTGAGCACTGCCAATGGTAAGTTTCCAGACCCTACATCTTGATGTGGGTCTGGCTTGTCAGGCTAGGAGTAATGCATAGAGTTGACTAATAATGTAGAAAATCCTTTATGAGGTTTAAAGAAGACAGATTGGTTCTCAGAAAGGGAAACATTAACCCTAACCCTAAAATAGGATAAAAAGTCAAAATCTTGCCAAATATTTTTGACAACACACATATTAAACAGTGAAAACAGTTTACTTGGAATTCTATTTCATGCTAACTGAAGCTTTCATTTTCATTAAACATACAGTACCTCAGTAAGAGGACAGATCACAGTGTGTTTTAGGAAATTAGCTTCCAGTGGCTTTCTCCCTTTCGATGATATTTTGACTGTGTGAATCGAGTCAGTCAACACACTGATCGATCAGAGGGCAAGGGGTCAAGAGGAGATGTCATAGCTTAGCTGACACCGTGAATGTGTTGCAGATGCTGCCACAAAGCTTTTATTGAAGTCCCGTCAGCAGGGCTGGTGATTCAGTCAACAGCTAAAGAGCTCAGTCAGCACTTACTGGCATATGAGCACATGACTGTGAGAGGTGGGCTGCACATAGGAGACACAGGGCCACCAAGCATAAAACACTTATGGTAATACAGAGAACGACACACCAATGGAGAAGTTAGCTGTAGTGGGTATATACTGTGATATAGTCTAGTTAGCTGTAGTGGGTATACTGTGATGTAGCCTAGTTAGCTGTAGTGGGTATAGTATGATGTAGTCTAGTTAGCTGTAGTGGGTATACTGTGATGTAGTCTAGTTAGCTGTAGTGGGTATACTGTGATGTAGTCTAGTTAGCTGTAGTGGGTATACTGTGATGTAGTCTAGTTAGCTGTAGTGGGTATACTGTGATGTAGTCTGTAGTGGGTATACTGTGATGTAGTCTAATTAGCTGTAGTGGGTATACTGTCATCAACCCCAAATGTTAATACCCATCCTTGCCTATTTAAGTATACTGAGATGGTGATGCTTTTTAAGTGGGTATACTGCGTCCTGCGTATCACATAGACTACACCACTGGTACCAACTCAGTATTATGTGATACTAACTAGGTCTGACCAGACAATCTGAGGGAACTTTCTTTCTTTTCATTTTTTTCTTTCTTTCTTTATGGTTTGGGGGATCTTGTCTTTGTACTTGTATGAACTACTTTCAGGTTTAGCCCCCTAAATATGAGCAACATCTAATTAACATCTAATAGACAAATAAAATGTTTAGGCATTCCGTAACTGTATGTAATGTCTTTTTGTAGATGTTATGTCATTAATGA
This sequence comes from Alosa pseudoharengus, assembly GCF_046254945.1. Taxonomy (NCBI): domain Eukaryota; kingdom Metazoa; phylum Chordata; class Actinopteri; order Clupeiformes; family Clupeidae; genus Alosa; species Alosa pseudoharengus. The sequence continues at coordinate 9,828,616 of NW_027468565.1, forward strand.
GTAAAAGTTTGGGTGTTGCGAATATGCAGGAGAAGCAGTAGAACACAGGTGCAGGGCACTGACTGACTGCATACTCAGGTAGGTGAATAGAGTGCCCCCTGTTGGACAGAGAATGACATGGACCTGCAGACTGGAGTTTTAGATCAGTCTCACTGCTTCTCCAGCATATTCGCAATGGATTTATTCAGGAAATCATATCAATCCATTTCCTTTATTAAAAATGCTCAAATATCTGCATCTACAATGGACGCAAGCAAAAAACACATTCACATATTTACTGGGGAAAATGACATTCTGCCCATTTGGCCTTGGCTCAGAGGGTTTGGCCCGACTATGGGGAACCTCTGTAATCCAATTTGGCCCCATGAACTCATCTTGGCCCGGTTGTAGCAGAGATGAAGTCTATGGATTTACCTTGTGTGTGTGTGTGTGTGTTTGGGGGGATTGATGTAAACACTAAATTAAAGAGTGGACTTGAACCAGTGCCCACATTCATATCCACTTTGTTGGTACAGCCTTGAGGGCCCTGAAACATTAGTCTCCATACAGCCAATTTGCTTTGCCAAGGCTGGTCACTTCAAGAGAGTCTGGACAAGGAACTAATCAGAAACTATCATGTCACTGTTGTAAATATTGGCATTTTTGTCAGGAATGCAGAGATTAAGTAAACATGATAAAATGACCACAAAAACTACATCATAAAAAAGAAAACACTGCTGTTGCCACACACACACGTACACACACACACACACACAAACACAGGATGAAAGGGGGAAATCCTTACCCATAATTCACGCCCAGACAGATATTTATGTCGTCCTTTCTGTCTCCCTGAGCAGGCTACACTATATGATTTGCACACCTATGCAAGAACTCAAGAGACAGAACTGGTGTCTGACGAGCTCTCCATGTGAAAAGTGCACAATAAAGATGTCAGCTGTGACTGGTCTTTTATTTGTGGGGTGTCGCACTCATAAATTAGAGAGCAGTCACGACAGCAGCATCAGAGATGGCAGATTAAAGCAAATAAGACAGGTGCGAGAGCAGCGGCAGCAGCAGACTTGATCGGACACAGAAATGCACCATAACCGACTGTAGGTTTGAGTGTGTATGTGTGTGTGTGTGTGCGTACGTGTGCATGTGTGTGTGTGTGTGTTTGTCCGTGCATGTCTGTGCATGTGTGTGTGTTTGTCCGTGCATGTCTGTGTGTGTGTGCGCGTGCGCGTGGGTGTGTGTGTGTGTGTTTGTCCGTGCCAGTCTGTGCATGTGTGTGTGTGTGTATCTGCTGAGGACAGCGAAGAGCTCCTGTGTGGGCAGGATGCTGCTCTGACATTAACGCAGAGTGACAGGCGAGGTGGGCGGAGGTGGAGACTGGGTCGGCCGGGGTTATGTAAACGCACTGAGGAAAAGCACAGCGAGACAGATGAGGGGCTGGTGAACAGACACACTGTCTCCTGTTTCCCTGTGTTTTTCGCTTTTGGCCGTGAGACTAATGGCTACACAGCTGCTCCAATGGCCCCTTTTCTGACAAGTCCCAAACACCTCACCTCGCTTCCCCAGAGCCAAACAAAGCCAGGAATAGGGCGTTAAACAAATTACCCGGACAGGTAGAAAATAAACATCCGGAAGATTCCACCACAGGGGACTGCAGAGTGCCCCTTGTGTGTGTGTATGTGTGTGTGTGTGTGTGTTGTGTGTGCGTGTGTGTGTATCTTTCTGTTGGCTCCATTTATCTGAGAGTGTTATTGAACTGCTCCTAAAGTGATTGGGATTCTCTGCACTGCGCATACTGTAAGGCCCCGAGTCTGGTGAGGCCACCCCAGGAGGTCTGGATCCAAAAGAGAGAGGGAGAGAGAAAGAGAGAGAGAGAGAGACAGAGATAGAGAGAAAGCGGCAGGTGCTGTTGGCTTCTGGCAGGCTGTTGGGTGCTATTCAACTAACAAAAGAGCACTGAGATGGCAGTGGGTGGTGGTAGCGAATAATGCTTGCAGTTACCCTCTAAGGGCCGTATGCTAGTTATCCTCGCTGAGAAATGCTATGCTGGGGAGGCGCTAGTTACCCTTACCGAATAACAGTATTCTGGAGAGGGTGAGAGGGAGATGCTAGTTACCTTCACAGAGGAGTAGTGGGCTGGTGAGGTTGTGGGTGGCAGGTAGGTAGACGCCGATGGCTCTGCTGCATCACCCAGGGGAAGTGGGAATCGATAGCGTAATGGCTACTTTACAGCCCTGCAGTGGCGGCTGGAGGAGGCTATATCAGCTGGAACAGAAGCTGCCCTAAGGGGGTTTAATTCAGCAGCTGCTCGCCAACCCCCCCACCATCGCTCGGTCCGAGGACATAATTAATGAAGGCCATCATCAGCCAGCACCCCCCGCCCCGATTTTCTCTCCCTCTCTCTCTCTCTTTTTAAGGCCACTCTCATAAAGGGATCTGGAGCTAGCAGGATGAGAAATTAACGGCCTATTATCATAAGAGGCTGCCTGGCCTAATGACTGTGCTGCACTGACGCACGCTTTAAATGCTGTCTTCTTTTCTTTTTGTGTGTGTGTGCGTGTGTGTGTGTGTGTGTGTGTGTGTGTGTGTGTGTGTGTGTGTGTGTGAAGATGGGGGGCTTTCTCTGGGGAGTACCACTGCTAAAAAAAATCTTACACATACATGTATACACATCCATTTGACGGTTTTGGGCAGAACTGTGCTGCTCTGCAAGCGGCAAAATTAGTCAAAAGATTTACAGTGAAAAAATCGTGAGCCATGTCTAAATGTCCCTTAAATATATGGGTCTAAATGTCCCATAAATATACACTAACTCCTCTGATTCCCTGACACAAACTCCACACACAAACACACATACAGAGAGAGAGAGAGAGAGAGCAAACATAGACACATACAAACATGCAAATGAAATGCACGCACACACAGAAACACACACACACACACACACACACATATGTGCGCACGCACATATACACACACACACTTACAGAACCAGTGCACAAACTCCCCCCTCCTCATTCATCACCTATGACATCATGGTATGGCGATGCCCCCCCTCCCCAAGCACTTTCCTCTGAATGAACCTCTCACCCAAACACTGTCCCTTCCAGCAGCACAGTCTGAAGCTGCTCCATGAATCATCACACAACTAATATGGCCAAGGACGCCTCTCTTAGCATCTCCGGCGGGAGATTTACCGGCCCGGGCGCGCACCACCAGCGTGGCCCCGGTGCTGAATGCTGAGGCAGCGTGCTCCTAACGATCTCATTCTGCTTAAAAAGTCATTACAGGTTATACGACAGGATGTGCTCAGACGTAATCACTTTTCCATCTTTATGGGGAGGACTCTCCCTCTTCCTCCTCCTCTTCTTCCTCTTCTGCTTGAGCTGCAGGGACGAGAGGGTGAGCAGGGAGCAGATCAGGATGGACTCCCCCTGGCTTAAAAGGCTCCTGTCCAGGGCCTGGTCTGTGGTCAGTAGAGTGATTGCCTGAGATTCTATTTCCCTTATTTCGCTCCTACCAATTATCTCAGTGCCCACTTATTTTCAAGTTACCACTCAACTTAAAGTCTTGGGTTGCACATTACTTGACAGTATCGACATAAGAGTGACATGACACTGTCATGAACGTGTCATAAACACACTGGCTGAGTTCTAGAAAGACCTAGGAAATCCTGGTCACAATCCCTTATGGCACTGTACAAAAGGAGATATTCATCTTTTAAACTCCATTTCAGTTAAAGCCCAGGTCTGCTTAACGAGGTAGGTTTGATAGGTTCAGCAGACTATTATTTTATTAAGTCAATATGTTTAGATTCATTCACCATGGTGTGAAGACATTGGGCTCTGAAAGGTTCCTTGAGATGAAGTCACTTGTTAATTATGCTGTATAAATAAATGGGCCTAGAACTGACTTAAGTCTTTAATTATATGACTGGGAGAGTAGTAACCAGCAAAGATGTCACACTGAAAAAATACAGGTCTTCCTTTTTAACTTTCCTGCATGTATTTTGAAAAATATTTCAACTCAATAGAAAGAAGAGTGTGAATGGAAGTGCGTACAGGCTTTTTTCATCCCTTCCAAACATAGCAGTCACAAACATATTCTCCTCTAGAGCAGAGATTTGCTCACTCACTCAGGAAAACACTGCGCCAAGAATGAGAGGTGGTCAGTCAAAGAGCGACAGAAAATCAATTTATTCAAAGGGGAGTCAAATGCCCTCTATCGCATCAAATACTGAAAAATGTTTCTGTTTTTAGAGACAGCTAATGCTAACTTCTCAAGTTCCGACAGGAAAGGGAGGGAATCATAGATAGCACAGTAAAAATATATGAGGGTGATGAGAGCAACTTTGTTCAGAGATGAGGGAGCCCTTCATTCAACTGGAGAACAGTTAGATATGATTGTCGTCATGCTCCAGTTCCTAAAGCAGTAAGAGAATAAAAGATGACAGAAGCAATTGGTAGCGGGGGAGGAGAGGGGCAGAAAGGGGGAGAGCAGGGCAGGGGAGGGGAAGGGGCAGGGGTAGGGTCCAAAGCATGCACTTCATGGAGAAAAGATTGCATAGCTTTTAAAAAACACTGTCTTTTTGTGACCTTGATGCCAGTGCTGTGCTTTTAGCCCTCTTGCCTTCTCTGTTTTTTTTTGTTTCTCTTTTTTTCTCTCTTTCTTTCTCTGTCCTTTCATCTTCGTCTCCTTAGGCTCTCCAGAAAACATTGAGTTTTATTTAATCCCAGAAGGAAGTGAACAAGTCATTGGAGAAAAACACAGAGTCCATTTTCCATTAGTTTCATATTTCCAATGTGCTGCAGACATTGAGAAAATGTACAATGTACAGGGAGGGGAAACGATATATCCAAAGATGCAGTCGTTACTCTGTTTAAACATCCTTTCCCGTCAGCTGAGACGTCGATGGTGAGGAACCAAACGAGACCCATCAGACCCAATCGTCTTTGTTGGCCTCAGTGTCTGTCTTCCGCTGTTTTAGCTCTCCTCCAGAAAAAAATAAATAAAACAATCATGCACATTGCTCTCTGCTATGCTCCGTTAAGTAACATGTGCTTCATTGGGAACCAAAAGCAGAGAGTAAAAAGACTAAGAGATCCAGGGTGTGGCAAACAGTTGCCTGTCACTTCATAGTGTTTCCAAGGAAACATACCCGAGCCCTCACAAGCTGTGACAAGACAAGCACTAAGTGTGGTCAGGAAGTGTTCAAGGTAGAGCCGCCGTGGCGACCATGGGTAGAACCAAGATAGCGACCAGGGGTGCGACTGCACTTCAGTTTCTGAATCCTCCATTGGAGCCCTCTCACATTAGATTCTTATATGAAAGGTGCTGAAATTACAAAACAACATACAAATAATCAGACTGCAATCTCAAGAAAATGGTATCACAAACACAAACACAACTCAGCAGGCATTGGTTATAGTAATTTAATAAAGACACTAGTCTCAACCTAATGTTTACAACTATCAGGGGAAAATCAAAAATCCATTTAAGCCTTTGAATGACTAAACTAGACTGGCTTACCATAGATCTTGGGTACCCCAATAACCAGTCTCCACTGGCTTATCACAGTGCTTAGGAGTGTAAGTCTGACTCTAACCAACTGACTTCTATGACATCAGCACCTAAAGAAATATTACTAATCCCTCCGGTTCCCACAGCCCATATGCCTGAGCATTAGGATGATGTATAGACTTGTGAAATGTGTTTGAAAATTATCAGGAGGACAGCCAGATGGCTCTTGATAGTGCTTCTGTAATGAATGTAGAATTTATTTGGAAATGGTCTGGAAAAGCCGCCCCATAAAACAGGCCCGACTCAACTCCAAACCACTTCAGTCAGAAAACATTTGAGCACATTAGGCACCTGTGCCTCTTGATATTAAACCAAATAACGTATTGGGTTCAATTAAACATTAAACAAAGTTTTTTTTTTTATTTGCAAAATGGACTTTTGCAGCTTGAAAGAATTAAGAGAGAAATCACCACAGAGGTGAAATTAAACAAAAACAATGTCTCCCATAAATCACATTTTTGGGTACATTGAGGTGATTTCACTCCCCTGCAGGTGCCAGTAATGATTCACCTGAGCATCCCATTATCAACAATAGACGTGAGCCTCTGCAATGCTCAGGCAAGTTCCACTTTATTATGGTCCATCTCTTCCATGACTCATTCCAGCCCTCGCAATTGGGTCCTATTTTATGGGACTGCGGCAGGTTCATTCTCTAGAATGTTCCGTGTGGAGGGGTTTTTATCCGCCCGCCTGCCCGCTCCCGCTCCCCCAACCCCGACCCCAGTCCTGCCCCCTCCCCATGCCCCCAGCACTGTCTGAGAGCATTAGCTTGCATTCTGCTGTGAAGATGACACAGGCGTTCCCAGCAATGACTTAGAAAGCAATTTCAGGCCTGATATACGGTATATGCAGCAGTCAGAGGCAGCGAGTAGGTCACTCCTAACCTGACGGTCAGAGATGCCCAGGGCTGCAGTCTCCATCCCACAGTGGGGGGCAGAAGACAACCTGGCTCCACTGAGCTATTCTGCCCATTTGGATTGTGATTGGCTGAGAGATCCCATAGCAGCAGGGTGATGTCACAATGCCCTGCTCGAACTCATTTCCTGTTCGAGAGGCAGCACAGCTGTGCTGGGGAAAAGGGCTTGTAAACGTGGAGCGGAGGAATGTCCAGCCCGTAAACCCCACTCAAACACTCCCCAGCCAAATGATCTCTGCGTTCCTGGCTGGCATGATGGTGCAGAGCTCAAACACCACAACAGGTGGAAAGGTCCAGGTGAAATAAAAATCCAATACGTTCATGGATTAGCCTTAACGTTAGTCTGATAGGGAGGTATTAAGAAAGATATCCAACATACATATTTAAAGAATTGTTAATTAGAGAAAAAACGCAATCCCTTCAACAAATCCGACATATCATCTACAGTATGATGTGTCTAACCACTATATTGTTGACACAGGTCACACATTCTAATCAGTAGATAAACAGGTCCATCTCGCCATGTCAAATATGCAGTATGGAGTGTCCCTGTGGGCTATTTATTTCAGCACCACTAACATTTCTCCCAGGCCATGTCCACCCAGCAGCTGATGGATGAAGGCATGTAGGGCCCATACACACAGATGCCCTGTTACCCATTAGCATACTAATGAGAGCCCCCAGTGGAGGCATCCCAGCGCGCCCACGGCACAGGGACTCGCATCTCCACACCCACACACCGCGCCAGTCTGGAGGAGACCTGGGCCAAAGCTGCACCAGCAGCAGTGGCTGCTTCCTGGGTTGAGACTCGTTATCACTGAGCATGCTCCACTCATCAGCAAGGAGACACAGTCGAATCACTCTCAGCAGCAAGAGTAGGGGCTATGGGGGTTCTGTTCCAAGAGCAGGGGCTATGGATATGGCTATATTTCAATCAAGTACATCTGAACCGGTCCATGCCTGAATTTATTCAACACATTCACTTCCCTACACGTGGTGACAACACACTGGATCACTGCTACACACAGTTCAAGAACAGTTACAAAGCTAAGTCTCTACCAGCTTTCGGAAAATCAGACCATGCCGCTGTTTTCCTTCTGCCTATGTACAAGCAGAGAAGTCAGACGGACCCCCCAGTGACGAAGGAGGTCAAGCGCTGGACTGACCAATCGGAAGCCAGGCTACAGGACGCCCTTAGCAACGTTGACTGGGAGATGTTCAAGACGAACTCTGCTGACATCAATGAGTTTACGGAAGTATCATTGAGTTACATCAATATGCTAACTGATTCCATCATCCCAACTGTAAAGATCCGAAGCTTCCCTAACCAGAAGCCATGGGTGGATAGATAAGTGAGAACGGCATTAAAGACACGCACCATGACTTATAATGCTGGGCTTATTTCAGGGGATATGACGGATTACAAAGCAGCATCTTATAGTTTACGTAGAGCTATTAAAGATGCTAAGCGGCGCTATAGAGACAAAGTTGAAGCTGATTTCTTGGAGGGTGATCCAGCACGAGTGTGGAAAGGACTCCGAACCATCACTGGCTTTGAAAGAAAGTCCCCTCCTATGATGAATGTGAGTAAAGACCTCCCTGATGAACTTAATGCTTTTTATGCTCGCTTTGACATGAAAAACACAGACTATCTTGCACTAGCTGCAGCATGTGAAGCAAATGAGGATGCACCTTTCTGTGTCTCTGAGGTCAATGTGAGCAATGCCTTTAGGAGGGTTAATTGTAGAAAAGCTGCTGGACCGGATGGAATTTCTAACAGGATTTTGAAATCCTGCGCTGCTCAGTTAGCTCCTGTGTTCACTTATATCTTTAACACATCATTGACTCAAGAGACAGTTCCTACTTGCCTCAAGCAGTCTGTTATTGTTCCAGTACCGAAAAACAAAAGTCCATCATGTCTGAAGGACTACCGCCCAGTAGCCCTGACGTCTACAGTGATGAAGTGTTTTGAGAAGCTTGTGAAAAACATTATCTGCTCATCCCTCCCTGCCTCCTTCGACCCCCTCCAATTTGCTTACAGAGCCAACAGGTCTACAGAGGATGCCATCTCAAACCTCATGCACACCACCTTAACTCACCTGGAGGAGGGGAATGGGAATTATGTGAGGATGCTGTTCATTGACTTTAGTTCAGCATTCAACACGATAGTACCTCTCACCTTGGTCACAAAGATGAAGGCCTTAGGACTGAACACCACCCTGTGTCACTGGATATTTGACTTCCTCACCAACCGTTCACAAGTGGTTAGAGTGGGGGGTCTGACATCTGACTCATTAACCATCAGCACTGGTGCTCCCCAAGGCTGTGTTTTGAGTCCACTGCTGTACAACATCTACACACATGACTGCAAAGCCAACAGTAGTCATACCTCCATCATCAAGTTTGCAGATGACACAGTGATCTTGGGCCTGATTAGTAACAACAATGAACAGCTCTACTTGGATCAGGTTGATGAGGTGGCACAGTGGTGTCAATCTAACAGCTTGACACTGAATATCAATAAAACCAAGGAAATGGTAGTGGATTACAGAAGGAAGCAGCAGAACTACAGTTACACCCCACTAATGATCAGCGGGCAACCTGTAGAGAGAGTCACAAGTTTTAAATACCTTGGTGTCCACATTACTGAAGACTTAACATGGACTGTTAACACTCAACATGTTCTGAAGAAGTCCAGACAACGACTCTACTTCCTTCGTCAGCTAAGGAAATTCAAAGTTTCTACATCCATCATGAAGGCCTTCTACACTTCAGCGGTTGAGAGTGTTCTAACTGGTAGCATCATCACCTGGTATGGGAACTCCACAGTTAGAGATTGTAGTACTCTGCAGAGAGTAGTGCGCTCAGCTGAACGTACTATAAGAACTCAACTCCCTGCTCTACAAGAAATCTATTCCAGAAGAGTACTCCTAAGAGCCCAAAAGATTCTGAAGGACTCTTCTCATCCTAACAATGGATTATTCCTACCGCTGAAATCAAGAAGACGCCTATGTAGTCACAAAGCCAGAACTGAGAGACTCAGGAGAAGTTTTTATCCCCAGGCCATCCGAACTCTGAACTCACACTATACTGACTTTGCACACATTCACTCCTCAGCACTCTCAAACATTTCCCAACTCTGAACTCACACTATACTGACTTTGCACTCATCCACTCCTCAGCACTCATGACCCCCCCCCCCCCCCCCACACACCACACACACACACACACACCTACATGACTTTTAGCACTTTTACATCCCTCTCCCTATGCTGCAGACCTTTTATTTATTTTCTTATTCATCACACGTCAAAACACACACACACACACACACACACACACACACACACACACACACACACACACACACACAAACACATATCTGACTTTCTCCAACTTTTGCACATCTCTATAGAACTTTTTATTTATTATTTTTGATTTCTCCTCCATCTATCTACCCATGTCCTTGATTGCCTAGCCTTTCTGTCCCCCCCCCCCCCCCATCCCCAACACACACACACACAAAAAAAACACACACTCTTACATCATCACTGTCATCACCTCACATACATACAGCACACTGCTTGCTACAGTAAGCCTCCTCTACATACTTGCTGCACACTGCCCCCCCCCCTCCCTACATACACAGCACATTGTCTTCAGGATCTTCTCCAACACACATCCTCTACTTACTTACAGCATACTGCCCCCATCTACCCACACACACACTATACACACACACACACACACACAGTCACTGCTTCACTCCCCTCCCGCCCACACACACATCTTCACTGTCATCACTCACATACATCATACTTGCAGTACACTGCCCCCCCCCTCTCCCCTACATACACAGCACATTATTTCATCAGGAAGCTTCTCCAACACACATCCCCAACATACTTACAGCACACTGCCCCCGCCCCCCCACATACACAGCACATTGTCTTCAGGATCTTCTCCAACACACATCCTCTACATACTTACAGCATACTGCCCCCACCTACCCACACACACACTACACACACACACACACAGTCACTGCTCCACTCCCCTCCCGCCCACACACACATCTTCACTGTCATCACTCACATACATCATACTTGCAGTACACTGCCCCCCCCCCCCCCTCTCCCCTACATACACAGCACATTATTTCATCAGGAAGCTTCTCCAACACACATCCCCAACATACTTACAGCACACTGCCCCCGCCCCCCAATACACAGCACATTGTCTCATGAGGAAGCTTCTCCAACACACATATTGCACACTGCCCTCTCCCCACATACACAGCACACTATCCCATCTCCCTTGTCATCCCCCCAACACACACACCAAGACCCTTGGCAGTTGGGTTAGCCCCTTGAGCCGTGGATATGCCCAAGGTTTCTTCCTTGGTAAGGGAGTTTTTCCTTGCCCCTGTTGCTCTTGGGTGCTCCTTGTTGGTGCCCCCCCCCCCCAATCGCAATCCTCCCCCACCTTTCTTATGCAGCCCTTGCCACTTAATCTACTAAACCCCTCTTCTACTGCACTTTTTACCCCCCCATAAATGCACAAATAGGCTGACACCATACTTAATTTCACTGCATTTCTTACTTCCAGTAACTATATGCATGTGACAATAAACTTCCTTGTATCCTTGTATCCTTGTATGGGAGTTCTGTTCCAAGAGCAGGGGCTATGAGAGTTCTGTTCCATGGAAAACACAGAAAAGAAAGTAAACTGTCCCATGGGGACCTTGTTGATCATGTGCTTTTTGCATGATTCCATAAATAAATCACAGGAATGATGCGTACGAGCACTGAGGGGAGCACTGAATGGTGCCCACGGCAACAAGCATCTCTGGATATGGTGAACTGAAGAACAGCAGATATATAACCATTCCTTCTATTTCTATATATCTAATGTTCTAATAAAAACATCAATCGCAAGCAGCTCACATACCTAATATGTGATTGTGCACATATTTCTTGAGGCCTCTCCTATATTCAGGAACAGCAATTACATAAAAATAAAAAGTAAAATATATATTTCCCTCCTGTTTTATTTTCAAAGCTTTCCATTTCAACTGGGCTTCAACTTTGCTTGAGCGTCTGTAAAGTTACCTTAAAAAATCAGGAGCCCTTGAGATCATGTTCTCAAAGTCGGCGAAGGACAGCTTGTTGTCTCCATCCAGGTCGGCTTCCTCGATGGACTTCTCGCATACCAGGCTGACCTCCTCAGGTGTCAAATCCTCCTTCGTCAGCTTGTTCAGTGTCTTCTCCAAGTCCTCCTTACAGATGAAGTTGTCCACATTGAAATCTGCAGAGTGAAGGAAACAAGTAGTCACACTTTTACTTGGATGGTCTCCTATAGACTATCTACAGATAGTCAGATTATAAACAAACTATAAACAAATAGTTTGATAGTAATACTCTGTTGACAATAATTTATGATTAAGGTTAGGGTTAGGGCTTGGGTTTCCTTAAGATAATTGTTCAACAATAATTTATTTAATTTAATCTATAATTAAAGACTGTACTCAAATTTCAACAAACCATCTAGAATCATCTCTGTCTCTGTAGACGGATTATTCAAGTAACAACAATTAAAAAAGACTCACTTTGATCATTCCTACATTCTTTGACCATATGGTTAGCGCAGTTTATATTCAGACAGTAGAGTCGGTTATGGGCACTCGGCTGCATGAGCAGTTATATAGTGAACAGCACACCCCTGTAATATACATAAGGTAATTCTACAGTGTTTTTTTACATAGTTCTGTGTTAATAACCTCCGTTTTATGAGAGACTATGGACACTAAGAGAAATATGGTCCCAGTTTTATGGCAGCGACATTAAAGGAGAGATGGTGTTACTGTACCGTAGACTTTAAAAGCATAAATGGCCTTCAGCTCTCGAGGAGCCATTTCACTGAGCACTGAGAACATGTCCACAAAGTCGTTGAAGCTGAGGTTCCCCAGGCCGTCCTCAGAGAAGGCCTGTACTATCTGGTCCCTGAATGGGTTTTCCTGACAGACAAAAGAGAGTTCGGGGGGGAGAAAAGGATGGGAAGAATCAGGCAAAAAGGCTATAATTCGCCAAAAAGCTCCTTGGTCACCGTGACTGTATGATGTGAATGATATACTTTATGATCCTATTTACGTGTTATTATCATTATTGTTTGTTATTATCATTTTCTTAGAGAACTGTGAACTTGCTTGAACTTGATTGATGTCTCAGGCTGGCTGTTCAGTGGCTCAGGCAATAGACATGACACTACTAAGCAATACCCTCTCCATCACTGTGTGGTGCCCCAGATCCTCTGCCCACACCAAACAAAGACTGGTACGTACTGTGTGAAAAGCCTGCTGGCTCACAGGCCAAGAGCAAGTGCCTGTGAGTGCCAGGAGGGAAGTAGGAAAGAGTGGATGCCTCCATGGGGACCAGGACCACCACTTGCTCTCTTCAATAACCCCCAACCGCCCCCCCCCCCCCCCCCCCCCCCACACACACACACACGCACCCAAGCACACACACACACACGCACACAGTATGAGACAGTGCAACCCTTACTATGGAGTACTCAACTGTCCTGTGTACATTGTACATTCAGTGAACAAAGCAATTCTGAGTAGGGATGTAACGGTATGAAAATTGAACCTCACGGTTATAGTGACCAAAATTATCACGGTTTTCGGTATTATCACGGTATTTTTAAAAGTGTGTTCAATATGTTCAGAAAGCACTGATAGGCCTACACAAGCTGAAATTGTTTCAAAAAGTGTCCCGTTTATGTTTAATTGGGTATGTGCTTATAGCTTAACTTACCCTAACATTATTTGGAGGTTGCTATTACTGTTATCTGGATCCAATGAGTGAGACCAGGCTTGGAATTTCACCATTCTGGGGGCAAGTCCACTTGGCCTTCAGTTGAGCATATTTGGTGGAGGGCACAAAGGCCACATGTTAGGGCACCAAGGCCAAAGTTAACTATACAGTAGTGGGCTATAAAAATTATCAAAGTTGTATAGCCTATTCACTGCAGTAGACCTGCATCACTGTATGAAACATTACAAAAACATGAAACATGACATATTACATAGAACTGCAAATGATCTGATCATCTAATATTTACAGATATCTAGGCTATATTTAACATTTATTTTATATTTGGCCTGTTATGAAATCATGTATTGAACAATTTAAGCACAGTTCAGCTTTAAGAAACTCAAATAGCCTAGATGCATGCTTAGCATTTTGTGATACTTTCACAAACTCTTAGTCAGCTGTCCTCTGATTTACCGATATCTAGGTGATATTTGTAACATTTATTTTGTATTTGGCCCGTTATGAAATCATGTGGAACAATTTAAACACATTGTAAAACTTAAAGCCCAAATTTGACATCCATGCATGTCGAAATTTACTGCAAATTCAAAACTGGATTACTCTGGAACGGCTAACTGTACAGGTGACTGCTTTACATCTTTGTGTTCGGTAAGGTCTGCTGTTTATTCTGATATATGGTTTGTTATGTGTTAAACGAAAGGTTTGTGAAGTATTTCACCGAGAGGAATGGGTAGGGTGATGGACGCAAAAACTTCAGTAGAATTTATGATTAAATTGAATTATATTATTTACTTTTCTCGCGAACCGTTCACCATAGCAATTCGCGGCTAACATCGTTTAAAAGCTGAGAAAAAGCTCTTTCATGTGATACTGATGTCTGCGTGATAAGCAGGCTCGTTCGCGAGTAGTTCAACTGAGAAGAATGGGTGAATTTAGATGCACTTTCTTTCTTGCGCTGTCACTTTCTCCACTGCATAAAATACTAAATGAATTTGCGCTGTGAATATTTTGACAGGCCATAGGCTAAATAAAAATCGCTATTAGTAGGACGCAAAGCAGGATATTGAAAGAAGGGCACCAAGGCCACCGTGGCCTGTAAACCTCTGATTTTCAAAGGGACATCACGGCCAACGCAAGGGGCAACGACGTGGCCGCCGTGAAATTCCTACCCTGAGAAATAAAACGTTAGGCTACTGTGCTCTTCTGATAACGTGAGTGGAATGGATTTAATGTGGACGCGAAGATAAAAAAAGAAAAACGCAGAGCGGCTAAATGATACAGTGCAAGTTTTGCGGTGAAAATGTTCCGCCTTTTAAAATCAGTTGTAGCCTAATCCAAATAGCAGTTAAAACCATCAATTGGACAACAGAATCATTAGGGTACCAATTTTGCTTCATTGTACCAGGCCTACTGTATGTCAAAAGCAGGCTCGGATGAAGCTGGGAAGGATTAAACACACGGTTTCAACACCGTGGTAATCAACCGTGATAATTATGATATTTCAAAAGAAAACGGTTGTTATCGTCAACATTTTTATCACGGTTTATCATTATACCGGTAATCGTTACATCCCTAATTCTGAGTGAAAAACATCACACCATTCATAGACACATTATCATGATAAATGTAACTGTATTAAGCAAAGAAACAACTGCAAACTGTAGAGGAAGCAGACAGTTTAGCGATGAAGCACTTGCAGATCACTCTGCATTACAGTGTTGCTGTATGTGGGAAATTGTGTGTGTGTGTGTACATTTTGCTGAGTGCAAGATGAATAAATAGAGAAGGGCTGACTCCCCCATACCAGCGCCAATATATTTCTCCCCTCGTGAGCTCACCAGGCGCCTCCGAGCACTTTTATATCTTCCAAAATCAGCTGACTCGACCGCTCGCCTTGCACCGTGGCGCTTTGCAAGCTTGGAGGCTGAGGTCAGGCTAAGCATGTGCTCACAGTCATAAAGGGAGGCTCTGTCACTCCTCCGCATGGCTAGGAAGTCAACATATGGCTTCCAAAATGTGTGTCAATAATTCAGCGTACAGAAAATTGCCTTCAAGATTCAGGAACCTCGGAACGATTTCTGCTCCCGTTGAATTGAAACCGAAGACACAAAACAAACAGCAAACGTTCACTAGGTGACAACACAAACATGGGCGCGAAGGCCGTGCAGGAGATGCTACTGGCAGCCGTCAGGTAGACAGCCAGTGAGGGCGCCGGGTGTGTCAGGCACGCTGTGAATCAGTGCCCTTTAATCTCCAAAAAGCTAATTAACGCACCGAGCCCGTTCCCACTGAGACGGAGATTTACGTTTATGAAGGCCAGGACGACTCCGGTGTAAATGTGGGCTGTCGCAGCCTCATCAATTGCTCCTTGAGTGGTCTCCGTCAGAATCGGTCACTTCTGAGCCTTGGAGGATGGCATGGGGGTTGGGAGGTGCCATGTGTGTGTGTGTGTGTGTGTGGGGGGGGCTTTATGGGTTGCTCTCCCTCATGTGACGTTTTTACTGGCCGGTGCAATTATGTCCCCTGCAAGGACACATTACGAGGTCCCATTCTGGAGCCATAACCTCTGGAGGGGAGGTAGTGCTGACAGACGGAAGCTGGCGGGGGTTGGGGGGTTTTGTTCATGAGGACACACTGGGGGTAAGTGAACATAGCTTTATGGTATATTAACAGATGTTCCAGTGAAAATCCCTATATGGACACATGTCAGGTTTAACTGCATACAGTACATAATGTAGCACACGTCAGTATGGTGAACAAGTAAACAAGGCAAGCTGTGAACAAGTAAACAAGGCAAGCTGCCTGGCCTGCTATGTTCTGCTACGGTGAACTAAGGTAAACACTGAGGCTGTTTTGCATTCACTTCATCGCATATGAAGAATTATTGGTTTACAATGAGATGTCTTGTCATCTGTTGTGATATTTATGAGGACTGAAAAGTGTTACTCATTGGGAATGAGAGCCACTGTGGTCTTTGCAAGGTGAAGCTGCCTGACAGTATATCTTGTGAAGCCTTTATAGTCAGAGTCGTGTGGGGCTCCAAAATGATTACAGACTAAGAGAGGCCTCTCAAGCTCTTAACAATCACTAATAAAGACTTCCTTTGATGATAAGCACCGGGATAATGACTCAACCACCAAGCGTCAGTGCTGTTGTGTCGCTGGCAGGACTCTGATAGTAATTTCCCCTGATGCCAACCTCATCTGATCCTCTGATGGAACACACTTATGCCTGTGCACAAGCACAGCTCAAACAGCAGTGCGATAATGTGCTGAAAAAGCATCGTTTCATGGAGTGTTAACTTTCACAAGCACCGCAGTGTACCGTCCACTAAGCCCACCAGTGGCTCTCTGTCATATAAACAGCACAGCTATTGTGGCCATTAAAAACCAATCCCCTCCTATCAAAGCAGGAGGCTGCTGGATCAGATATCACTTCCTATGAGACACCAGGGGTCACGGTCAAATGCCCAAATTTACTGTTTACAGAAGGGGAACACAGCCCTGTAGAGCATACCAACAGCTCTTTGGCATGGAGAGGGGACGCAAAGGATTGGGCAGTATATGATAAAGCAATGCTGTTTAAGACCACGATTATGTAAATAAACACTCTCTCTCTCTCTCTCTCTCTCTCTCTCTCTCTCACACACACACACACACACACACACACACACACACACTAACAACACTTCTCCACAACACTAAATGGCTAATTTTAAAGTGTGTTACTAGTGTAATGAGAAATAATAATAATAATAATAAGCTTTATTTGTATAGCACCTTTCATACACAGAATGCAGCTCAAAGTGCTTTACATTTGAAGCATGTAACAAAATAATAGTCAGTCAGTCATTATCAATCACATTTCTTCATTGCTGGGGCCGTTTATGATCCACTCAGCAACATATCAAAAATATAGAAAATGACATGTCATAAGACTGGCAGCCTTAACCCTCTTACCCCCCACAAGCACGCCATATGGCAACTGTGGCAAGGAAAAACTCCCATATTCCAGGAAGAAACCTTGAGCAGAACCTGACTTAATAGGGGGAGCCCATCTGCTTCTGGCTGGCTGCGCCCTCCAATAGCAGCAGATGTAGAATAATCTGAAAAAGTAGTCTACAGGATAAGACGAGTTAACTAAAAGCTTTCCTGTACAGGTATGTTTTCAGATCTTTTTTAAAAATATTTACTGAACTCGCCTGCTTGATGTACAGAGGCAGGGTGTTCCATAGTTTGGGGGCATAATGGATAATATGGAAATGACACCAATCCATATACAATCGCTGTACTAGGAAATAGGAGCATATAAATGAGTCTACAGTGTTTACCTTTAACTCTGGCATGTTGACTATTAGGGGTAAAGGAACTTTCACGTCTGGATCATTGGTGTAGTCCAAGGGCACTAGATGTGGAGCCAGCTCATGGTATCTGCCATGGAGCCTGGAAACACAACACACACACACACACATAGAACAGGACAGGACAGGACAATGCATGTTACTGTTGGATGTATTGTGCATTATGGTTATAAACTGTTGCTTATGTGAAGAACAATTGTTGTATATAAAGTTGTGACATGTTGGTTGTCAACACACTGTAAATAAGAGTATGGTTACTGTGATGATATTTGGGGATATAGTGATGAACAATGATTTAAACCAAAATAAGATCGGACACGTTTGGGCAAGTGTATCTAACCTGTCCTTGTTTTTCATTTTGAATCCATATAGAAAGAAGTCATGATAGAGATGGGACATGTAATACAGTAACAAGGCTCTACCATCTGTGATGCTGTAAAATAGCTACAAAGCCAGGAGCTGACCCATATCTGGAGCCAGATCTGGCCTTTTGAGGAATGACGATTTCTTGCATGTCTTTCCAGAATTATACCAGATACAGATAATGCCTAGTTCACTTGCTTGAGTCCATCATTATATCAGAGAAGGTTCATCATCTGTTTTAGAAGATCTTTGACTATATTATCAAATGAAACCCTCAGTTAGTTTTCAATGTGCCATATTTATGAGATCTTATAATCCTCAGGGGTTTAGAAGGGGAAATGGCATCAGCTTCCATCTGGTTAGGATAAGAAAGGTTTGAGAGTCCCAGAGAATAGTGGTCTGCACCCTCAACACTGTGATTGCATGATACCCTTCCTTATCTCTCACACCAGGATGCTGTTGTATCCCTTTTACACATTCTCTGTGACACTGATCCACTGAGATATGAAAGCGTATTTTCTTGAGATATGGTACTGTTAAAGAAAGATTGGTAAGACTGGAAAGGTATATTTTTGCTACATAAATCCAAGGTGGAAAGAGAATCGTCATAGACACAAGCACATCACACAATATACCTGTATTTTCTAAGGCAGTCTGCTATATCTGACATGAAAACAAACAATGTAAAATATATTTTACAGTCAAATCAGCCTAATGTCAATCTCCACTGGGCAATGAAGGGTCCATATCACTGGGGGACAGTATCACCCAGGCCATTTTATTCCCTAGTGCTTGCAGCCTGGAGTCGGGGCCAAGCTGCTGTGGAATGATGAGTCATACCCTGCATGGCAAGCAGGCACTGGAGAAGGAGATGTAATCTGCCATTGTGGAGAGAGAGGGGGAAGAAAGAGAAAGAAAGAGAGAAGGAGGAGAGGTGCAAAGGGAAAGAGAGAAAGAGAGAGGAGGAAGAGAGGTGCAAAGGGAAAGAAAGGAGGAATTGGCTAGAAATTTAGCTATTAGGACCCCTAACAAACCCAAACAAAATATCAAAGAAGCATACACACATAACCACACACACACACACACACACACACACATACACACACACACACACACACACACTCATTGGTCATTATATATGCTGTAAATATTGATTATGAGTGTGTGGGCCAGGCTGCTAGGCAAAACAATTACTATAAATGTCTTGTCTAAACCATCTTTAAGACAACTATGTTTAATTGAGACATTTGTAATGACTGTCCAAATGACTTGGTTCCTTCAACTCTCCTTCAACAGAGATCCCTCTCGCTGAAGATGGACACCACACATAGGAATTCTGCAGCGTCAGACTGACCGGTGTCTAAGACACATTAACAAAAACCTTTAACTCATGTGTCACACTGACACTTGTGTACATCTAAAACACAATCCATACAGTAACATGAGACTTCACATAGAAATGCTGTTGCTGGTGGCATTGCATAAGTACTGAGTCACACACACACACACACACACACACACACACA